>NC_091461.1:55556426-55868231 GCF_027789765.1 Dendropsophus ebraccatus
GGGGCCATTTTTTTCACTTCCTTGATTTCTATCAGTTACCAGTGTGGCAGAACCATACAGACACGGTAATACATTGTATAGACACATATATTTAACTTTTAATGTACTTTTAATAGAAAACAAGTTTTTCTTATGTTGCTCATAGGCAAAGGGTATGTGGCATGTAGTAGTATATAGTATGGTGGATAGTATAGTATCTGTGGCTTAGAGGTTGGTGTACTTCATATTAGACGTCGATGGGTAGATCTGGAACATTTTGCAGCTTCCAGAGTATGTATGTATCAGATGAGGCATTGTTTTACACGCAATTACGTTATATATGATCTTTTCAGAGTGCAGAGAGCACTAAAAAAAAAAAAAAAAGAAATCACATACCTGATCTGAAAACCAAATGAGTCTGGATTCCTCATAGAAACGGAACATTCCATACTTTGGATCTAGAAGTTCTCTCATTATGAGCAAGAAAAACTCCTTACGTACTCCACCAGCATCAACAGCTTCTTCTCCCACAAAAATAACCTGCCAGTGTCAGAATTAAGTACAATATTATTCAGTAGAAAGCATAAAGCTCGACTGTGCAAAAAAGGTTGTGTTCACACGTTACCTTCAAAGGTTTCTTGTAATCAATGTTTTTAGTTTTCCGTAAAACTTCCATAGCATCCCCCACAATGTTATCTCTGCGTACGATTAAAATAAGGCAAGGATCCACTGATTCAACCACTGGGAGAAACATGGATGAAAAATTCTGTCTGTTGGCTTGATCGACTGCCATCTAAAAAAAAAATATAGTGTGTGTTAAAGGTCATATAATAAATATTGTAATACAATACACATCAATGACAGTATTCCTATGTCAGAAAATAATATTTTTATAACGCTTTATTCCCTTCAGCAGCTTCACTGTACTATATACTTGTATGTTCAAGGTGCTGTGGAACATACTGATCAGCCATAACATTAAAACCACTGACATGTGAAGTAAATGAAAAACATTCATTTCTCTGTTACACTGGCATAATGGCAGGTGTATTAGGCAACAAGTGAACAGTAATTCCTAGTAGTTGATGTACTGGAAGCAGAAAAGAAGTGTAAGAATCAGAGTGACTCTGACAAAGGTGATACTGTGATGCCAGATGACAAGGCTTTTCAGACGCTGCAGGTCTTGTAGGTAATTCCTCATTTGCGGTGGTTAGTACCTACCAAACAGCAGGACAACCGATGACAGGGTCATGGGCACCCAAGGCTTAATGATGCACATAGGGAATTGTCTGGTCAGACAATACAGAACAGCTGAAGTAGCAGTTACAAAAAGTCAAATATATGCAAAACTGGTACAGATAGAAAACACAAATTACAGTGCAAGAATTAACTTTCCCACAGCCCCAGGAAAATTAAAAAAAAGTATAGGAGTCAAAATAGGGCAATATTAAAAACATGTTTAGATAACATGTTGGTTTTACTATAAATGAATGACGAAAAACAAACAAAAAAAAAACCTCTACCCCAAATTTGAAAAATATTACTAGACAAATAATCTTTGTTTCACATGTTTTATAGAAAAATGAAAAGTGTGACTAGAAAGTAAAATTGGTCCTGTAAAAAAAACAAAAAACACAAGTAGTCCTTATTTGGGTCTGTAAAGGAAAAAAATAAAAGTTATTATAAAAAAAAAAAAAAAAGGCTATATTCCCACACAGTATTTCTGTTTAGTATTTTGGTCACAATTTTTCAACCAAAACCAGGAGTGGATTGAAAACACAGCAAGGCTAAGTTCAAACACTCATGAAATTGTGGGCGGCTGCTATTTAAAGGGAACCTGTCACCCCCGGTGCCAGGGTGACAGGCTCCCGACCCCCCGTTAGAGCACCTTATACGTACCTGATACCGCCAGGTCCCGCTTCTTGATTCGGTGGGGTGACGGAGATATCAGCGCCTGAAGCCCGGTGTGCGCGCTCCTGAGATGAGTCCCACACTCATAGAGAATGAGGGAGCGTCGGACTCACCATAACTGGGGGGGGGGGGGGGGGCAGGAGCCTGTCACCCCGGCACGGGGGGTGACAGGTCCTCTTTAATGATGAAATTGTGGTGGGCTGCCATTTAATGCCAAATAATTATTGTTTAAAAACAGTTACAATTACTTAAACCCCTTAGCGACCCATGACGTATCTGGTACATCATGGTGCCACGGGGAGTGTTCAGCCGGTCTGCAGCCGGGCAGTGCCTCTATTAGCCGGCGCGGGTCCCGTTGCCGCGCCGGCTAATTAAGCACTTCAATGCAGCTGTGAAACCTGACAGCAGCATTGAAGTGCTTTACACTTCACAACCCTGGAGTCTAGTGGGACAGATCTCCCCCCGCGATGCGATCGCGGGGGGGAGATCTGTTCTTCTGGCTGGCCCGGGCCTCAGCGTTGCAATGATGTTGATCCCGGCTCGGCAATAGATTGCTGTGGCCTGCAGCAGGTCAAAGCAATCTATGACGGATCTAATCGATTTTTGCTGTGTATATACACAGCATTGATCTCTATGAGAGATCAGTGCTATGTATATACAAGTCCCCCAGGGGGACTTCTAGTTTATGTAAAAAAAAAGTGTTTTTATTAATAAAAAATCCCCTCCCCTAATAAAAGTCCCATTTTATAAATATAAATTAATAAATAAACAAAAAAACAAACATGTTTGGTATCGCCGCGCACGTAATCGCCCGAACTATTAATCACATTCCTGATCTCGTACGGTAAACGGCGTCAGCGCAAAAAATCCCAAAATGCAAAATTGCGCATTTTTGGTTGCATCAAATCCAGAAAAAATGTAATAAAAAGTGATCAAAAAGTCGTATATGCGCAATCAAGGTACCGATAGAAAGATCACATTATGGCGCAAAAAATGACACATCAGACCAAAGGATAAAAGCGCTATAAGCCTGGGAATAGAGCGATTTTAAGGAACATATATTTGTTAACAATGGTTAGAATTTTTTAAAAGCCATCACATCATATAAAAGTTATACATGTTACATACCATTGTAATCGTAACAACTTGAGAAACATGCATAACAAGTCAGTTTAACCATAGGGCGAACGGCGTAAATGCAAAACTCCCCGAAATCAAAACAAATGTGTGTTGTTTTTTTATTTGACAGCACAAATGATATTTTTTCCGGTTTTGCAGCATATTTTATGGAAAAATAATGCCTGTCATTGCAAAGTAAAATGGGTTTCGCAAAAAATAAGCACTCATATAAGTCTCTACATGAAAAAATGCAAGCGCTATGGACTTTTAAACATAAAATGGAAAAGGCAAAAGCGCAAAAACGACAATTGGCTTTGACCTTAAGGGGTTAAAAACAGACATTGCTTTGAAATAACGACCATAAATTGCAGCCATTCACTAAATAGTGTGTGAACATAGCCTGTGTTTTTAATACACTCCTGGTTTGGTTGAAAAATACTGACCAAGACACTGAGCAAAAATACTGTGTAGGAACATGGCTTTAAAGGACAACTCCGGCAATTTGCTTTTTTAGCTTATTTAACACACATTACAAAGTTATATAACTTTAATAAGCTATCTGGCCCAGTTCCCCTCTCTTTTGTCCAAAAACAGCACCACACCTGATCTCAGGTTGTGTATGGTATTGCAACTCTGCTTTATTCACTTCAATGGAACTAAGCCATAATACCACTGACAAACTGAGGACAAGAGAGGAAAGATTTCAGCAAGAAGCAGCTATGTTTTCCTAATCCTGGATCACCTCTTTAAATTCTAGGGATAACTTGGCTTTTGTTCATGCACTGTGGCTATTCACTCAATAAAAGACATGAACAATACAGCTGTATGTGTAATTAGTTTAGTTGCATTGTGTTTGAATATATTTGTGACTTGGATAATGATCAGACCACATTTACAATCATTAAAGAAGTAATTCTAACAGGTTTACTTACTTTTTCTTGGAACTGTATGTGTACATAATATGCATATACACACACACGCGCTACCAACCATATACATATATACAGCTTCTTTATAATACATATAAACAGCATCATTATAGTATACATATACACAACATCATGTCTGCAGCTTACCTGCATCTGGATAACGGCATCTGTCTGTAGCAGAGTTGTCTTAGCTGGTGCATCAAAAACAAATGGATAAGTACAAATTGTGAGCGAACCATCTGGCCCCTGTGCAACAGAAAGGAAGGCATGCTATAAAAATTAAATGTGTGTCCATCACGTCTGCAAATATCCAGAACCATTTATTTGAAGTTCTTTCCTGGGAATATCATGCACACATGCAGCTGTGTCACAGTGGTTTTCAGTAGTATTTTCAGTTACCATGTTATTTACCCCCCACAGGTTTTAGAGGCGAAAGGAAGTTTCTTTCATTTGTTTTATGTTTTGGTGTAATTTTGTTAAAGAGGTATTCTGCTGAAACTGGTGCAGAGCATAAGAAACATATGTTATATAGGAGGCTTGGTGAACTTGGGGTAAGACTACAGTCCTTAATGCACTGACCGCCCACCTCTCCTAACGAAAGTTCATCCAGCGCTTTGCAGTAATGAGCATACAGAAGGATTGAACTGCAGAGCAATGCAGAATCTGTGGACCAAGGTCTATAGTACCGCCCCCAGTGCACCAAAAGCCTGATTACCACCTTCACAAACCAGAGCATTTCAGGAAAGTGATGCAGAGAATGAAGGTAAGAAAACTACCTTTCTCAGCCTCTTCTTTCCTATGGGAACGTAACAGCAGTTTAGATCTTTGTAATCCGCTGTTAGTTTCCCTTTAGGCTGCGTTCACACTACGCATATTTCAGTCAGTATATGCATATTTCAGTCAGTATATTTCAGTCAGTAGATGCAGTCCGGCTCCAAATGGTAAAATCTTTTCTTTATTGTATCATTTAAAAACTGTACAAGACAGTATCTTAAACTCCAACGCGTTTCGGAAAAGCTTCCTTAATCATGGCATACAAAATAGTAAAAAACACATTTATACACATATCCCAATAAAGGTAAAAGGGGAGGAAACAAAGAAAAGAAACAGGAAAAGGCAATGCTCAATGCCAAACACCTGTGAAAACATACACATGAGATGGCACACATAAAAACCAGAGATGGATGGATAGTATGAGTGGAAATAATGCATAATGCATGAAAACGGTTAACGCAGCATGTGAATACATTCCAGAGTACATTTTGAAAAAACAGACAGGGAGCAACAGAGAAAAAGGCTGGAAATAACTTGTTAAATAGAAAGAAACGCAAGCATATACAGGAACTTGTATAAAGGTCATAAAAGTAATTAGTAGATAAAAGCCAAATCATTTTTCATGTTAAGACCTAGTGGTGAACGGCAGTCCAATTCTAAAATCCAGAAAGCTTCCCGTAGTCTGACCTGATGTAGCCAATCCCCACCCCTTTGTGGTCTGTTAACCCTCTCGATACCGCATACCGAGAGAGATGACACATCTCCCCCATGTCGCTCAACAAAGTGTCTTGAAAGGCCAGACGTGGGGCGATGGAATGTCATGCTTGCGTTTCTTTCTATTTAACAAGTTATTTCCAGCCTTTTTCTCTGTTGCTCCCTGTCTGTTTGTTTTTTCAAAATGTACTCTGGAATGTATTCACATGCTGCGTTAACCGTTTTCATGCATCATGCGTTATTTCCACTCATACTATCCATCCATCTCTGGTTTTTATGTGTGCCATCTCATGTGTATGTTTTCACAGATGTTTGGCATTGAGCATTGCCTTTTCCTGTTTCTTTTCTTTGTTTCCTCCCCTTTCACCTTTATTGGGATATGTGTATTAAATAGATGTGTTTTTTACTATTTTGTATGCCATGATTAAGGAAGCTTTTCCGAAACGCGTTGGTGTTTAAGATACTGTCTTGTACAGTTTTTAAATGATACAATAAAGAAAATATATTTTACCATTTGGAGCCGGACTGCATCTACTTGTATTCAATATATGCATCGGGAGTCGCCCGACTCAAGTCTCCGGGCTTCATGGTGGTTGGTGCTTAAACTCATGGACTAAGGGTGAGCTGATATTATCCTTCTTTTTTGCATATTTCAGTCAGTATTGTGGTCCTCATATTGCAACCAAAACCAAGAGTGGATTAAAAACACAGAAAGGCTCTGTTCACACAATGTTGAAATTGAGTGGATGGCTGCCATTTAATGGTAAATATTTGCTGTTATTTTAGAACAACGGCTGTTATATTGAAATAATGGCAGTTATTTACCGTTATATGGTGGCCATCCACTCAATTTCAACATTGTGTAAAACAGATCCTTTCTGTGTTTTTAATCCACTCCTGGTTTTGGTTGCAATACTGACTGAAATATACTGACATATATACGTAGTGTGAACCCAGCCTCAATGTGATTGCGTTATGCCCTCTCTGGGTTTGCTTTGTTGTCTAGCATTGATGCACCATAAAGAATTTCCCAGTTAAATCTCATCACTCTCTGATCTGTGTCTACTTTTCTATTGTTAGTGCTGCTTATTTTGGCTTAGGCTATCTCACTGTCCTGCCAATCCATCATAACTCATTTCTTAAAATATTTTATGCCAGCCTGGAATAAAACCTGTGCCAAGATCAAGTAGAAAAGTAAAGCCAAATATTACAAGTGACAAGTTACAATTTTCTTTTAATCACTTGATATCATTTAACTCTTGACCCCGCTTTTAATTGAAATTAAATGAGGAAATGACACAATGTTGAATATTACTTAAAGGAGAAGTCCAACGAAAGTATTGTATTGCCCCCCAAAAGTTATACAAATCCCCAATATACACTTATTACGGGAAATGCACATAAAGTGCTTTTTTACCCTGCACTTATTACTGCATCGAGGCTTCACTTCCTGGATAACATGGTGATGTGACGATCCGACTCCCAGAGCTGTGCGGGCTGTGGCTGCTGGAGAGGATGATGGCAGAGGGATGCTCAGTGTCCCTCCAGTGCCCTGCGTCCCTCAGTGTCCCCCTGCCATCATCCTCTCCAGCAGCCACAGCCCGCACAGCTCTGGGAGTCAGATCGTGACATCACCATGTTATACAGTAGTAAGTGCAGGGAAAAAGCACTTTATCTGCATTTCCCGTAATAAGTATATATTGGGGATTTGTATAACTTTTGGGGGGCAATACATACTTTAATAAAAACTTTTGCCGGACTTATCCTTTAAGAATAATATATGCACCACATGTTTGTAAATGGAGTGAATTTCCCTCTGACACAAGATGATGTTGGGAACGCCAGTTTAGGTTGTATGAATATGGCAGGGGAAACAAATGAGAAATTCCTAGTCTTACCTCAGGTAATCCCTGGTTTACGTCCTAAGAGAATGCAGTAGGGGGAAAGTGCTCATTAGTACCTGAACTCCCAACAAATCTTGCACATAAGCTTCAACTATTTAAAGCCACAAAATTCCTAATTTCTTATTAAGGAATTTATAAAGTTCACTTTATTATCTGCATTTAAAATATCATTGATAACCTTGTTAAATAAATTATACCATATCGATTACATACATTGTAGATACAAAGCATTACAGATAGATCTGTGCATGAGAAATTCCAACACTGACTTGGAATGTACATTTATGCAATGAAGGATCAGTGAATTAGCAAAACATACTTTCTAAAATGGTATATTCCCATATGGGGTAGTAATATCCTAGCCACAGGATAAAAGAGCGATGGGTGGGGGGGGGTCAACTATCTGTCAACTGCTGTGATCTTGAGTATGGGAACCCTGAAAACCCCACTTAAATGGAGCTGCGGGCATGCATGCATACCGCCTCTCAATTCATTCAATATAGGGCCACTGAAGAGTCAAATGCAACTACTCCAGATGGGAATACCCCTTTAAGTGGAGAAACATTTTAATGTTTATAACTGAACAAACTGAATTGTATTGCTACCTAATATGTAAAATCTAATAGATGGACCCGTTCACACAGAGTAAAACAGCAGAAATTACGAGCGGAACTCACACCACAGACTCCGCTCAGAATCCAGCCTGCCTCACTGTCTTAATGTGAAGTCTAGCTCTCCGCTCAAAGAATTAACAAGTCAATTCTTTAAGTGGACAGTGGCGGAGAGCGGAGACGCACAGCTCCCATGAGGCTCTCCCCTCTTACTGACAATGTTTCTAATAACAGCTACCTAAATCCCCCACTAGTCCAAGGAATATGGTAGTGGTGTTATAACTTACTGTCTTCAAATAGAAAACAGATCTGCTCATGACACAAAGCTCTTCTGTTACCATTCTTACTGGTTACTACTACCTGTGCACTCACTGTGAAAATGATTCTTTTATTCTTATACGTGCTCCATGAACACGGATGCCGTGTAGCTGGCGGGGGCGCCTTGTGCAAGATGATTAAACGTGTGACAGCTGTTTCGCAACAAAATGCTTCTACTGACCCCACTATATAGTGTGACTGGGGCACGCATGCGCTGTACTATAAAGAAATGATAGTGGATTAAAAACATAATTAACCCCTTAGCGACCCATGACGTATCTGATACGTCATGGTGCCGCTCGGGGTGTTCAGAGCGGGGTCCCGCCGGGACCCCGCTCTGAACGGCGCTCATCCCGGCTGACACGTGCAGCCGGGCAGTGCCTCTATTAGCCGGCGCGGGTCCCGTTGCCGCGCCGGCTAATTAAGCCTCTAAGTGCAGCTGTCAAACCTGACAGCTGCACTTAGAGGCTCAGGTAAACACATCCCTGGTGTCTAGTGGGTCGGATCTCCCCCCCGCGATGCGATCGTTCTTCTGCCCGTGCCGGGCCTCAGCGTTGGAATGACGCTGATCCCGGCTCGGCAATAGATTGCTATGGCCTGCAGCAGGCCATAGTAATCTATGACCGATCTAATCGATCTTTGCTGTGTATATACACAGCATTGATCTCTATGAGATATCAGTGCTGTCTATATACAAGTCCCCCAGGGGGGCTTCTAGTTACAGTGTAAAAAAAAAAGTAAAAAAAGTGTTTATTAATAAAAAATCCCCTCCCCTAATAAAAGTCCAAATCACCCCCTTTTCCCATTTTATAAATATAAATTAATAAATAAATAAACATATTTAGTATCGCCGCGCGCGTAATCGCCCGAACTATTAATTAATCACATTCCTGATCTCGCACGGTAAACGGCGTCAGCGCAAAAAAATTCCAAAGTGCAAAATTGCGCATTTTTGGTCGCATCAAATCCAGAAAAAATGTAATAAAAAACGATCAAAAAGTCGTATATGCGCAATCAAGGTACCGATAGAAAGAACACATCATGGCGCAAAAACTGACACCTCACACAGCCCCATAGACCAAAGGATAAAAGCGCTATAAGCCTGGGAATGGAGCGATTTTAAGGAACGTATATTTGTTAACAATGGTTAGAATTTTTTACAGGCCATCCGATACAATATAAGTTATACATGTTATATATCATAGTAATAACGACTTGAGGAACATGCATAACAAGTCAGTTTTACCATAGGACGGATGGCGTAAATGCAAAACTCCCCGAAATCAAAACAAATTCGTTTTTTTTTCAATTTGACAGCGCAAATGATTTTTTTTCCGGTTTCGCAGCAGATGTTATGGAAAAATAATGCCTGTCATTGCAAAGTACAATTGGTTTCGCAAAAAATAAGCGCTCATATACGTCTCTAGGTGAAAAAATGCACGCGCTATGGACTTTTAAACTTAAAATGGAATAAGCAAAAGCGCAAAAACGAAAATAGGCTTTGACCTTAAGGGGTTAAAAACAAATCACCATTATACAATGCAGTCATTTAGAGGAACATTTTAAGATCTATTTTATCATTCATGCCTGAGGCCCCTTGTGCGTTAGTGGCTATAATAAACTTAGCTTCTTCTTGCAGAAGGACTTTGTTATTGTCTCTATCACTGTTCAGATGGACTCGCTTGAATCCCATAAAACGCAGGACTTTTACATCTCCCTTATGTTCCTCTTGGACATATTTAATTAGTCTAGGTGCTCCTTTGCCTGTCCTGATCGAGCGGATGTGCTCGCTGAATCTCACATTCATAGGACGTATGGTCTTCCCCACGTAATACAGACCACATTCGCATACAATAGCATAGACCGTGTACTTAGTGCGGCAGCAGATCGTATCTCGAATATCGAACTGCACTCCTCCCAGGTTTACTGTTTTACAAGGAAGCATGTGGCTACACCATCTACAACTTCCGCATTTAAAATTACCTTAAGGGGCACATTTATTCAGCCAACTTGACCTATTGTCATCAATAAATTTACTATGTACCAAAGCGTCCTTGAGATTCTGACAGCGTCTGAAGGCTACTATGGGTCTTTCCGGGAGACATGCTGCAAGTACAGGATCCGCTCGAACCATGTCCCAATTTTTATGGATCGCTTTTTTAGCTTTCTCCGCCATGGGGCTATATTGAAAAGAAAAAACTAAAAAGCGATCCATAAAAATTGGGACATGGTTCGAGCGGATCCTGTACTTGCAGCATGTCTCCCGGAAAGACCCATAGTAGCCTTCAGACGCTGTCAGAATCTCAAGGACGCTTTGGTACATAGTAAATTTAATGATGACAATAGGTCAAGTTGGCTGAATAAATGTGCCCCTAAAGGTAATTTTAAATGCGGAAGTTGTAGATGGTGTAGCCACATGCTTCCTTGTAAAACAGTAAACCTGGGAGGAGTGCAGTTCGATATTCGAGATACGATCTGCTGCCGCACTAAGTACACGGTCTATGCTATTGTATGCGAATGTGGTCTGTATTACGTGGGGAAGACCATACGTCCTATGAATGTGAGATTCAGCGGATATTCAGCGAGCACATCCGCTCGATCAGGACAAGCAAAGGAGCACCTAGACTAATTAAATATGTCCAAGAGGAACATAAGGGAGATGTAAAAGTCCTGCGTTTTATGGGATTCAAGCGAGTCCATCTGAACAGTGATAGAGACAATAACAAAGTCCTTCTGCAAGAAGAAGCTAAGTTTATTATAGCCACTAACTCACAAGGGTCCTCAGGCATGAATGATAAAATAGATCTTAAAATGTTCCTCTAAATGACTGCATTGAATAATGATTTGTTTTTAATTATGTTTTTAATCCACTATCATTTCTTTATAGTACAGCGCATGCGTGCCCCAGTCACACTATATAGTGGGGTCACGTGTACGCTGACGTACAGTCAGTAGAAGCATTTTGTTGCGAAACAGCTGTCACTCGTTTAATCATCTTGCACAAGGCGCCCCCGCCAGCTACACGGCATCCGTGTTCATGTTGCACGTATAAGAATAAAATAATCATTTTCACGGTGAGTGCCCTCTGAATTTCCTTTCTATTTATGCATTGAATAGACAGTGTCTATTGCTATATAGAGTGAGCACCCCGTTGCACCTGGTAAACCCTGTTTGGCATTTTTAATAGAGTAGTGCCGGTCTCTCTTTCTATATGAGTTTTTTAATACTACCTGTTGCCTGTGTTAAACAGTTTCCCTCCTAAATAAGAGATGGAGAAGGGAAAGTCAGGGAGCAATGGAGATAAGTAGGTGATATGCCCAGCACTACAGGGAGGTGTTTAGACAAAATCACAGGCAGCAATTTAATAGGTCAGACAAAAACTTTTCGGGTAACTACCTATAGGAGGCGTCAGAGACACATTTTGATTCTTAAGGAGAACTTTTATACAAGTAAGAGAAAAACATCAAGAACATTGTAATGTAACTTTACGGTAGACGGACATACAAAAACACTATAGACAGTACATCAGTGACTAGTACCATTTGCACAAAATGGTTTAAGATCAGAAACAAATTAAAATTGAGAATATGTGAACCACTTACAGTCAGCTAGTCCTAACTTACCATACAAAGTGCCCGTTGTTGGATCCAAGCCACATAGTCATTACGGATATCAATGTAGTCTTGTATTTCATGTATGTAGAACTTATCATAAGGTATAATTTGTCCTGATCTTTCATTTACCTAAAAGAGGTAGGATGATCTCTTAATGTTTAAGATTTTAGAGAACCCATTAGCTTTGCTAGACGTTTTTAGCATGATAATGAACAGTATATCCATCACTTTCACAAACCACGTGTGTGTATGCACATAAAGATCTGGAATATGTGGAAGTTTTACCATATAATTGCATACACACCCTATGCAGACTCTCCAAAACCTTCAGGGCTGTATTCAGGAAGGTGTTAAAAATCCTTCTTTCCGTATGAGGAATTCCAATTTTAGAAAATTTTAATAGATGCAACACAACATCTTTAAAAAGCTGTACTAGCCGCATGAACACTGGATTCTCAAGGGTAGACCACCAGTTCTCTATTAGATAGAAGAGGTAGAAGCATTAGTTTTCATTTCTTCCTCCTTCCCTAAAAGCTATTACAAGGACCATGTAAATAATCTCTTTAACAGCAAAAACACAGTCACACTCACCTAGTACCCTCAATGGAGCCTTATCAAGGTTAACAATTGCAGTCCCAAAAGGAATTGCTAAAGAAGAAAAGTTGTTTGGATCTGACATAAGAGGGACCTCTGGTAGTGTGAGGTACAGTCTCAAAGCCTCAATGTCAGGTGGGGAACTTGGTAGTTTTGGTATGAGATTCTTTTCCAAACTAGCAGCCACCTAAATGCAAAAATACTAGACTGAGATTAAAATCAAGTCTTTATAAACTAAAGGAAAGTTGATTGCATTGAAACTTGGGCCAGAACTCGAAAAACAATAACAGAAATTTGAGCATCCAGACAAACGATCTTAAAGTGGCACTGCACATATACCTTTGTTAGGCAGGTCAGGGGCTTTTTTTTATATATAAAACTACTTTCAACAATATATTTTAGCACAGCACAAAAGAGACAGCCCAGGAACAGGAGTTTTCCTGCTCCTCGGTTCCTTGCCCTTATAAAAGACCCTTGGTCTCATTATTAGGGTCACAACCAATCTTCAAGTGTATGCTGTGTCTCCTTGTTAGAATGAAGTAGCAGTCAAGCATGCACACTGCAGCTGTTTATTCAGTTCCCATAGGAACACTGCAGAAATGCTGGCGGTCATTCACCATCATAAAAGCATGATAACATACTAAACTGCATAAAATTATGGAAATTGTAAACATACCAAAAGCGTACAGCTGTTATGTTGAGTGCACATACCCTATCCATATTCACATATCCTATCATTTGGAGTAGGAGGAACGCTATTCCTTAAAATACATAACTGATGCAGAACCTCTTAATACCAAGGGGGACTTCATAGTCATTATTAAACCAAAAACAAGTCTATCGTAACATCAAGTTTTCAACTGCCATAACTTTACTTTTATCTGTCAATGGAGCCACACAATGGCTTGTTTGCTGCTTTCTTCTGGCCACTTATTGGCTAAATATGACACATTGTATAACTGTTTTAGAGGAAGGTGGCTCTCTTTGCAGTAATCCTTTACTGCAGTTAACAGAGAAGAATCCAAATGTGAAGAGAACCCCCCCCCCCATCATAAGGAAACATGAGCAGTTAGGTCCAATAGGGTAACCCATCTACGTTCATAGGCTACTGTCCTCTTTATGTGTGAGTTTTATTTTTCACAGTTATGGGGATGATAGCCCATCGATGGTTATGTTTATATAGTAAAATATAAAGCCTCAAATAATGTCTCAGTAACACCTGAAAAGATA
This sequence comes from Dendropsophus ebraccatus, assembly GCF_027789765.1. Classification (NCBI taxonomy): domain Eukaryota; kingdom Metazoa; phylum Chordata; class Amphibia; order Anura; family Hylidae; genus Dendropsophus; species Dendropsophus ebraccatus. The sequence continues at coordinate 55,570,124 of NC_091461.1, forward strand.
CAATTCAGTCTAAAGTTTCCTCTATCTTTCCCCCCTTTTAATACCTCACAGATGTTCTAAAGCTTGAGGAAAACAGGGGCAATAGTGACCGGAAGTTGATCCACCCTAATCAGTTGTGATAGTTGTGTTAGAATAAGTAGCAACTAAAGTCTACTGAGACGTGTGTCCACAGAGGAGGAGATATTCTAGCAGCGCTGATTGATTGACTTACAGCAACTAATGGTTTAACACTGTGCAAATAAAAAAAAATGCTGGTGTAACTCTGTATACATACCATAACAATAACTTCAAGCTTACCTGCTGAACTGTATTGGGCTGGGCCGATTCCAAAAGCTTGTGAAACAGGAGTCTAGCAGCATTCATATCTATCCCTGAGAACTTGGCACTTGTGCGGTAATGATCATCATTGCTACAAAGTCACAAAAACAACAATGTAATAATAATAATAATAATAATTAATGTCCTCAAGCAAGTCAGAGAGAACAAGAATTAGTGAAACTTACAAAAGTTTGAATGTCTGGATACAACAGAAGCAGAGAAGTCATCATATACTCACTAACCGCATTACTCCCTTTTCTAAGGGTCTACTCCCACAAATTCAACCAGCATAGCTTTGGGGGTGACCACAATGGCAAAGTAACACTAAAGTGATGCAGACAGTAGTGTTCCTAATATGGCTAACCAAATCAGCTTAAAATATCTCATATCAAACACATAATGAGAAGAGGTGGTAAATAGCAGCCTATATTAGAACACAGGCTATAGTCTTGCATGCATACATTTTGCTATTTATTTTACATTTATGCATACATAATTCTTAATAAAGAAAATGTTGGGTTTATCATCTTGTCGGTGGTGGTACCATTCATTACAAATCACTCTTCATAGAGATGAGAAGCAGAAATATTTACAAAACTAAGTTGGTGCAATACTTACCTGGTCGAGAGAAAACTTCCATTTATACAAGCGGCAGATGAGAAGACTTTGTCAATTTCACTATTGAAACAAAAAGAAAACATACACCTATCAAGAACCTCTGAGGGGTTAGGCTGACTCAGATACCAAAAGTATTATTTTCTATGGGATCCTATTTGTGTTGTATGATTCCCTCTTGTTCTAACTTGCATAAATTTGTCTTCGTCTAGTTGCACAGACTGATTTATTTTTCTACATTTCCCCCTTAAAAAAAGTAGTCAATTACAGACTTATGGTGCACAAAAGGTGTTTCTATGTAATACCTTTGCTAGTACATTGACTGCTTGCTTGCTTGAAGTGACTCTGTACCCACTGTGCAGCTCCACCCCCCACCCACCCCCAATCTACTTATACCTTTGTGTTTCTGGTAGACTTTTTAAAAATGGTGGTGGTGCTTTTGTGAGGCTGAAAATCCAACTATTATTGGGGTCTAGCTGTGTCAAAGAAGCGGGGCTTAGAGCGCTCGTGATGTGGGGTTGCTCTCTGCTCCCCCTGGATTCCTGTTCCAACCCCAGGCCGACGGCACAGTGTAAGCTGTCACTGTGCATGCTCCACTGTTCTTCCCCAGGGCACATCTGCAGTGACGTTGTTGGTCCCATTTTGCTTCAGTGGTGTGTCCTCCTTGCGCCACCCCTGCCCCATGGGCCTGCACCGCCTCTCCTCTGCCTGTCGCCGCCTCCCTAACACCCCCCCCCCCCACACCTCCCCTAAGCTTAGGAATAAGCAAGATCAAATTAACAATTGTTCTACCCATCATAAATTATAAAATATCACAAAATAAAGGATAAATGAGTTGTATTTATTGGGCGTTTTGCTTACTTCACTATATCTAATGGAAGCCTTCCTGAAGAGAAATTCAGCCATCTTTGTATAAGCTCCTCATTTATGGTCCATATATGTCTGGAATGATTGCAGTTTCTGAAGTCATCTGGTAGGACTTGGTTCTAAAAATTAGAAATGCCACTGTTTAAAATGTAATTCATACTTCAGGTATATTTGTCAAAACAAAAGGGTAGGTTATACCTAGAAATGAATACAAGAAAATATCTATTTGGCAGTCTGCAGGAACTTACAGGGGTTGGCCACTTAATAGTAAAATAGTTCAGTATATAGTATTAGTAGGTGTACTCACTGTACATACTGACAGCAGCTCCCCGTGTACCTCATAAGAGCCAATATCAGACTCCCCTTCACTAGGCTGTGCTGTCCTGCTCTGTTATGTTTCTGCCCATAAGATGGCTGACATGGAGGAACATGTGACCATGCCCCCCCCCCAGTGTCCTCCATAGACATATCCAGGCTCAGTGGTGGACACTGGGGGGGCGGAGCATGGTCACATGTTCCTACATGTCAAGACATTTTATGGACAGGAACACCACAGAGCAGGGCAGCACAGCCTGGAGGAGATGAGTCTGATTTTAGCTCTATGAGGTACACAGGGAGCTGCTGTCAGTATATACAGTGAGTATACTTAATGTACACTGAACTATTTTACTATAAAGTGGCCAACCCCTTTAAGATACGTAATACAACAGACTCATGGAAATCTAGTAGAAACAAAGGGAAAAGGGAGGCTTGGCTGTTCATCATGTTTTGGTTAGGGTGTCTGAATATGATAGAATATTAAAACTAAAGAGTTTAATTCAAAAGGTTAGAAAAGTGTCTGAATGGTGGTGGTCCCACTGTTATGACACTCTTTTGATACATATTTTTAACTATCCTGTTGGGATTAACATTGGAGTTTAGCTGGTTAAATAAGAAAATTCTAGATAATTTAAAGAAAGTAATGACCGCCTACTGTGTTTTTGATTACCTGTACATTAAAGTAATTTGCAAAGCTTTGATCTCCGCCAGAGAAAATTTTCCTCACACAGTAGGACTCTTCTATTCCTAGAATACAATACACAATCTGCCATCAATACATGTATAATTATTTAAGCGACCAACACAAAAGAGGTATAAACCAACAAAATAACCACTTACTGTCAGGATGCTGGGAATATTCACTGTGGGATATCAGGTTTCCTTTCACAGTAAAAGGACTTTTTCTATTACACGTTGACCCAGTTCCTAGTTGTCCATTGCCACCAAGTCCAAATGAGTATATACGGCCTGACGAAGGAACAAAGGCTAGTGTGTGTTGTCTAGAGACACACAAAAAAATCTATACGTTAGAAAAAATTCTGTAACTAAAGATTTCATTGTAAATAGTAGTGCCCTATTACACAGAGTGATAATCTATGTGATCGGCACATATTTACAAAGCCTTCACAAGGCATGATCACTTGTGCAGCAGGGCCATACTCACCTACCACCAATACCCCACTATTCCCCATTGTTGAGCACTTCCTGTCTGTGTCTCAACTGATAGGAAATGACACTATTAAATCACCAGCTAAAGGGGGGAGGCAGGGTCACCATTACATCCTGCGATTGGCTAAGGAGACATAATCTGTGTGTCAAGACACAAAAAGAAAACGCTCACCAGTGGGGACTGACCTCATTAGAATGGCAGTCAGTGCTAAGGTGGGGAGGCAGGTGAGTACCAGTTTTTATTTTTAACCCCCATCATGAGTCCTTTACAGACAACACTTTTGAAAGCTTTGAAAGCTTAAAAGGGGTACTCTGGCCGGGACCCCTTTTCTGGCAATGCCTGGAGAGGGGGTGGATGAAAACAATTATCCATTTACCTACCTGGCTCCAGTGCTGTCGCTTGCATTCCGCCACTCCAGTCCCCTGATGTCTGCTCGCTTCCTGGTCTGAAACTGTACTTGAGATGTGATGTGGCAGGCCCCCTCAGCCTCTGCTGCTGAATGGCTAAGCAGGTCTGCCACGTCACATCTCAAGTCCAGTCTAAGACCAGGAAATGGCTGGGCACCGCAGCAGAAGAATGTGGGCGGCAGTGCTGCAGCCAGAAAGGTGAGTGGTGGTGTTGTTTTCACACTCACCCTCTTTGGGCATTGCTGAAAAAGGGGTTCCGGACAGAGTTCTCCTTTAACTAAGGTACTGAATATATAAAAAGTTATTGCATCTCACACGTACAAAAAAGTCTAAAATGTGTCAGCAACACTATAAACTAAAAGTACTAATTAAACATTCACCTTCCACAAGCGATTTGTGTGACAAGGTTTCCCATAAGTTCAAACACTTTCCTGGGGTTGACTTCATGGTTTGTAGAATTGTGACCAAGTTGTCCATATCCTCCAGCTCCAAAAGTAAAAACTCCTCCTTCCTAAGGAGACCAGAAAACATAATTATAAAGTAAAGCTGCATTCATCTCATCTGAAAGGGCTGGAGTGGATTTTCTTCTTTGCTGCAGCAATTAAAGAGAATTTCATTTTTATCAAGTAGGTTTATAGGGAATCTGTCAGCACCCGGGATCCTCCTGAGGCGCACAGCTCCTGTGTCATGTAATACAGGGGAGGGACGTGAATACAGGGGAGGAAACAGGGAAATGGGGGAGGGGCAGAATCATGACAAAAAGGAGGAGGGGAGGAAGCATAAAAGGATAAAAGAGGAGGAGGGAGACAAAAGCCCCTATTACACGGGGCAATGTAAAGGAGAAAACGAACACTGTCAGCGCTCACTTGCTCCTCGTTCCCACTCGCTGCTGGCGCTATTATACGCGTCAGCAGCAAGCGGGTAAGAGCCAGGGTGGCTGTGGGGAGCTGCAGGGGTGGGGGCTAGGGTCTAGCGATCATCCAGGCAGCCCATAGAGGAAAGCAGGAATCTGCTGCCGTTGCTCCTATTCCACGGAGCGACAGAAGCAGATCATTGCTATCTTAGTAGTTTGTCTTTCAATATCGTTCATGTCGGCTGATCGTTGTCTATTACATGAGGTTATCGCCGTAACGGCCAATAATCGTTTTGTATAATAGTGCCTTAAGGGTCATTTTTAAACAATTACCGATGAGTACAACAGGGCTGCTTTTGTTTTTGTTTTGTTTTTTAATATGGCCTGGGCGGAATATCCTTTAACTGCAACAAATACAGTTCACCTTAGTATGTTTCTTTACCTTTGTTAGTGCAGCAGTATGATCTTCACCACAGCAGATATGTACAATTTTCTGACTACGTAATGATTTAAGCAGACACGGACTATATCTGTCTGTAAATAAAAAGAGCAATGAGAGACAACCGAAGCACTGATTACACACTAAAAATAGTGATACACAGTTAACCCCTTAATGACCAAAAACTGGGGGGGTTTTTATTGTCACCTTCCAAGTGCCATAACATTTTCATTCTTTAGTCAACATACCTTTATGACAGCTTATTATTGCCAGGCAAATTATACTTTCTATCGGCACCATTTTAAGGCATTTATGACTTTTTCCGGAGACAAAATTAACAAAATACATCAAGTCTGGTCTCGTAATAAAATTATATTTTTCAAAACTTCAAATTTTTACATTTTATTAGTCCTACAAAGGGACTTTAATGAACTACATTGTACTACCAGTATGGTACGGTATATTAAAAGTGTCAACATAACATTGACAAGCAACCTAACTGGAGTTGCCGAAGCCAAAACAGAGTAGGCACGAATACATGGCGTACCTGGGGACCTTCAGAAGGCCCCCTGCTGCTGTAGAAATTCATCCGCACCCCAGTAATTGCATCACCACGGTGCTTATGTGGTGACAAGAGCCCAGAAACCACTTAAATGCCACAATCACAATTTGACCAAAGCATCTAAGGGGTTAAACTACAAAGGTCTCACTGCTCTTGATATATAGAGCAGGGGCCCTGTCATGCAACATCCAAATTTCTGTGATATTCTGCACAGACAACCAGTGCCAGGCTACTTTTGCCCCACATACAAAAGACGTATTTGGTAATTTAGGGGATAAAATTAAGCTCCAAAATTCCAATCCGAAGGTTTAAGATATTTTTATGAGGACATGGCACATCCATGAGTTTTGTCCATCTGCTTAACTCTGGTGTGGTGCGGCGGACATTGTTGCTGCAGAGAGGTGTCTGTGGGGTGGTGGGGCCCAGAGCAAAGAGGGCTAGGTCTAGCGGCAGTGCTGTCGCTGGACCACTAGGTTGCTACCTCAGTGGGCACTTTTGTTGATAATGGTCACTGCCCAGCACTACATCATTTAAGTAAGGACCCACACAAATTAGGAACCATAAAGTGGTGTGTGGGCTGTAATTAAAATGTACCTGGCTTCAAATGTCAGTATTAATAGTGATGAGAAGCAGAGGATCAGTGTTTAGCATGAGGTGTTCTTTTCTCTTCATGGAATTACTTAAAGGAGAAGTCCAGCGAATTTTTATTAGAGTATTGTACTGCCCCCCAAAATTTGTATAACTTTTAGGGGACAATACAATAATAAAAATTTTCAGACTTCTCCTTTAAGCAAGGTATTTTTTTTTTTAATCAACCCTACGTACAAATGTACAAAAAAAAAAAATCATTCTTACCAGTTTCATCATTAAGACCAAGTTGTCCAAATTTGTTCCGACCCCAACCAAAAACTGCTCCTGATGGCGTCAAAGCAAAGCTATGTCCTCCCCCTGAGGCAATCTGGTAAAAGGGAATCCCGGAGAGTGACTTCAATCGTCTGGGTGTTGTCTCTTTCTTAAATTCACAGCCTAGTCCAAGCTGGCCATATCTGTTGTCTCCCCAAACAAAAATTTCACTTTCTGTGGAATAAAACAAAAAGGGAGAAAATATAATTTCATTTTTTTCCAGTCCGGAGTAGTCTGGAAGCAGCCAAATGGGCCGTTTTATTCAATGTACGCAACATCCATTAGGGGTTAAAGGGAGCACCTCTTGGGAGTTATGGGAACAGTGTAGATACACACACTGCTACACCGATCATGCAACTGCCATCAACGTGAATGGGAGTTATCCACACTGCGAAAAACAGCTTTTGGATACTTAAGGTCCCAAGATAGCTGGGGCTGCTGGTAGGAGGCTGTATTCAGAGAATTAGGATGAGGTTATGATTGTGTAGTACATGTAAATATCTGAGGCACAAGAAACCATAATAATCTAACATTAATTACAGTGCACAAAAACCTTTTACTACTATTAAGATCTTACCTCTGGTGAGGGAAACTGAGTGCATATGACCACAGGCTACTTGCACAATCTGCACATCAGATAAACTCTTTATATTTCTGGGGGGAAAAAAGATTAAATAAATCTATATTAACAAATAAAATGCTATGTATAAAGTAAAACGCATTGTCATGAAATTATTGTGTAGGATATACTGTACATCACTGTGCAGAAACTGAGCTTGTGTAGAAGACAAATTACTATGATCAGACATTGAGAAATGGTGCCTCCCCAACTGTGACTAACAAGACATGTCCCGACACACCCGTACCTGTGTGAATAGGCCAGAGCTGCAGTCACAATTGTGGCTCAGTATCTACACAGAATCTACACAGCCAGTATCTACACAGCCAAATACAGCAGCAGCACAGGTAAATAGAAAACAAAATAAAAAGAATAAAGATGTAGTGCTCGCCTCACCAAACCGGACCCAGGTTTGTATCAATCCAGAGAATGCAGCAACAGAAAGCACTTCAAATCAAAGGAGTGCTGTCTGTTGCTGCATTCTCTACCCAGAACTTGCTATGCACCTAGTGCTGTACAGTGGTCTGAAGTTGGACAATGAGGGGCAATGAGTCTCAACCTCAATCCAAACATTCAGTAAGACTACAACACTCTTTATGCAGTATATACTCACACAAAAAACTTCAGCGCCAATACAGGCAATTGGACGTTATGATAAAGGTCCATGGATTTTTTTAAGAAATTTACAGGGGATTTTGTTGGGGAGCTGTGTGTGATATCAGCCTTAGTGATCATGGTCCCCCTGCACACTGCCATGTTTAGTCTGTGAAATATGGTCCATATTATCGCCACGTTTCACAAACTAAACGGATCCCTGTAAATGGGACTCTCTGTATTATAATGAGTTATGATGCAGTGAGCTCCAAAGAGGCCATAGTATCACGTGACTGATAACAAAAAGCTGTGTCTTAGTAGGGTGTTACGCTGAACATTTAAGAGCTCACAGCGTCATGATTCATGCAGTGAGAGCCATTCACATGGATACACTCAGTCTCAAATACAGAATACGGAACAAGTTACACGTACTGCACATGGCAGTTTGCATGGAACCTTAAAGGGGTATTCCCCCCAAGAGGTAAAAAAATGTAATACAAAAAATGTGTCCTGCGGGTGAGTGATGGACACAGCCCTGAGGCTCTGGACACAGGGAGTGAGCTGTAGGCTGGGGGTGACCGGGTGGCTGCTTTTAGTTAGCTGCGCTGATCACTGTCTCCCTCTGTAACAGCAGCCACCCCATCAGTGTTCTCAGTCACTTCACTGTGCTGGGACTGAGGACACGTGATGCCGTCTCGGAGGGTCGGGGCCAGGAGCAGGGAGCGTGTCTGGTTGGACTGAGAGCTGATGATTCTATGCAATCCGTGGGGGTGAATGCAGCTGGATAACAGCAACACTGTGCAGAATCCATAATAACTGTATATTGGAAAGATGGAAAGCTACGGGTGGGCAATGTATTTATGCAAAAATAATTTTGGCGAGAATACCCCTTTAATCACATACATCAAGAAAGCAGAAACAGTATATTTACGTACGTATTAAATGATCTTGAAAGTCATTACCTTGGTACTCTGACCCATTCTTCTATTACTGAGAAACCTAGCTGTCCATCTTTAGCCAGACCCCAAGAAAACAATTGACCTTTGTCGTTTAGAGCAAGTGTGTGGGCTTCTCCGCATGAGACAGCAACAATATTCTGAGCATCAAGGGCTCCAACTTGCTCTGGAAAACAGGTGAAGGCATCCGTCACACACAGGAATCTCAGTGTCTCGTCCAACATGTTAGGACAATACATTTTGCTGTAAATCTCTTAAAGCCATGTTCACATAACATACTGTGAATACACTGGGTCTACCAGCCAGAGGAGCTGTAAATACAAGCATACTTACTGTAAAGGAAAGTACAGCAGAGTCTGTCCCATGGAAGCCATGCATGTACATTGAACACATACAAAATATCACTGTACTGATTTCAGCAACCTGCTCTATTGAAGCTAAAAGGACATGGTGTTTAAAAGAGTGCTATGGCAAAAAAAACTCTGCTGTTCTTTCCCTTAAAGGGGCAAGTTTAACTAAATAAACTTTTAACATGTCAAAAAATCATTTCAAAAGTTTTGATCAGTCGGGGCCTAAATGTTTTCAGACCGGGACAGATCAGAAGAACGAGCCGGGAGAAGTCCACACTCTCCTGGCTCTGTGTCACATTGGAAGAGGGCCGCATAATGCAAGTCTATGGGGTACATCTCTCACACTGACACAGAGTACGGGGGAGTGGGGGGGAGAAAGTTGTTGTTTTTTTTTGTTTTTTTATTGAAATAAACACTAAATTTTGAAATTGTTACATGGTCCAGCCTGTGGCACTCCACTAGTGACTTCTTACACATTAGAAATCGTCCAAAGCAGAACCAGGGCTGAACAAATCCCAGGAGGGATACAGCCAAAGTTCCTAGACATTTGCTACAAGTGTCTCATTTGTCTTCTTTTCTAACCTTTGCCATGAATGTTGTTACTGCAAGGCCACTAAAAGCTACAACTCTTCAAATGTATGTTATTCTGTCTATCCCTGCTTTTAAAAAATGCCATCCCTTTATATCCAATTTTCTTAACCCTGATCAGTAACATAAGGAAATAAAAGAGAACCGTTCCTGAGCTTATCACATGAGAACAAGAGCCGAGAGTTTCCAGCAGATAAGGGGAAGTCAAGAAAAAGTCTACTGTACAACTAACTACTGAGCAACGGTTTGACTACTCTGCAACTTGGTTGTCTGGGGTGATGCCATCAATTGTGAAGTAATATTCCTACACAATCAAACAATCCACCGCTGTGAGAACTAATATAAGATTAGCAAGTGACAATCTGCCAGATCAGTGCTCCCTTACATAGCCAATTATATGGCTCAACTAGCCCTTGCTTTTATAGAAAATAATAAAGTTTATCTTAAGTCATCATGCTCCCCGATGTTCTCCTGCCTGTTTCCTGCTGACCAGAGCCACCTCTGACGCTTTTAAACCCATCTCTGAAGTGACAGGCTGCTCAGCCAATCACTGACCAAGAAAGGACAGCGCCACGGCCAGTGATTAGCTGAACGGCCTGTCACTTTAGAGACGGGTGTAAAAGCTTCAGCTATGGCTTTGGTCAATAGGGAAAAGGCAGGAGGACACCGTCGACTATGCACCTTCTACAACATGGAGCGACGCGTGGTCGGCACCCAAAGTGCTGAAAGACAAGGATCAGCTGATGATCAGTTCCTTAGCTGATAGTTGTCTTTATTACATGAGGCGATATCTGCCTAATTACACAATTGCTCTGTGTAATAGAGCCCTTAGATGACCCAAGCACATCTGTAAAACCGATCTCTTTGATCACAGCTCATATACATTGCTTTTACAAGGCTCAAGCCGTCCTCCACATACCCTCTATTACATGGGGTAATATGCAGACAGCAGCTGATGTTTTCTCAGTGGATCAAAGTTACTCCATCAGCGGTTGATCTTTGGCCATATTACACAGGAAGATGTTGCCCTGGTAAGCCAATAACTGCCCCATGTAATAGGGCCCATAGGGTTATAGGCGTTTCTGGGAAACTGTGAAAAGGTAACACAAAAGGGGGTACATTTACATGTATTGGATCTGACACTGTGTAAACTAATTTAAATGAACAGCTGAACACAGCATACGATCTGCAGTGTATACAGTATGTGTAACATATCCTATTAGCTAAAGTGATAAATTTTGGTGTTCCTCATAACCCCTCTAAAATGGAATAGTAATTTTGTGATATTATCTATGGCGGCTCTTTTGCAGGAGATATCCAAAAACAAAAAGGTTTTGGAATCACATCATCAACTCTTTCAGTACATGTCTGTAATGGACCTTTGCACTTGTAGCATTCTGCCTGAAGCACAGCGAAAATAGGCCTGTCACTATACGTTACCATTGTCGGCTTCAACAGAAAAGAAGAAATAGTTTCCGAATTGCTTACAAATCCTATAAACAGTGTACAGTAATACAGGTCCTTACCTGGCTTTTTTCTGCCTTTGTCATGACCTAGCTGCCCTAGATCATTACACCCACACGTGTAGACAGTCCCATCATCCAGGACAAAAACAGTATGTCTGCTTCCACACCCAACATCCCGCACAAGTTTGTTGGAGAAGAAGTCACATCTTCTGGGCTCTACAACGATTTCTTCATCAATTCCACCTAGTCCCAGCTGCCCGAAGGAAGCATTGCCCCAGCACAACATGATGGTTGGGATTCAGCGATATTCCAGGACCGCAGAACGACGAGCGGCTTTTACTGCTAGGACATTGGAGGGCTGCAAAAACAGAATCAGGTTAATAACAAAAATAAATTAATCATCAGTATGTAGTAATAGGAACTTGACAAATAAGCCAGCTACTGAGAAGCACAATGTTCTGGGAAATGTTACTTGCATGACAGCTCTTTTAGTCAGTAAGTTTTTCAGAACGTGACATAAATATGTGCTGGCACAAAGTGTCTAAATGCAGACATGTATCACCACAGGCCCACACGACCATATAAACTATCCATTGTACAGGGCCTATATAGCGAGCTCTATCCATTGTACAGGGCCTATATAGTGAGCTCTTACTCTACCCTGTGCCAATCGATTATTGTTTGAAAGTTGCGGCATTGCATAGTATTATATCCAGGTATTGTTTATTGTAATCACTCAGAAAGGAACCACACAAATATATAGGGGCCCTCTGTACTGCTGTACAAGCTTCATGTATTGCAATGTACTTAGACTCACACACTGCTGCTTCTAAGCCAAGAGTCTTGCTTTTGTTGCAACAGTTTCCTCTAATAGTCTGAACTGAAGCAATTCCCCGCCGGACATTGATCTGTCATTTCTCACATAGAATTCCATAACTATGATAAAAGAAGTAACCTCATTGTCAATAAACAATATTATACAGTACTGGCGTGTCTGATGTCACTTAGTAACACTTAACCCCAGGTGTGAGGTTCTCACATGACAGGTCAAGGTACACAAGCATGTGATGTTACTCCAGCAGATGATACTGTAGTCTACAAGGTCACACAATATGTTTATAAATATCCCATGTATGTACATCTCTCTCATATGATACAACGTTCTGCAGGGATTGTAACGTTATTCCAATGTGACCACTCCATCCAATAAACAGGATTGTGTTGATGCAAGGAAACCCCCCCGCTGCCCTCCTTTCAGCTGCATAGAGGCTCTAGTTATGGCAGCCCGCATCGACTGAACGTGAGGAGGAAGGAAGGAGAACCCTGGTGCACTGCATGGCTTTCTGCTCCCTACATTAAAGGATACACACCACCATAAGGAGTGTTCCGATTCAACTAAATGGGCTTAGAAGGTGGTGACTCAGAATTCCTGCCACTGCCCCGATTTAAAGCTACGATGGGAAGGGGAATTCTCATAAATGCCTAATACATTATATTTCCTCACTTTAATCACTAGAAAACATATCCTGGCATAGTAAAAGTAAGCATATATAACACACTATATTCTCAAGATACTGGCCATGTATTATTCATTCTTTAGGACATGGGATATGGTGGTAAGAGATATGGAAAGCGATATGGATAAGGGTAAGGAAAGGGATATGGTGGTAAATGGAGAAAGTGAAAGAATAAGGGGAATACTGCACTAGCTCTGCCAGAAAACAGTGGGGTATAAGAGGTCGGCCATGGACAAACAACAGAGCGAGGTGGAGTACAGATTGTGAGACCGAGACTTGTGGTCATAATATGGATGCAAAAAAGCATGACGCAAGATAGGGAGAATGCAGTCAATAGGTAGATGCATGGCAGGGGATCCAGCAGCTCAGGAATATGACAAGCCCCTGTCTCTCAGCATTCTATACAGTGTATGTATACCCAGAGTACAGAATATTCATACATAAGAGACTGCTGAAACCAGGGTGGCAGTCACCCTGTCTTCTACGAAACAACTGGTGATAACCCATTTATTCTTCCTTGGAAGGCCTAAGGAGGAACACATTTAGTTACTTTCAATATGTAACAAGAAGCTTTTTTTTTTTTTTTTTTTTTACTCTCCCTTTCAATGCAGCAATGTACTGATGTGCCCCTAAGGACTTCCCTGGTGTCATGTACATATCATAAACAGCGGCATAAAGAATAGTTTTGCTTTCACTTATCTTTCTGTTTCAGTTTCCCAGCCATTTGCAAATACATTTGCAAAAATAACCTGGATGACGAATTATCAACAATGGGAGGGAAAGACAACAATGGGAGACAAGTCTGCTGAATAAATGCATTTGCAAATATATTTAACTTGAGGAGCCTTAGAAGTATAAATTTATTAATTGAGATGGGAATACCCCTTTAAATGCCCAAACACAGTCGACTAGTGACTATTTATAGGCCATTTCCCGCACATGTATGTTTGTGGTCTGCCACACTTTTCAGTCCCACTAAACAAATTTATAAATGTGGTAAATGACCCATAAGTCGTCTTTAGTCAACCATGTTAGAGCCATCGCTGAATGGGTCCACTGCCAGTGTACATTGGCATACCTTTTTGACAGATACCAATAACGTGAAGTGAACCCAGCCTTACACTAGAGGCTGACAATCCCTCCTGACCACCTCTTGTTCACAGCAGAGGGTTTGCTGCCTTGTATAACGGTGGCGGCATAATTCTTTCTCCCATCCTGAACGGCTCACAAGTTATGTTCAGAAACAGCGACTCTGACCCCCAGCTCCATTATAAGGAGCTGGGGGTCATATGGCATCACATAGCCACAATGTTCATGAGAACAAAGCTATTGCTACACAGATACATTGTATACTGTCCTAAGGCATGGGTCTCCAAACTGCGGCCCTCATGCCTGGATAGCTAAAGCTTTGGATTTGGCTGTCCAGGCATGATGGGAAATGTAGTTTTGCAACAGCTGGAGGGCCGCAGTTTGGAGACCAATGTCCTAGGGAATACAGGCAGCCTCCCCTATTATACTGTCCTGAGGAATACAGGCAGCCTCCCCTATTATACTGTCCTGAGGAATACAGGCAGCCTCCCCTATTATACTGTCCTGAAGAATACAGGCAGCCTCCCTTATTATACTGTCCTGAGGAATACTGGCAGCCTCCCTTATTATACTATCCTAAGGAATACAGGCAGCCTCCCCTATTATACTGTCCTAACGAATACAGGCAGCCTCCCCTATTATACTGTCCTGAGGAATACTGGCAGCCTCCCCTATTACACTGTCCTGAGGAATACAGGCAGCCTCCCCTATTATACTGTCCTAAGGAATACAGGCAGCCTCCCCTATTATACTGTCCTAAGGAATACTGGCAGCCTCCCCTATTACACTGTCCTGAGGAATACTGGCAGCCTCCCCTATTATAATGTCCTAAGGAATACTGGCAGCCTCCCCTATTACACTGTCCTGAGGAATACTGGCAGCCTCCCCTATTATACTATCCTAAGGAATACAGGCAGCCTCCCCTATTATACTGTCCTGAGGAATACAGGCAGCCTCCCCTATTATACTGTCCTGAGGAATACAGGCAGCCTCCCCTATTATACTGTCCTGAGGAATACAGGCAGCCTCCCCTATTATACTGTCCTGAGGAATACAGGCAGCCTCCCCTATTATACTGTCCTAACGAATACAGGCAGCCTCCCCTATTATACTGTCCTGAGGAATACAGGCAGCCTCCCCTATTATACTGTCCTGAGGAATACAGGCAGCCTCCCCTATTATACTGACCTGAGGAATACAGGCAGCCTCCCCTATTATACTGTCCTGAGGAATACTGGCAGCCTCCCCTATTATACTGACCTGAGGAATACAGGCAGCCTTCCCTATTATACTGTCCTGAGGAATACAGGCAGCCTCCCCTATTATACTGTCCTGAGGAATACAGGCAGCCTCCCCTATTATACTGTCCTGAGGAATACAGGCAGCCTCCCCTATTATACTGTCCTAAGGAATACAGGCAGCCTCCCCTATTATACTGTCCTGAGGAATACTGGCAGCCTCCCCTATTATACTGTCCTGAGGAATACTGGCAGCCTCCCCTATTATACTATCCTAAGGAATACTGGCAGCCTCCCCTATTATACTGTCCTGAGGAATACAGGCAGCCTCCCCTATTATACTGTCCTGAGGAATACAGGCAGCCTCCCCTATTATACTGTCCTGAGGAATACTGGCAGCCTCCCCTATTATACTATCCTAAGGAATACAGGCAGCCTCCCCTATTATACTGTCCTAAGGAATACAGGCAGCCTCCCCTATTATACTGTCCTGAGGAATACTGGCAGCCTCCCCTATTATACTGTCCTGAGGAATACTGGCAGCCTCCCCTATTATACTGTCCTGAGGAATACAGGCAGCCTCCCCTATTATACTGTCCTGAGGAATACTGGCAGCCTCCCCTATTATACTATCCTAAGGAATACAGGCAGCCTCCCCTATTATACTGTCCTGAGGAATACTGGCAGCCTCCCCTATTATACTGTCCTGAGGAATACTGGCAGCCTCCCCTATTATACTGTCCTGAGGAATACAGGCAGCCTCCCCTATTATACTGTCCTGAGGAATACAGGCAGCCTCCCCTATTATACTGTCCTGAGGAATACTGACAGCCTCCCCTATTATACTGTCCTAACGAATACAGGCAGCCTCCCCTATTATACTATCCTGAGGAATACTGTCAGCCTCCCCTATTATACTATCCTGAGGAATACAGGCAGCCTCCCCTATTATACTGTCCTAACGAATACAAGCAGCCTCCCCTATTATACTGTCCTGAGGAATACAGGCAGCCTCCCCTATTATACTGTCCTGAGGAATACAGGCAGCCTCCCCTATTATACTGTCCTGAGGAATACAGGCAGCCTCCCCTATTATACTGTCCTGAGGAATACAGGCAGCCTCCCCTATTATACTGTCCTGAGGAATACAGGCAGCCTCCCCTATTATACTGTCCTAAGGAATACAGGCAGCCTCCCCTATTATACTGTCCTGAGGAATACAGGCAGCCTTCCCTATTATACTGTCCTAAGGAATACAGGCAGCCTTCCCTATTATACTGTCCTAAGGAATACAGGCAGCCTCCCCTATTATACTGTCCTAACGAATACAGGCAGCCTCCCCTATTATACTGTCCTGAGGAATACAGGCAGCCTCCCCTATTATACTGTCCTGAGGAATACAGGCAGCCTCCCCTATTATACTGTCCTGAGGAATACAGGCAGCCTCCCCTATTATACTGTCCTGAGGAATACAGGCAGCCTCCCCTATTATACTGTCCTGAGGAATACAGGCAGCCTCCCCTATTATACTGTCCTAAGGAATACAGGCAGCCTCCCCTATTATACTGTCCTGAGGAATACAGACAGCCTCCCCTATTATACTGACCTGAGGAATACAGGCAGCCTCCCCTATTATACTGTCCTAAGGAATACAGGCAGCCTCCCCTATTACACTGTCCTGAGGAATACAGGCAGCCTCCCCTATTACACTGTCCTGAGGAATACTGGCAGCCTCCCCTATTATACTGTCCTGAGGAATACAGGCAGCCTCCCCTATTATACTATCCTAAGGAATACAGGCCGCCTCCCCTATTATACTGTCCTAAGGAATACAGGCAGCCTCCCCTATTATACTGTCCTAAGGAATACAGGCAGCCTCCCCTATTATACTGTCCTGAGGAATACAGGCAGCCTCCCCTATTATACTATCCTAAGGAATACTGGCAGCCTCCCTTATTATACTATCCTAAGGAATACAGGCAGCCTCCCTTATTATACTATCCTAAGGAATACAGGCAGCCTCCCCTATTATACTGTCCTAAGGAATACAGGCAGCCTCCCCTATTATACTGTCCTAACGAATACAGGCAGCCTCCCCTATTATACTATCCTGAGGAATACTGGCAGCCTCCCTTATTATACTGTCCTGAGGAATACAGGCAGCCTCCCCTATTATACTGACCTGAGGAATACAGGCAGCCTCCCCTATTATACTGTCCTGAGGAATACAGGCAGCCTCCCCTATTATACTATCCTAAGGAATACTGGCAGCCTCCCTTATTATACTATCCTAAGGAATACAGGCAGCCTCCCCTATTATACTGACCTAAGGAATACAGGCAGCCTCCCCTATTATACTGTCCTGAGGAATACAGGCAGCCTCCCCTATTATACTGTCCTAACAAATACAGGCAGCCTCCCCTATTATACTATCCTGAGGAATACTGGCAGCCTCCCTTATTATACTGTCCTGAGGAATACAGGCAGCCTCCCCTATTATACTGACCTGAGGAATACAGGCAGCCTCCCCTATTATACTGTCCTGAGGAATACAGGCAGCCTCCCCTATTATACTATCCTGAGGAATACAGGCAGCCTCCCCTATTATACTATCCTAAGGAATACAGGCAGCCTCCCCTATTATACTGTCCTAACGAATACAGGCAGCCTCCCCTATTATACTGACCTGAGGAATACAGGCAGCCTCCCCTATTATACTGTCCTGAGGAATACAGGCAGCCTCCCTTATTATACTATCCTAAGGAATACTGACAGCCTCCCCTATTATACTGTCCTAAGGAATACAGGCAGCCTCCCCTATTATACTGTCCTAAGGAATACTGGCAGCCTCCCCTATTATACTGTCCTAACGAATACAGGCAGCCTCCCCTATTATGCTGTCCTAAGGAATACAGGCAGCCTCCCCTATTATACTGTCCTAACGAATACAGGCAGCCTCCCCTATTATACTGTCCTAAGGAATACAGGCAGCCTCCCCTATTATACTGTCCTAACGAATACAGGCAGCCTCCCCTATTATACTGTCCTGAGGAATACAGGCAGCCTCCCCTATTATACTGTCCTAACGAATACAGGCAGCCTCCCCTATTATACTGACCTGAGGAATACAGGCAGCCTCCCCTATTATACTGTCCTGAGGAATACAGGCAGCCTCCCCTATTATACTATCCTAAGGAATACAGGCAGCCTCCCCTATTATACTATCCTAAGGAATACAGGCAGCCTCCCCTATTATACTATCCTAAGGAATACAGGCAGCCTCCCCTATTATACTGTCCTGAGGAATACAGGCAGCCTCCCCTATTATACTGTCCTGAGGAATACAGGCAGCCTCCCCTATTATACTGTCCTGAGGAATACAGGCAGCCTCCCCTATTATACTGTCCTGAGGAATACAGGCAGCCTCCCCTATTATACTGTCCTAAGGAATACAGGCAGCCTCCCCTATTATACTGTCCTGAGGAATACAGGCAGCCTCCCCTATTATACTATCCTAAGGAATACAGGCAGCCTCCCCTATTATACTGTCCTGAGGAATACAGGCAGCCTCCCCTATTATACTGTCCTGAGGAATACAGGCAGCCTCCCCTATTATACTATCCTAAGGAATACAGGCAGCCTCCCTTATTATACTGTCCTGAGGAATACAGGCAGCCTCCCCTATTATACTGTCCTGAGGAATACAGGCAGCCTCCCCTATTATACTGTCCTAAGGAATACTGGCAGCCTCCCCTATTATAATGAACTGGTTTAATTGTACGGTGAAAACACATAAGCGTCCGTCTACAAAAACAGACTCCCACCTATGCCAAGGGTGTTGGGTGGGTCGCTCTTCTTCAGCGATTCACGGTAAACAACAGTTCCATGCAATGAAGGAGTCCGTCAGTATTTGATGGTGGTCAGAACAGTATGACCTGCTGGTGACACCGCTCACCAGTATACAGCGACACCGCTCACCAGTATACAGCGACACCGCTCACCAGTATACAGCGACACCGCTCACCAGTATACAGCGACACCGCTCACCAGTATACAGCGACACCGCTCACCAGTATACAGCGACACCGCTCACCAGTATACAGCTACACCGCTCACCAGTATACAGCGACACCGCTCACCAGTATACAGCGACACCCCTCACCAGTACGTAGCGACAACGCTCACCAGTATATAGAGCCACCCCTCACCAGTATACAGCGACAGCCCTGACCAGTATATAGTGACACCCCTCACCAGTACTGTACATGGAGACCCCTTACAGTGGGCTGTGTATGTGACAGCAGGGAGCGCTCACCAGTACGTAGCGACAACGCTCACCAGTATACAGCGACACCCCTCACCAGTATACAGCGACACCCCTCACCAGTATACAGCGACACCCCTCACCAGTATACAGCGACACCCCTCACCAGTATATAGAGCCACCCCTCACCAGTATATAGAGCCACCCCTCACCAGTACTGTATATGGAGCCCCCTTCTTCAGTGGGCTGTGTATGTGACAGCAGGGAGCGCCCTGCAGCCTCCCGTTATATATAGTATAAGCAGTGTGGGCACAGGGATGACAGGCAGACAGGCCCGGGGCAGCTGCTGTCACTCTCTGTCACTCATGTGTCCACAATAACAATTAGTCAGCAGCACACGCTCCCAGCTCTGCTACATCCACCGCCCGGCACATACACACACTCACCGCCACTACTCACCCGAATCCTCCACGCTCACACACTCCGGGCGGCTCAGTGACGTATAAGGTGCGCGCGGTGACCGGAGGGGAGGGGGTGGAACATTCCAGGGAGTTCTGGGTTACCGGGAGGGGGAGCCTGAGCACCGAGAGGCCTGACGTGCGTATGACGTCATCGGCGCTGCTGGAAACTACCCGAAGGTTCCCGGCTGAGTCCGGTAGTCATGGAGCTCGTCGTGTGTTGTCGGCGGAGGCTGCTGGGAACTGTGAGGAGGGGAGGAGGCTGTTCTGTCACCACAGTAAACATTAGGAAACCTCTGCCCACACAAGTTTGTGGTGGACTTCATGTTCCGGCTCCTTACTGTTTCATCCCCTTGAAGCTGAAGTGCCGGCTGAGAGACTGTGCACACTAGAGTCCCGGCTTATAGAGTGCCGGCTAACAGACTGTGCACACTAGAGTCCCGGCTTATAGAGTGCCGGCTGAGAGACTGTGCACACTAGAGTCCCGGCTTATAGAGTGCCGGCTGAGAGACTGTGCACACTAGAGTCCCGGCTTATAGAGTGCCGGCTGAGAGACTGTGCACATTAGAGTGCCGGCTAAAAGACTGTGCACACTAGAGTCCCGGCTAACAGACTGTGCACACTAGAGTCCCGGCTAACAGACTGTGCACACTAGAGTCCCGGCTTATAGAGTGCCGGCTGAGAGACTGTGCACACTAGAGTCCCGGCTTATAGAGTGTCGGCTGAGAGACTGTGCACACTAGAGTCCCGGCTTATAGAGTGTGCACACTAGAGTCCCGGCTTATAGAGTGCCGGCTAACAGACTGTGCACACTAGAGTCCCGGCTTATAGAGTGCCGGCTAACAGACTGTGCACACTAGAGTCCCGGCTGAGAGACTGTGCACACTAGAGTCCCGGCTTATAGAGTGTCGGCTAACAGACTGTGCACATTAGAGTGCCGGCTTATAGAGTGTCGGCTAACAGACTGCGCACACTAGAGTCCCAGCTTTCGGCTAGTGGCCACTTAGGGTGCCTTACAAAGAGAGATTTATCTGACCGTTTTTGAAGCCAAAGCCAGGAACAGACTTTAAACAGAGAACAGGCCATAAAGTAAAGACTGAGATGAATCTGTCAGATAAATCTGTGTAAAGGCCCCCTAAGAGACTGTTCATACCAGAGCCACAGCTTATAGAGTGGCGGGTAAGTGTCTGTTCACACTAAAGTCACAGCTCATAGAGTGGCAGCTAAAGGACTGTTCACACTAGAGCAGTGCTTCTCAAACTGTGAGGCGCCCCCTAGTTGTTGGTGAGGCCCAGCTGGGGAGCCAGTTTTCACAAAAGTAACTATGGTCTGCGCAGTCCTTTTGCTGCTTGCAAAAACCTCCATTGTAGGCTAGGTTCACACTGCTTTTTTACAATCTTTTTTTTTTTTTTTTAAATGGATGTTTTTGTGTGCATCCGTTTTGATACGTTTTTCCATTGTAAAAAAAGGATCAAAACTGATCCGTTTTTTTTTGACGGACACAAAAAGGTAGCTGACGCTACTTTTGAGTCCATTGAAAAAAACGGATCCGTTTTGATCCGTTTTTTTTTTTTACAATCGAAGTCAATGGAAAAACGGATCAAAACGCATGCACACAAATGCACCCGTTTTTTTCATCCCTTTCATCCATTTTTTTGCAAAAAAACGATTACAAAAACGCTGTGGGAACCTAGCCTTAGCAACATTGTTTTATTTAGTACTTGCTTTATTAGTATTATAGAGCTTGGGAGATGGGTGGAAGACAGCCCTAGCATTATTTTTAGCTTTTAAATGGACTTTCACCACAGATGGCGAGGCCCAGGCACCCTCTTGGTCAGTCTGCTGAGGCCCAGGCATTGCCTTGGTCTGTTGGGTGAGGCTCCAGTAGAAAAAGTTTAAGAAGCACTGCTCTAGGGTCACGGCTTATAGCGTGGAGACTAAAGGACTGTTCACACTGGAGTCATAGCTTATGGCCGCTATTACATATTGAACTTACAGAGATATCAGCAGTTTAGGTGCACATAGTGTATTGTTCACACTCTGTGATGACTTCTTCCCATATAGTATTTTTTTTTGTTGCCCTATTTTTTAGTCATGTCTGTATAAATGTACCATTACTATCACAGTATACCAGTTAGAGATGAGTGAATCTATGTGTAGATTCGGGTTGTATTTACAGATTCGGGAGGGAGGATTCTGGAGCGGCATTTGGAAGCAGGTTAGACTGGGTTAACACTGTGTTTTCAGCATACGTTTAACGGATCCGTTTTTTTAACAGTCAAAAAACTAGTGTCAGCAACGTTTTTGTGTCCGTCAAAAAAAATGGAAGTCAATGGAAAAACGGATCAAAACGGATGCACACAAATGCATCTGTTTTTGCAATCCGTTTTTCATTTGTTTTTTGCAAAAAATGGATTGCAAAAACGCATTGTGAACGCAGCCTTAGCAGACTTTGTCCTGCACTTGTCCAGGAGGGTTAGGAGCTAGGGGGTATGCTTATTCTCTGTCTACGTGATGTTATCCAGTGCTGGAAGCCACGACTGTACTGTAACTAGGGCTTATTTTTGGAGTAGGGCTTATATTTCAAGTCTTCTCCATAAACCCTGCCAAATCAAGCTAGAACTTATTTTTAGAGAAATGGTAGCTTTTGGTGCAACCTAAAAAATGGGGGGGGGGGGAGATGTGGTTAAAATGGCAGCCAGAATAGTGGCGGTGCCCCCCAGTGTGACGATATCCCCTCCTCTCTATGACCAGGCCCTGTTAATTCTAATGGAGGTGTGTCACACTGGGGTGCACCAGGCCTTTATTTGCGGCTGCATAATTAATAGAGATGAGCGAACCTGGAGCATGCTCGAGTCGATCCGAGCCCGAACTTTTGGCATTTGATTAGCGGTGGCTGCTGAAGTTGGATAAAGCCCTAAGGCTATGTGGAAATCATGGATATAGTCATTGGCTGTATCAATGTTTTCCAGACAACCTTAGAGCTTTATCCAAGTTCAGCAGCCCCCGCTAATCAAATACCGAACAATCGGGTTCGGATGGACTCGAACCTGAACCCGGTTCGCTCATCTCTAATAATTAACAAGGCGGTCACATTCCCATAGTGGGAACATAGCCTAAACTTGATGTAGGGACCCTGAGTATGACACTGTATTACTTTTCTTTTTAGATGCCATATATCTGATTAAAGGGAGGCTAAGCAGGTTAGAGTACTCTGTTATGTTTTCTTAGGGCCAGGGGTGCTGAGAATGAAAGTAATTTTCTTATCTTCACCCTCAGCGCTGTTGTCAAATCTTCTGTTTTATTGATATGTAAATTAAGCCGAGTGTTGTCACTGCAGAGCTCCTCCTTAGTGTTCTTGAGGAGGCAGCAGGCAAGCAGGGTGGATCGGGGCACCAAGGGCTGTATATATGCCCTCTCCCTTACTATCTCAGAAAATATACTTCTGAGAGGTGGGAATATAGCAAGTGACTGCCAGGAGGAGAAGGGTTGAGCCAGATTGCTTGAAGGTTCACGCTAGTGTACTGACACAGCCACGCGGCTGTGTCAGTACACTAGCGTGAACTTTTAAACAGTATTGGAGCTCCCAACATCATAATTAATCGTGATACTGGGAGCGCCGAGGTCCAGTCCGCAGGACACCGTGCACAGACCTGTTTCTTCTGACATGTGTATTAGCCCTAAGGCCACTGAAGAGACATACAGAAACATTTGATAACTGTGCTGACTTGTGGTAAAATCACGTTGATCAAATAGGATTTTCCACTTATTGCCCTTTCCCCTATGAAAGCCGTGTCTTGTGACAAACCTTCTACCTACGTGATTATCATATGATCTGCAATGTGTGTGTGCAATCTGTGATAAAGCTGTATGTTATATACCTGTATAACCTTTCCGCTGACACTGTATAAACTTTATTTGCTGTATCCATAAAGTCCCTTATAGTGAGTGTCACATGAAAAGCGCAGTCAGATCTGCAAATATCTGGTTATATTATAATAGGGGGCGTTGGGGGGTAGAGCAGACTCACAGGGGACGTCTCCTTTGATATGAGGTGTCACTTTCCCTTTTCCTCTCCATCCAGCCCAGGCCTCCATGATGATTCTTCCAGCTACAGTTCATCTCTTCAAAACCTGAGAGACAATTATCTTAGGCTCTGCGCTTTTCCTTTAACTTCCTCCCTTTTTTCCTACCTATAGGGACCCGTACAGTAGTAATTCTGCTATTTGGTGTCATGCGCAGTAAAGTGAGTAGGTATGTGGGTTGCCCCCATATAATAAAAATATCCCCTTCTATGACCCTCCCATATAGTAATAATTCCCCCTGCTATGCACCCCTCCATAGTAATAATCCCCCTGCTATGCATCAACCACCACCCATAGTAATTGTGTATAGCCCTCCTAGTAATAATGCCTCCTGTTTTGTACAGCCCCCCTTTGTAATATTGTCCCCTGCTGTATACCCCCTCATACCAGTAATATTGCCCCCTGCTGTATACAGCCCCCACCCATAGCAATAAAGCCCCCTGCTGTATACAGCCCCCACTTACAGTAATAATGCCCCAAAACAAACAAACACGTGATACATGATACTCACCTATTGCAGGAAAGCAGCAGGACCCTCCATCTGGTTCCAGTGTCTGTCACCTGGACAGAAGTGGTGTATTCTTTCCAGTGTGACACAGTGCTCTCTGCTGCCACCTCTGTCCAGGTCAAGAACTGTCCAGAGCAGTAACAAATTCCTGTTCTGTATTCCTTTCCATTACCTGTTCTGTTTGTCATTTATAAAATGTGTTACTTATCCTTTATACTAAGGATTTTCATATAGTTCTTTTATCCCCCCCCCCCCCCCCTGTACAACACTGTTTTTTTTTATGTACGAAAATATTGTATGACGTGACATGCTCTATTCTTCTTACTATGTCATCACTTGTCTTCTTATGTTACAATCTCCATGAAATTTTTCTTGATTAGATGTACACCATTCTTAATGTACCGAATTAATGCTTGTACAGTTATAACAAAAAAAAAACCTTTAATAAAATATCTTTAAAAAAAAAAAAAAAAACCTCTCCTGCTCTCCTGACTGGAAAGAATATACAACTTCCTGCAGAACGTACAGCAGCTGATAAGTACTGGAAGCCGAGATTTTTTAATTGAAGTAAATGTCAAATCTCTGGCACCAGTGAATTTGAAAGAAAAACATTTTTGGTGAACAACCCCTTTTATGATAATCGTAAGATCTACAAGCAGATGTACACCAGAACACCTACTGTAGCTTAAAGGAGAAGTCCAGCCAAAATTTATTTTTTATATGT
This sequence comes from Dendropsophus ebraccatus, assembly GCF_027789765.1. Lineage (NCBI taxonomy): Eukaryota > Metazoa > Chordata > Amphibia > Anura > Hylidae > Dendropsophus > Dendropsophus ebraccatus. The sequence continues at coordinate 55,595,033 of NC_091461.1, forward strand.
TATTACTGATGGAAAGTTATATAATTTTCTAATGTACATTAATTATGGGAAATGCTCATATACTGCTATTTCCCTTAATTTAGTGTATCAGGAAGTGTTAGAATTATCTCTGAAGCAGTGACGTCACGACGAAAGGTGTAATTCCTATGGAGTGTCCAGCAGGGGGCGCACTATATATAGAAGTCAATGAGTACCATTCTATATATAGTGCGCCCCTGCTGGACACTCCATTGGAATTACAATGGATGTGTATGTAAATGTAGTATACAGTGTTTTTGATTGAATACATTTATGAAATACTTCCATAAATGTAAGCAATCAGTACATAACAGTAAGCCCGCCGAATCGCCGCCGTCCGCCGCTACCGAACGCACGCCGCTCTGGACTACTGAACTACTACTCTCCCCACCTGCTCATAGCATGCACAGGTGATGGGAGAGTAGTAGCTGGGTTATATCTCCGAGATCGCCGCCGCCGATGCCGCGCAGGGGAGCCGCTCATCACTTCAGCCATCAGCCCCCTCCTGCTGCTTCCTTACTCTCTGAGATATAATCCGACTACTACTCTCCCATCACCTGCGCATGCTATGAGCAGGTGGGGAGAGTAGTAGTTCGCCACCGCCGCCGCTGATGCTGCTGTGCAGGGGAGCCGCTAATCACTGCAGCCATCATCCCCCTCCGCTCCCCCTCCTGCTGCTTTCTTACACTCCTTCCTTCCTGATGGCTGACTCCCCGCCCGGCCGCCGGCACGTGTGATCGGAGAGCGGCAGCCGGGCGGGGAGTCAGCCATCAGGAAGGAAGGAGTGTAGGAAGCAGCAGGAGGGGGGAGCGGAGGGGGATGATAGTTGCAGTGCAGTTGCGGCTCCCCTGCACAGCAGCATCAGCGGCGGCGAACTACTACTCTCCCCACCTGCTCATAGCATGCGCAGGTGATGGGAGAGTAGTAGTCGGATTATATCTCAGAGAGTAAGGAAGCAGCAGGAGGGGGCTGATGGCTGAAGTGATGAGCGGCTCCCCTGCGCGGCATCGGCGGCGGCGATCTCGGAGATATAACCCGGCTACTACTCTCCCATCACCTGTGCATGCTATGAGCAGGTGGGGAGAGTAGTAGTTCAGTAGTCCAGAGCGGCGGGCAGGCGGCGGCGATTCGGCGGGCTTACTGTTATGTACTGATTGCTTACATTTATGGAAGTATTTCATAAATGTATTCAATCAAAAACACTGTATACTACATTTACATACACATCCATTGTAATTCCAATAGAGTGTCCAGCAGGGGCGCACTATATATAGAAGTCAATGGTACTCATTGACTTCTATATATAGTGCGCCCCCTGCTGGACACTCCATAGGAATTACACCTTTCGTCGTGACGTCACTGCTTCAGAGATAATTCTAACACTTCCTGATATACTGCTATTTCCCTTAATTTAGTGTATGAGCATTTCCCATAATTAATGTACATTAGAAAATTATATAACTTTCCATCAGTAATAAAATATAAAAAATAAATTTTGGCCGGACTTCTCCTTTAAAATCCTATTCTAGGTATGTCAAACAAACTATGATTTCCTTTACTGATGGCATACAGTGGGATTATCATCTGTATGGCCTTTAGAGTAAATAAACATATTCCTTGCGGTATACTGGATACTGTTATAAGGACTTGCTTAGTCTACTGCAATATTCCATATTGTTTATTTGTTTCCCAGTATACTGACATTTATCTTTCCCAAAGATCACTCTTTTGGCCTCTGTTGGGTTGAATGTACAACAAATCTTAGAAATGTATGAATATATTAACCCTTTTAAGACAGAGCCCTTTGATGCACAAAAGTCTGGGTCAAAATAATGCAATGCTCCTCCCCGCCTTCTAAGAGCCATAGCGCTTTTATTTTTCCACCTACAGGTCTGGTCAGGGTGTAATTTTTTTGCGCCATGATCTCTAGTGTTTATTAATATCATTTTGGAGTAACAGAAAAATGTTGATCGCTTTCTATTAATTTTTTTGTAATGTATAATTTTAAAAAAATCAGCAATCCTGCTGCGTTTTTTTTTCTGTTTCCGTGTACGCTGTTCACTGTGCGGGAACAATAATGGTACATTTTAATAGATCGGACAATTCTGCATGCTACGATATGTAATATGTTTATTTATTTTATTGGGAGGGGGTTTATAAGGTTTTTTTTAACACTTTTAAAAACTTTTTTATTACAATTTTTTTTTACACTTTTATTCACTGTAAAATATGCAATCAGTAGATTGTATATACTGATCTATGCTATGCCATAGCATAGCATAGATCAGTGTTATCGGCAGTCTATGTATAGAGCCTGCCTGAGAGCAGACTCTACACATAGATCGCCGATCCAACAGGACTGAGGTAAGAAGCTTACCCCCGCCTGTCTGCACATGCGATCAGGACCCGCACAGCACGGCTGCAGGGGTCCCAATCACTCAGTGACAGATGCTTGATCTGTCACTGAGCACCTTAAATGCAGCGATTGCTGTAGATCGCTGTGTTTAAAGAGTCACTGTCGTATTTTTTTTTTTTTTGCAGAAATCAATAGTCCAGGCGATTTTAAGAAACTTTGTAATTGGGTTTATTAGCCAAATCTGCCATTATCTGCATGTAAAAAGCCTTTTCCCAGGTCCCCCCCTCCTTCCTCTTTTTCATCCACTCTGAAAAATCTGAAAATTGTGACTTGTTGCAGGAGTCGTCCCCTGTCTGCTCTAGGGAGAGGGGAGGGGGGAGGAGGAAGGAGGGAGTTAGCCGGCAGCAGAAAGCAGATAACAGAGGATTACAGGCACTGAGCTGGGTGACAGCTGTAATCCGAGCTCAGACAGGTCACTGGTGACTGTCACAGGAGATATCCCTTGAGGGATTTGTAGATTAACTCTTTGTTGTCCTGTTTTGGTCTTTTCTTTAGCTCTCTCCATAGGAGAACAATGAAGACAGGGGGGAGAGCTTCAAACTGCTTTTTCATGATAAAAATGCATTTTTCGGATAATAAACCCAATTACAAAGTTTCTTAAAATCGCCTGGACTATTGATTTCTGCAAAAAAAAATTCACGACAGTGACACTTTAAGGCGTTAATGAGTCTCAGGGACAAAGATGTGAGCGGGATCGCTATCTCTGCAGCCCCCGTCAGTGTAGGAACGTATATATACATAGTACTGACGTGAAGGGGTTAACTGGATGTTACCGATTTGGTAGGGTCTCTGTTTTCTAACCATGCCTAGACAGTGACAGGCTGTGTAGGGACATAACCCTTTGAATTGCTTACATGTTTGTTGGGAGCATTTCTCTGTGTACACAAACACGATGTAAACACTGCCTTCGTAATATGTTTTTCCTTAGAGCACCTTTCCTGCAGCCAGTCATTGCATGATCAGGTCCTCTGAGGCTGAAACTGAGACATGAAACAGGAGAAAAATCACTCAGGCCAAGTTATGTGGATACAACATATCTTCTCACAAATACATGGGGTACATATGGTTGACTAACTTTTTGGGGGGTTTTGGGGATGTGAATTAAAAAAACCTGCAAACAGGTTTTCTATTTTTTTTTTTTTGTAATGTATGTTAATTGTTTATGGATAAGATAACTTGTAGGGGTAGACATTTATCACATATCCTGCGGTGTCAGTGACCTAAACCTAGGTATTGAGTAAAGATTAATGAACTTTTCAAAAGTATTATTTGGCAGGTTCACCTAACTTAAAGGGGCTCTGTACCCACAATCTGTCCCCCCCAAACCACTTGTACCTTCAGATAGCTGCTTTTAATCCAAGATCTGTCTTGGGGTCCGTTAGGCAGGTGATGCAGTTATTGTCCTAAAAAACAACTTTTAAACTCTCAGCCCTGTGCCAAACTGCTGTGGCCTAGAGTATCTGTGCCCTAACTTTGCACCACCCCTCCGTCTCTCCTCCCCACCCTCTTCATCATTAGAAATGCCACCGGCAGGATTTTTCCTATTCCTCTGCAGTGAACACTGCACAGGTGCCTTAACGATCCAGCCCATGTGCAGTGTTTACACAGCTGATAAATAGAAGAAAATCTGCCTGGGGCATTCCTAATGATGAGGAGGGCGGGGAGGAGGGACAGAGAGGTTGTGCCAGCCTAATGTATAGTCACTCTAGGCCACGCCAGTTTGGCACAGGGCTGCAACCCCAGGACAGACCTTGGATTTAAAACCGGCTATCTGAAGGTACAAGCGGTTTGGGATGGACAGATTGTGGGTACAGAGTTCGGTGGCGAACCGAACTTTAACAAACTGCACTAAAACTGTTTTACTATGGCTTGTAAAAGCCGCTAATTTTACTTACCTCTACTTGCTCCCTTGAAGTCCGTCTTCAGTGACAGTCCGCTCAGCCAATCAAAACCACCATATTAAGTGGTCTTTTCAGTCAATATCCAACTCAATTATGAGTCTGATGATATGACCAGGGACATACCAAGGCCAGGTATCCATCCACAGACAGTTGTTTCGGCGTTTTGCCTCTCATCAGTGTGGGGCAGGATTCTGGCTAGGTGACCTAGTAGACCACAAAGTTTTAAATGGTATTGTACTTAAGGGGTTAAAATATGTAAGAAAATACCTTTGGGGCATCTATTTGTATAAGCATTTCTTATGTGAGCACACACATTCTGGTTGACCAGCATCATGTAACCCTATTTCACATCATTTGGGTGAATTTGCTTTATCCTGTTTTTAGTTTTTCATATATTTATCCAGTTTTAGAGTATAGTATATTTATGTGAAACACAGGGAGTAATGCATCATTTGTATACCTAGGGTAGCGCTTTTTTTTGTTTGGTGTGATCTGGATCTATAATTTAGAAACTAGATTTGCATTTCCAGGGAAATACATAGTGCTTGAAAAGAGCGCCCTTTACCAGTGACTTCCCTTTAAGAGAAACTTTGACCCAAGGTCCCGTCCCTTTAAGAGCCACATGGGTCCCATCCCTTTAAGAGCGACCTGGGTCCCTTTAAGAGCGACCTGGGTCCCTTTAAGAGCAACCTTGGGTCCCTTTAAGAGCGGCTTGGGTCCCTTTAAGAGCAACCTGGGTCCCGTCCTTTTAAGGGCGACATGGGTCCCTTTAAGAGCGGCCCTGCTACTTATAATGGTAAAGATCATTGCTCGGTTACCATGACAATCTTACTCATGTCAGTGAGACAAAATCGTTAAGGACCTTCCATATATTACATCTTCTGTTGGCCAATAATGGACATGTGACTGTGTGAATGTTGTGATACATTGCCTGACAGGACCTTAGAGTTCCTATTGGCTGCTATATTTCAGCTATTTGCATATATGCTGTGATTGTTAGCGGTTAGAGTGTGGTCATTATTTCCAATGAGCCATCATTTTCTATGGGAAATTCGGGGTCTTTAAACGGAAAGGAAACGGAAGAAGAATACGGATTACAATATAGTGCTTTTCAAGCACTATAATAAAAGGCAAAATATGGGTGGACGACCACAGTGTGGGAATACAACAATGGTACATCCATTGTTTTCTCATAAAAAAAAAAATGTCTTGCCTTCACTGTGTTGTTGGTGTTACCAGTATGAAACACTCTAAATCAGTACATTTGCAAATCATGTAGATATGACTGCAGTTTTTTTTTCTTCACAGTTCATTACATATTACAGGTTTGATATCGCTGTTCTGACACAAGTTCTGTCATTTTCTATTAAATCACCCAATGTTTTTTTCTCTATAGTAATGTTAAGATGCAGTAAAGCTGTATGACAGACACAAACACATGTTACCATGATCTCATGAAATATGATAGTCAGTTTTGTTAACCTTTTCTATTCAGTTCAGATGTTTTTCTGATTAGTCAGATTGAGCAGTGCATATCAGATACAACCACCTGTTACAGAAAATGCAAGCACAAGTTGGCACGGGCTGAGGCTGAAACGTAGACCTCCCAATTTATACAAGCTGTAATGTCCTACAGATCCCTTCAGTTGTGTAATGTGGGGTTTCCTTACATACTGCTCTTTACCACACATTCAGAACAATTAGTAGATGTATGCCAGTGTTTTTTAAAAAAAATTTCAAATCACCTGAAGCTTTGCTTGCTTTACTGTAGGTGGCATTGCAATTTTATTAAAGCTTACTGGGCAGCACCTGACAGCAGGTGGCAGTCCAATTCACCCATTTTTATCTATTGTGTGCAGAAATATAGGTTTCTAAGTAGTAAGTAATTTCTATTAGATAAACAGTTCAGAATAATTATTGGCATGGGTATAATCATATCCATAGTAGATACTACAGGGTCTAGAGAATAAAAGGGTTGTCCGGGCTGGGCACTTAATGTATGCCTAGGGAGGGGGTGATGAAAAAATTACACTAACACAGCAGGGATTGCACTCAGTAAACCCCTCTGCACCTCCCCATTTTCTTCTGGCTCCAGTGATGACGTGTTGATGTTACAGTACATCTTGTAAACCAGGGAACTTTGACATTGGAGTATCTGTAACCTCTATGTGCTTAATGTGTGTTTACTAGAGAACTTTTTAAAAGGTTGGTTTGGCAGGTTTGCATACTTTGCCGTAAAGTTTGGGTTCCTCTAACGTTAGCACGCCTACGTTCTTGCTGTGCCGCTCATGCGCAGTACAGCGGGTCCGGTCTGCGCCGTACTGCGCACGTGCAGAAACCCTCAAACTCATTGCTGGAGATCCGGCAATGAGTTCGAGGCTATTTTGCACCTGCGCAGTACGGCGCAGACCGGACCCGCTGTACTGCGCATGAGCGGCACAGCAAGAACGTAGGCGTGCTAACGTTAGAGACAGCGCGCCTCCGATGACGCCGCCACAATTATGCAGGCTAACAACGCCCAGGGACGGTGACTACTTGCCCGCAGCTCCCCGCCCAGAGGACTACTTGGGGGTAATTTACATACAGGGCGCCGAGTTTATAAAGTACGTTTTTGGCTTGTACATTGCAGGGACGGGGGGTATAAAAGCGTGTTTGGGAAGTGTGCTGGGTGCTGCTACAGCACATTCCCATAGCTTTACATGCGTTTTTTAAGTGATTGGTTCCCTTTAAAGCGAATGTAACAACAATACATCGCTTTTCTGTTTTGACCATTAATTCAGGGATGCCTTGCCGCAGTCCTTTTTTTGAACCATTGCCCCATTCCTGCACACAGCGCTGGTCTGTAGCCAATCAACGGCCTGGCCTGAAGCACTGGGGGCGGGCCGGACCCACCCCTCTGTGACGCAGCTTCCTTAGAATCAATGGAGAAGCATTATGGAGGGGACAGGGTTTCCTCCCGCAAGGGGTGGACCAGCCTGCCTTCAGTAATTCTACCCCAGACTGCTTTTAAAAAATTAATTTTTTTTTTTTAACTAAATGTGTTTAAAATGGCTCTATTACTATCCTATAACACTTTTATTTTTTGGTCTATGGGGTTGTGTGCTCCATGATCTGTACTTTCTATCGGTACATCGCTTGCGTATATGCGACTTTTGGATCACTTTTTATTACAATTTTTATGGATTTTACAAAAAAATCTGCAATTTTGAACTCTCCCTCCGTGCCATAGGCTCCATTCTATGCTCGGGCAGATTCCGCTGTCTGCTTAAAGGATTGACATGTCAATTCTTTTGCCGAACAGTGCAATCCGCCCGAGCAGAGACAGGCAGAGAGGCAAGTGGGAGCAGCCAGGAGTGTGACTGTTCAGAGTGGGGTCACGGCACAACCCCTCTCTAAAAAAACCCCTACCCACAGCAGGACGTACATTTACGTTCTTCTGCGGGAAGAGGTTAAAGAGAGTTCCTATTTGACAAAAGCCCATCCTACTTTATAGGTTATGTATATTTTGGTATTTATGCCTATTGCAGTATATTTATCAATATTCACCTTTGTCCCACCCCAGTCACTGGCAAAATGAGCAATCCATCAGCCTGGTACGTAACAGCTAGAGGAGCTTCAGGAGACCAGCAGTTGTGAGCGAAACCCAGAAGTGGGGCATGGAGATTTTTAAGATTGGTTATTATGTTTCCACACACCCCTGACTTCCTGTAATGTTTTAGTTTCCATATGTACCCAGCGGCCATTTTGAAGGTACTCCATAGAAAAAAAACTGTAGCCCATTGTACTTCATGTTCAAGTAAAGTTACTAAGTTAAATCTTAATAGCTCATCTCCCTGTTGCCTGATTTCTGCTGCACCTAACCAATACAGAGGACATCCCTGTAATCACAATATTAGGGAGTTGGCCCCAGGGTAAACTACAAGAACCATATCACCAACTGCTAGGTGCAGCTCCCCTTTAACCTCTGTGGCAGATCTCAGTAGAAAGAATTATAAGAACTGGCCTGTGACAAGACTTTATTATTGCTTCAACTTACTCTCACCTTATTAACAGGGTTAACCCCACCCAGGAGACCTGTGGACGTTGGTGGATCACCAGTGTACAATGAGTCATTGCTCTACTAGGTGAGATTAATCCTAAAACAACTGTCAGGTGTCAGATGGCCTTAAAAACGTATCAGCCACTAGAATGTGTCATTGTCAATTACGCTTATTCTGCTGCCAGACACGGTATTAGAAATGGCCACCTTACATAACCTGGCATGTTACTAACAGGGTTAATTTCACCCAGGAGAGCTATGGAAATCGGTGGATCATTGACGTAAAGTAACTCATTGTACGCCAGTGATTCATTGCTGTCCACAGCTCTCCTGGGTGAAGTTAATCCTTTGAGACATCTGCCGGGTTATGTCATGTGGCCTATTCTAGAAAAACGTGTTTAGCGGCAGAATAAGTGTCATTGACAATCACCGCTGTCCCTGACACCTACTCAACCTTCTATAACCCTCTCTAACTATGTCTCTACCTATCTCTCTTTAGCTAGTGTAAATGTATGTGTTCAGTTTCCCGAAGCTGACCAAAATATACGGTGAAAGAAAAAGTGTGATGTTTCAAGGGGTGGCTTGCAGCCGTCTTCCCAGCTGCAAGGGATTTTGGATAACCCCTGCACCCTGGATTTTGATGTAATGTACAGTGTGCAGCCACCATCTTTTGACTGGGTTTGTACAAACTTTGCAAAAAGTTTAGTTCGGTTGCAGACTGAACTTTTTTGCTAAATTGGTAACTAATCTAGTTTCAGGAAGTTTGGTTTGCCCATTATTAATATTAATGCACAATTTACCTAGTGCAAGAAGGTATGTAAAATGAGCCTAATAGTGAATTTAAAGGGGTTTTGCGGCGTAAAGCATTATTTCACTAAATAACACACATTACAAAGTTATACAACTTTGTAATGTGTGTTATTTAAGTAAATGTCCCCCCCCCCTTACGCTAGCCCTGGAAGTGGGATGCTGTATACTTACGGAATCACTGTCGACCCGTGACAATCACGTCATCTTCAGGAGTCCGGCCGGACTGCTCCAGCCCTCCCTCATGCCGGCCCCCCTCCAGCGCGTCATCAGCTGCTCAGCCGCGTTTGGGTCAAGAGTGATTCCGTGAGTATACAGCATGGAGAAGGGGGCCATTCATTGTATAACTCATTGTAATGTGTGTTATTTAGTGAAATAATGCTTTACATCGCACTACCTCTTTAAGATAAATAACCAAACTGAATATTTACAGTATACGTGATATATTGCTATATATGTGTATATATACACTCACCGGCCACTTTATTAGGTACACCATGCTAGTAACGGGTTGGACCCCCTTTTGCCTTCAGAACTGCCTCAATTCTTCGTGGCATAGATTCAACAAGGTGCTGGAAGCATTCCTCAGAGATTTTGGTCCATATTGACATGATGGCATCACACAGTTGTCGCAGATTTGTCGGCTGCACATCCATGATGCGAATCTCCCGTTCCACCACATCCCAAAGATGCTTTATTGGATTGAGATCTGGTGACTGTGGAGGCCATTTCAGTACAGTGAACTCATTGTCATGTTCAAGAAACCAGTCTGAGATGATTCTAGCTTTATGACATGGCGCATTACATGGTCATTACATGGTCAGCAACAATACTCAGGTAGGCTGTGGCGTTGCAACGATGCTCAATTGGTACCAAGGGGCCCAAAGAGTGCCAAGAAAATATTCCCCACACCATGACACCACCACCACCAGCCTGAACCGTTGATACAAGGCAGGATGGATCCATGCTTTCATGTTGTTGACGCCAAATTCTGACCCTACCATCCAAATGTCGCAGCAGAAATCGAGACTCATCAGACCAGGCAACGTTTTTCCAATCTTCTACTGTCCAATTTCGATGAGCTTGTGCAAATTGTAGCCTCAGTTTCCTGTTCTTAGCTGAAAGGAGTGGCACCCGGTGTGGTCTTCTACTGCTGTAGCCCATCTGCCTCAAAGTTCGACGTACTGTGCGTTCAGAGATGCTCTTCTGCCTACCTTGGTTGTAACGGTTGGCTATTTGAGTCACTGTTGCCTTTCTATCAGCTCGAACCAGTCTGCCCATTCTCCTCTGACCTCTGGCATCAACAAGGCATTTCCGCCCACAGAACTGCCGCTCACTGGATGTTTTTTCTTTTTCGGACCATTCTCTGTAAACCCTAGAGATAGTTGTGCGTGAAAATCCCAGTAGATCAGCAGTTTCTGAAATACTCAGACCAGCCCTTCTGGCACCAACATCCATGCCACGTTCAAAGGCACTCAAATCACCTTTCTTCCCCATACTGATGCTCGGTTTGAACTGCAGGAGATTGTCTTGACCATATCTACATGCCTAAATGCACTGAGTTGCCGCCATGTGATTGGCTGATTAAAAATTAAGTGGTAACGTGCAGTTGGACAGGTGTACCTAATAAAGTGGCCGGTGAGTGTGTATATACATATATATATATATATATATATATATATATATATATATATATATATTATAGCCAGATATCCCTCCAGAGAAGGAAGCCTGTTGCCAAGGGGTGCCTCCTGGGGAGAACACCAAACCCCCCTGATATGTACCCCCTTAAGTCCCATTCTCTTGCTAGTATTGCAACATAAGACAAGGGATTACCAAAACCAGGCATCCATCCACAGACAGCTGTTTTGTGGTGTTTGCCCCTTGTGAGTGTGAAGTAGGATTCTGGCTAACAGGGGCAATAAAAAATAGACCATATACCTTAGACAAATCTAACCTGCTGATAGCCCCTTATTGCACAGGAGATGCACATTGCACAACCTCTGCGCTGTTCCCGTCATTTACTCCTCTGTTCAATAAAACCGTTTGGCGCACTGCCCACTCCATTGATAATCATTAAAAGGGGAGGGACGACCAGGGGCGGATTGGCTCTATGGGGGCCAGGCAGTGCTTCACATGGTCTTACCGGACCAAGGAGTAAAGGACTAACTGCATGGGAACAGCACAAAGGATGAAAGTAGGACACATACCTCCATCCTTGGCCCCACCTGCGCATTACAGAGATAGCAGGTTACATTCACTTAACCTGCTGATAGTTCCCCTTTAATTACCTATACTGATGAACCATTAATGGATTCTCAACGTTAGCGTCCCGTGTCGTCGTAATGTTGATGGAATCACGTCTTTAGCATCAGTGTTTAAGTAATCTGTAAGTATGTGTAAGTATACAGCGGCAATATTGATATACTGCTATGGAGTTTCCATGTGGATACCAATAAATGGAAATAAAAATTGTTTATATAGGTCCAAATAATCTATTCCTAGAGCATTTGTACTTGAGGTGCGGAGATGCTTTGTCCGCTAGCACTCCACAATACCTCTAGCATGCTATACTGGTTTCCCAGTCCTGAGTGATGTCACCCTGTTCAGCTATAGATCTTCATGTGGGGCAAAAAACACTTAATGCATTTCGGTGAAAGCTGGTCTCCTTTTTATAGTTGTGGCACATACAGTTGCCATCTTACAAATATCCAGATGTTATTAATTTCTTAGAATTTTGAATTCTTTTTCTATTTTATCGCCACCCTAATGATTTGTAGGTAAATGTCCATGTCCGTGCACAGTATTATTAAAATAAATTGGGATGTATATTGGGTCCATTCCCATGTATTATATCATGTTCACTTTATGTGCTGGCTATTTTGTTCATTATTTTCATAGTTTTTCTAATAGGATACAGGGTTCTCATGATACACCTAGCAGAAATTAGATCTAGGGCTAGTGTCACATCCTATCCTAGAGTTTTTCTTGGGAATAGAATTTATTGTTTTATCACTTAAATAATGTCTGACAGCAGTAAGAGCCAACGTGGGGCACCCTGCTGCCACCAATGTGTATGTGAAACTGCAGAGCTTCCCATGCCCTGGCTGTTGCTCACCCACTCTGCTCAAACACTGTAGTGCTCACAGCGCTAGTTACAGAGAGCCTCCTGTGCAGCCTAATTTGGGCCAGGCAATCCCTGCTTGCAGTTGCTATAGTGTAGAGTAGACAGTGCTTCTCAATGCCAGTCCTCATGGCCCACCAACAGGTCATGTTTTGAGGATTCCCTTAGCATTTTTCAGGTGATAAGGTGATATAATAATCACAGCTGTTATGAGACTTTTTATGGGATATCCTCAAAACAGGACTTGTTGCTGGACCATGAGGACTGGAATTGAGAAGCACTAGTGACAGAGGGCCTTTCCCAGTGTATTGGGCAAATGCATCTCAATAAATTAGAATATCATCCAAAAGTTTTTTCCAGTAATTTAATTCAAAGAGTGAAACACCTATATTATATAGAGTCATTACAAACAGAGTGATCTTATTCGAGTGCCGAACAAAACTTCACAGGAAATTTTTGTTTCAATACCGAAGTGTTAGAACACTAAGGTGTTTAGGAACTGAGGTATTACTATATTACAAACAGAGCAAACTTTTTCTAGTGTTTATTTCTGTTAATGTTGATGATTATGGCTTACAGCCAATAAAAACCCCAAATTCATTATCAGAAAATTAGAATAAAACACCTGTAAAAGCTTCCGAAGAATTTAAAAAGGTCCCTTAGTCCATTCCAGTAGGCGACACAAATATGGGGAAGACTTGACAGATGTCCAGAAGGCAGTCATTGACACGTTACACAAGGAGAGTAAAGGCCCTATTTCACGGAACGATTATCGTTCGTGATCGGCCGATATCGGCCGCTACGGACGATAATCGTCCAGTGGAATAGAGTGCAACGATCAGCCGACATCGTTCATGTCGGCTGTTCGATGCAGTCGCTTGTTTTTCAACATGTTGAAAAACAAGCGACTGATATAGCAGCGATCTGCTGCCGTCGCTCCGTTGAATAGGAGCGTCGGCAGCAGACGCTGCTGTATCCTATGGGCTGCCCGGACGATCAGCGATCCCCCGGGCAGCCCCCCCCTCAGCTCCCCGCCGCCCCCTCCCGCACTCACCCGCTCGCTGCAGCCGCGTCGAATAGCGGCGGCAGCGAGCAGGGAACGAGGAGCAAACGAGCGCTGAGAGCACTCGTTTGCTCCTCTAAACGACCCGTGGAATAGGGGCATAAGCCCTGAGAGGTCATTACTAAAGAATCTGGCTGTTCACAGAGTGATGTTTCAATGCATATTAATAAAAAGTTGAGTAGAAAGAGAAGTGTGGTATAAAAAGGTGCTCAAGCAACTGAGATAGCACAGCCTTGATAGGATTGTAAAGAAAAGGCCATTCAAAAATTTGAGGGAGATTGCCAAGGAGTGGACTGCTGTTGTTGTCAGTGCTTCAAGAGCCACCACACACAGACGTATCCTGGACAAATGTCGCATTCCATGTGTCAAGCCACTCATGAACAGTAGACAACACTTGAAGAGAGAAAGAACTGGACTGTTGCTCAGTGGTCAAAGGTTATGTTTTCAGATGAAAGTAAATTTTGCATTTCATTTGGAAATCAAGGTTCTAGAGTCTGGAGGAAGAGTGGAGAGGCACACAATCTAAGCTGCTTCAGGTCTGGTGTGAAGCTTCCACAATCATTGATGATTTGGGGAGCCATGTCATCTGCTGGGGTAGGTCCACAGTGTTTTATCAAGACAAAGTCGATGCAGCCGTCTACCAGGAAATATTAGAGCACTTCATGCTTCCCTTTGCCAGCAAGCTTTCAGGACATAGGATTTTCATTTTACAGTAGGATTTGGCAACTGTCCACACTGTCAAAAGTACCAATACCTGGTTTAATAACCACACTATCACTGTGCTTGATTGGCCAGCAAACTCACCTGACCTCCTCTGTATTGTCAAGAGGAAGATGAAAGACACCAGACCCAACAATGTGGACAAGCTGAAGGCTGCTATCAAAGCAAAACGGGCTTCCATAACACCAGTGCAAAAGGAGCCTGATCAAGTATTGAAGGCATTTACTGGACATACTTTTTATTTGGCCAACATTTCTGGGTAAATTTTTTTTTTAACATTTGGTCCTATATAATCTAATTTTCTGAGATAATGAACTTTGGGTTTTCTTGGCTGCAAGCCATAATTATCAACATTAATATAAATAAATACTAAAAAAAGTTCACTCTGTTTGTAATACAGTAATACCTTGGTGTTTAACCCCTTAACGACATCGGGCGTAAACTTACGCCCTCGCGCCCTGGTACTTAGCGCATCAGGGCGTAAATTTATAAATCATAGCAGGCCATCATAGCTTCTCGGCACGGGGGGTGGTTAACACCCCCCGTGCTTACGATCGCCGCTATAGGCTGATCAATTCAGATCAGCCAATATCGGCGATCGGAACCTTTCCGGGTCATCGGTGACCCGGAAAAAAATGGCGGTCGGTGCTGTCCGAGGACGGCACCGACCGCCATTACTGTAAAAAGTAATGGTGGTCACCGTGCCACCGGCCCGATCACCGTGAACGGCCGGCCGGCCGTTCACGGCGATCGGGCCGGTGGCACGGCGATCAGAGTCCAGCAAAATAATAAATACCTGCCCTGGACCCCTCAGCTAGGTAGCGGAGGGGTCCAGAGCAGGTATTTGTACATTACTCACCTGTCCCGGGCTCCTGATTGGCGTCTTCCGGGTTCGCGGCGTCCTCCGTCATTCCGTTCGGTCTTCGGGTCTTTCCGCCGTTCCCCGTCGTCTTCTTTCGGCTATTTTCGGCTCCAGCCTCGTCATTTTCCGGATTTTGCGCTCTGCTGCCCCCTAGCGGCTGATATGTGTAATACACTTATCAGCAGCTACAGGGATATTTTTTTTTTCCCAAATTTTTTTTTCTTCTATTTTCCGCACCCTATCGCCGCTGAGTGTTGATCAGCATCGCACGAAAGTGCGCTGCTAATCAGCAACTCCTCCTTTTTGGCGTAGGGTGTTTTTTTTCTATATTCTACTGCCACGGTCTGCTGATAAGTGCCGCACATAAGTGCGGCATTTATCAGCAACTCCTCTGTTGGCGTAGGTTTTTTTTTTATACTTACTGTAAAAAAAACACGTAAAAAACACTACATTACACCACACTACATTGAATAAAGTTTGACACTACACCACTACATGCCCCATATACTAGTCCCCATATAAAGATGGCCCCCAGGGTGTTTTCGGTGTCAGAGGGATACGTTATTATTGCCTCCGACACCGAAACAGCCAGTGAGGATGAATGGGGGGTCCTTCTTTCCTCCATTCATCCTCATCATCCTCATCATCCAGTGACATGTCTGGGGGGTAGCGTAGCGTACGCTGCCCCCCAGACACGTCTTTTCCGCCAGTACCGTCCCAATAAGAGATCACGGTATGGCGTGAAATTCTACAAACTGTGTGAGCGTACCTCTGGGTACTCTTACAGATTTAGGGTACGTGCACACTGCGGAATGGCGAAGGATAACCCTTTGTGCATTCCGCAGCTTGCACCAGCCGGCGGACTGATGCGGGCGCATGTCTCCACCCGTGTCATAGACTCCATTCTATGCACGGGCGGAATCCGTCGTCCGTCCAAAGAATGAACACGTTGGACGGAGAGCGGAATCTGCCCGTGCATAGAATGGAGTCTATGACACGGACGGAGACGTGCGCCTGCATCACTCCGCCAGCAGGTGCCAACTGTGGAATGCACGAAGGGTTATCTGTCGCGATTCCGCAGTGTGCACGTACCCTTAAGAGTGTATGTAGAAAGGGACACCCAAATCCAGCCCCCAGATGCCCCCACAATGCCCCCCCCCCCATCCTCGGAACAAGTGGAAAGATCGTCCGGGACCTGATCTTCCCACTGCTGGATAAAGGTCACCACCTGTACGGGGATAACTTTTATACCAGCACCCCCTCTTCTGGTCCCTCGCTGCCCGAGCTACTGTAGCTTGCGGCACGATCCGAACATATCAGAAGCAGTAATAAAGCCCTAATATTTAGCAGCCATGGAGCGGACCCAGCGCTTCTGGATATGAAGGACCCCGTATCGCACCAGGACAACATTTTCCAGGTGACGTCCCCCACACTGGAGAAAGGGAGACCCCAGAAGAAGTGCAGAGTGTGGCGTAACAGGGGGATCAGGAAGGACACCATTTTCCCATGTGACACCTGTCCTGATCCCCCCGGCCTCTGCATACTGGATCGCTTCAAGGCGCACCACACGTCACTGGGGTTCTACATTATCTAAATTCTGTCCCTTACTCCTATTTCAGGGGTCACGTTGATCCAGGGATTATTCTGATCGCCATTATGGAGTCGGGAAGGAATTTTTCCCCTGTGATGAGGCTACTGTCGTCTGCCTCACAAGGGTTTTTTGCCTTCCTCTGGATCAACACAGGTTGAATTTGATGGACACCTGTCATTTCCAACCTTATAAACTAATAATTGGCCTAATACCCCCAAATAAATTAGAATTGTCCCTTTTCCCCAGCTAAATAGGTATGGCCGCCATTCCCATTAGAGGATGCCATGATGCAATTACAGAGCCTCTGTGCGGCCAGGACAGTAGAAACCCCCCACAAGTGACCCCATTCTGGAAACTACACCCCATAAGGAATCTAACAAGGGGGGCAGCGGGGATATGGCCCCCTGGTGACGGCCACATTTGGGACGTGAAAATGAAAAAAATTGTATTTTTTATTTTCTCGGCACATGTTCTACGTAAGTGCCTGTCACCAGTGGGGTCCATATCCTCACTGCACCCCTTGTTAGATTCCTTATGGGGTGTAGTTTCCAGAATGGGGTCACTTGTCGGGGGTTTCTACTGACCTGGCAGCACAGGAGCTTTGTAATTGCGACATGGCCTCCATCCTCCATTCCAGCCTCTAAATGGTGCTCTGTCCCTTTGGTGGCTTGCCCTGTGCCCATATGGCACATTATGCCCACATATGGGGTATTTTCGTAATCAGGGGAAACTACCCTACACGTTTTGTGTTAATTTTCTTTTTTAACCCCTTGTGGAAATGGAAAAAATCAAGGCTAGACCAACATTTAGTGTAATTTTTGTAAAATTTTTACTCTAAATCATTAATCTTGTCATGATTTTTTCATTTTCACAAGGGGCTAAAAGATAAAAAAAAACACTAAATGTGTAGAGCAATTTTCCCTGAGTACGGAAATACCCAACATGTGGACATAAAGCGCCATGCGGGTGCAGGTTAAGCCTCCGAAGGGGAGGAGCGCCATTTCGTTTTTGAAGGCTGGATTTGGATGGAATGGATTTTAAGGGGCCATGTTGCATTCAAAAGGCCTCTGTGTTGCCAAGACAGTTGAAACCCCCCACAAGTGACCCCATTATGGAAACTACACCCCTCAAGGAATGTAACAAGGGGTGTAGTGAGCATATGGACCCCACTGGTGACGGGCACAAATGTGGAACAATGTGGCGTGAAAATGAAATATTACATTTTTTACACTATAATGTTGGTTTAGCCTTGAATTTATAATTTTCACAAGGGGTTAAAAGAGAAAAAAACACACAATATGTGTAGAGCAATTTCCCCCGAGTCCGTAAATACCCCACATGTGGACATAAAGCGCCATGTGGGCGCAGGGCAAGCCTCCGAAGGGAAGGAGCGCCATTTGGATTTTGGAGGTTGGATTTGGCTAGAATGGATGATGAACGCCATGTCGCATTTACAGAGCCCTCGTGCTGCCAAAACACTGGAAACCCCCCACAAGTGACCCCATTCTGGAAACTGCACCCCTCAAGGAATCTAACAAGGGGTGCAGTGAGGATATGGACCCCTTGATGACGGGCACATTTGTGCCATGAAAGTGAAAAAATGAAATTTTTTACTTTTACGTCACATTGTTCCACATTTGTGCCCGTCACCAGTGGGGTCCATATGCTCACTGTGCCCCTTGTTAGATTCCTTGAGGGGTGTAGTTTCCAGAATGGGGTCACTTGTGGGGGGTTTCCAGTGTCTTGGCAGCACGAGGGCTCTGTAAATGCGACATGGCCCTTGAAATCCTTTCCAGTGAAATTCAGCTTCCAAAAGCCAATTGGCGCTCCTTCCCTTTGGAGGCTCGTCCTGCGCCCGCTTGGCACTTTATCGCCACATGTGGGGTATTTCTGTACTCGGGAGAAACTGCGCTACACATTTTGTGTCTTTTTTTTCCTCTTATCCCTTTAAGAAAATGAAAAATTGAAGGCTAGAACAACGTTTTAGTGTAAAAAATAAATTTTTCTTTTTTCACGCCATATTGTTCGGAAAATCTGTGAAGCACCTGTGGGGTCCAAATGCTCACCGCACCCCTTGTTACATTCCTTGAGGGGTGTAGTTTTCTAAATGGTGTCCCTTTAGGGGTGTTTTTTAGGTTTTGGCACCCCAGAGCCTCTGCCAACCTGAAGTGGTACAGTCAGAAATGACCAAATATAACGGAGGCGTTGAAATTCACTAGGCGCTCCTTTGTATCTGAGGCTTGTGGTTGCGTCAAATAGCGCAATAGGGTCACATATGGGGTATTTCTATAAACTGCAGAAACAGGGCAATAATTATTGGGGTGCATTTCTCTGGTAATAGGTTTATAATTATGAAAAATATTGGATTACAATAAAATCTCTGCACAGAAAATTTAAATTTTCAAATTTCTTACACACTTAGCTTTTATTTCTGTGACTCCCCTAAAGGGTTAAAACACTTTCTGGATATGCTTTTGCAGAGTGTGGGGGGTGCAGTTTCTGAAATGGTGTGCTTTGTGGGGCTTTCTAACGTACAGGCCCCTCAAATACACTTTAAACCTGAACAGGTCCCTAAAAATATCTGATTTTGAAATTTTACTGAAAATTTGGAAATTTGCTGTTAATGTTTTAAGCTTCCTATTGTCTAAAAAAAATTAAAGATCGTTTAATAAATGCCGCCAACATAAAGTAGACATGTTGCTAATGCTATTTAATATATAATTTATGTGGTATAACCACTTTCTGTATACGCAAAGAAGTTTCAAAGTTGGAAAAATGCAGTTTTTCACATTTTTTCACATTATTTGGGTTTTTTTCATAAAGATTTGTTATGATTATCGACTCCAATTTACCAGAAATGTAAAGTACAATATGTCACGAGAAAACAATCTCAGAATCATCCGGATAGGTAAAAGCATCCCGAAGTTATTAATGAATAAAGTGACACTGGTCATATTCATAAAATTTGTCTCTGTCATTAAGGCCATTTCAGGCTCTGTCCTTAAGGGGTTAAACACTATGGTATTCAAACAAAGTTTCCCTGTGAAGTTCTGTTCGGTATCCCAACAAACTCAGGGGAGATAACTGTCAGCTGAACCATTGGTCAACTAACAGTAATTGAGGTGTTCGGGAACAGGAGCAGGGATTCCCATCATGATGACAGAAATCCCTGCTCTGTGTTCCCGGCAACAGAGAGAGAAGCAGGAGCGGGCGGCTGCTTCTCTCAGCTGCGGGGGACACCCTGTAAAGAAGTGGTGATACCTCTCAATATGATGGGAATCCCTACTTTTTTACAAGGTGTTCCCCCGCAGCTGAGAAAAGAAGGAGTGGCAAATCGATTTGCTATTGCCCCAACTATCAAGAATCCTACTCCACACTGACGAGGGGCAAAACCCCCGAAACGGCTGTCTGTGGATGGAAGCCTGCCTTGGCAAGCCCTTGTCATGATCGCAATACTCGCACCTTGAGTTAGACATTGACAATAAGGGGCCACCCTGGTGTTTCCCTATTTATGTTCCGATACTCGCAACCGAGTGGGACTTAAGGGGCTATTTATCAGGGTGGTGTGGTGCTCTCCCCATCATGGAGGCACCCCGTGGCAACAGGCTAGAGATATCTGGCTATCCATTGTTTTGAGACTCGCAACCGAGTCTCCACGGACTCCTGTTTTGCATATTTAAATTTTGGGGGGCATCAGTGGAGACTCTTGATTGAGTACTTCTTTGGAATTTTTTTCACTGTTCTCCTTGAGTTCAGTGATAACTCTCTGCCTACTATGCATTACACAAGGGTTTCCTCAGGATCTATCGTTCCTCCTTGATATGTACATGTTACTCTTTTGTTTCGTCCCTTACCATTTGTTCTATGCATGCCGTTTGTCTGTGCTTGTCGCTGCTTACATTTATTGTTTAAATATTTAGTTTATTGGTCAAAGAAGTTACGTATTCCTATGTTGTGTGTAGGGTTCTTATTCCATTGTGGGGTTTTTTGTGTTTTCTCCTCTTTTGCATTTTTTCAGTTATTTTTCGTTTAGTGTTATTACTCTTTGAAAAAAAATCAATTTTTACATTCCAGTAAGATGCCTTCTCTCTTTTTGGTATGACCCTAAGTCATGACCCTATAGCGTGGGATTATAATTATTGTGGGAGTTCTTATGTTTTTTTGCGTTCTATATATATTTTTTTTAATCTTGACTTTATACATTTACTTATTTTATAATTATTATTTTTTTTAACCTTATTTTGAGATGTCTTTTTTTCCTCAAACTTTGATTTCTCTGTCTCTCCAACAAAGAATCTGAGTTTGGGATAACTTCATAAGACTTACATTTGTTTCATTTAAATTCTCCCTTGTCTTACTCATAGAACCAGGAGCCTCTGCCTAAATTTGTCTAAATCTCTACATGTAGGCTATGTACACAGCCTCTACAAGTGGTGTGTACTCTTCAGCTCTTGGCATGACATTATGTTTTTTTTCCATTGCGGGATGAGGAGGGCACCTATAATTAGCATGCTAAAACGGCAAAAAAAAGAAAGCAGCCATTGCTGTCCTGACAGAGAAAGGCACGAGACCAAGGACCATGAAAGAGAGAGGAAGTGCAGATGGTGGATGACTAGTGTGACACTGTTTGGTAAGATGACATTTTGTATTAATAATAGGGGCTTACATATGAGATCTGCATTATTCAGCATTTACTCATACTCCAAAATGTGAGTTTTGTTGTTTGATTCTTATATTAACATCCATGTTATCTGCATAAAACTATTTCTAGAAACTTTAGCTAAGCTGTTCTTTGAAGTGAGGGAAGGACTGTGAGCCTGCATAACGTCTCTGTGCTATGTATGTTTCATATGGGTGTTAATGTCCCCCTCTGAGAACTCTTTGTAAGGCTTAAAGAATATTCTCATAAGATATATGTAAATGATTTCATTTATGCTTTGTGCAATACACACACACACACACAAATAAATATATGTATATGTATGACAGCCATGTCATTATAAACTGAAAGGTCATACCAATACATGCTTATAATACTCACTTACACATAGTTTCTTATCTTAAACCATAATATGTTGCATTATATTACAAAAAACACAGAAAACTGTAATGGGATTAATAATTCTAGATGAAACCTTGAGAGTATGTATATTGTTTATAGTTATAGGTTATGGGTGGAACGTTTTCTGTGCTAGTCTTCTTATATAATGTGATCTGTGGTATTTTTGTGAATCTGCTATGATCCGTCATAGCTCCATGGAACATGCATGAAAAGTTTCAGCATGCTGCATACTGTATGTATTTAGAAAAGTTGCTTTGGGTGAATAATGTGCATTGCTAACAAGGGATCAAAGGAAATGAATAGAGTTATTTTTGTAGCCCAGCAGTCTCCCTCCCCCTTGACACAAATGTTTACTGTGGTGAGGGCATCCATATGGCACACCTTCTAGTGTTTCTGTACAGAGAATTCTGTCAACTGTTAATCCACAGCAACACTTCATTTATCGCATTGGAGTGCAAGAGAGATGATTCAGATTTTATGTAATGCAAGTTGTCAGATACAGTGACAGCTTTTGCATTGGCTTGTGCATGCTTTCTTACAGGGTTCATCAAATTAAACTAGTCATTCTACAATTTTACTATTGAAACTTTGATATGTAATGGTTGATATTATATATTGCAAGCTATCTACAGTAATCTACAACTTTTTTATGTGTGACACATCATCCTGATGCCTAGCAATTTTGGTTATTCAATAATGACTGATAAATTAAAATAAAACTCCAGCAGCAGCTAAAAATACAGCTGATTGGTGTGAAGGCCCCCATCCTAGCCCTCAAATCTTACATATGTGGTGCCCACTAAAATTCTCGGCTGTTAAGCCTGACTTTATGGTGAGGTTCACGTGCTTTTCATAGCCCACCCATGTAGGAAGTGATAGTAACGTGTGCCTGTGTAATGTGCCTTTCCAACCACTACCTGGGACCTGAGTGTGCAGATATGCATCAGGGGCACACTGACAGAAGATTTACATGGATTTCCCCAATTGGCAGAGACCATCTAAGCAAGACCATGAAGCTCATCACAACAAGCAATAGCTTTATTCTCAGCATTTTCAATAATAAGTCTGTTAAACCCCAAAATAGAATTTTTTTTTATTGCAAAGATATGTTTCTTGTAGAATAATGCGTGTCACATCTTTTGAATTCATCATCAAAAGCAATAAAAATGGTAGAATGAGGAGCGATCTCATATGTTTATCCAACCTTTATATTAAATCAGTGCAGAAATGCCACCATAGATTATACTCACTCAGTGGAGGGGAGATATCCCGTCTTCCCCCAGTGGCCGGGATCACTCGTAGTTTTACTTGCAGTTTCCTTACTTAGCTACGTCCACCCGACTCCTCATTTGTAAGACCTTACGCTGTGTAGCCCGATGTGCGATCACTGCCTTATCCTTTCTTGTGATGTCAGGTAGGACTATACGTGAATTGTATACTTTGATATTAAAAAAAATATTTACATAAAGGACATAAATAAAATTGTTATTTTCTATATTAAAGTATATAATTTACGTATAGTCCTACCTGACGTCCCAAGAAAGGATAAGGCAGTGATCGCACAGCGGGCTACACAGTGGGAGGTCTTACCAATGAGGAGTCGGGCAGGCACAGCTGACTAAGGAAACTGTTTTCCCTGCAAGTAAAACTACGAGTGATCATGGCCATGTGGGGGAGACGGGATATCTCCCCTCCGCTGAGTGAGTATAATCTATGATGGCATTTCTGCACTGATTTGATATAAAGGTTGGATAAAGATATGAGATCGCTCCCCATTTTTTCTTTTTTTTGCTTTTGATGTCTAATACCGGAGCGGTGGACTCTCCAGAGGGTGAAGCGAGCCTGACCGCTCTCTCTTACCATTACGGGTGTTGCTTTGCTAGTGAGTGGTGAGGCGTCACCACTCACCAATTGCAATTGTTTTTTAAACTTTTGTTTCTCTCATCTCAAGGACAACACCGCTCCCAGAGTACGTTTTTTTGTTTTTTGTCTCACTGATCTTTAAATTTGTACCATTAAATATTTACACCTTAATTGGCTTCTTAGATTTTCAATAATGTATTAATGTGTAACACCCTTACTCATGTCTGCAGTAGCAAAACAGTTAAACTGTGTGGCCCTTGTTTAGGGTTTAGTGGTGTACTGACTAGAGCAACAAACTATGATATTCGATCACAATAACATAGGTCTATTTTGGCTCACCCTTCTATTGCTGAAAAGTAGTGTTTCCTGGCAGCCCTAGGGTGGCATCCAACTTCTACAGCGTTTGGGTTTGGAGAACGATGCTGAACCTGAACACTTTGACAGATACACTACCCAGAAGTTTCTGACAATGGCTCTAGTTCAGAAGCAGTGGATGTGAAAATAAGGTAACTGCAGCTTGAGTGGCTCATAACCCTTCATGACCTAGTTTCTGTACAGTTCTAAAGCTCTTGGTGGTAATTATGTAATGTGATCATGAGAAGTGACATCACTGTGGATTATATATCACTATGAACATACTTTTACATATAGGTCATGGCCAAGTGCAACAGAGTTGGCAATTAAAATATACTAATAAGTTGTCACTTTAAGAAAGTGCACCATATATAAATATATTATTTATTATTTACCTATAGAAACTTTTCACATTGTCACTGAGACAATTGTCAATTAACAGTGTAGTTAGCAATGAGATTAGCAAAATTGAGAACATTAACCACTAAAAGTATAAGTATCTATCGTATACATTTGGCACACAGGGGTATTCCTGTTTCAGAATATTGTAGAGATTGTACTTGCTTGAGCATGATTCACCCTAGACAGGAAGCTGTGTAGTTCCTTTGTTTTCACTATTGTCTTTAGCGCTCTGGTTTCTCCCTCTCTTTTGAGACAACACATAATCCTCTGCTCTCTCAGTAGACATGGCCGGATCTTGTTTCTGATCTCTAGCCCCAGCACCTGAGTCCTGTCAACACCTCTGACCAACCTTTACAGCCTACATCTCCTCATGATATATATCTTTATTGGAATATTTAGGGAAAAATTAAATGTGTTTACAGCATGCTGCCATGTGTTAAATGATGCCACAGACAGGAGAGTAAATAGGGAATTAACACAATGGGGGGGATTAATGAAGACCGGCGTACAAGTATGCGGGTCTTATATCAAGCACCGCCCCCTTTTCCCCAGCAGGATTCGCTAAGAAGCGCACGTCTCTGAGTGAATCCGCCCGGTGCACTAAATCTACACCTGCTTCCAGCAGGTGTAGATCTGGGCCATGATTTTCGCCTGCGAGCATGCGTAAATTATGATAAATGAGGCGCGGTAGGAGGCCAAGCCTCCTCCCTGCCTTGTCACGCCCCCCAAGCTCCCCCAGCCCGCCTATCGGGCGAGCCAGGCATACAACAGGCGTACGCCAGGGAGAAGGGGCTAATCTGCACCTTCTTCCTGGCATAGGCCTCGGGCAGACCTTTTGTAAATGTCTGCCAATGAGTTTATTGCTCAGGTGGCAGATTTGCTGGGGAGGCAGATTTTATAGAGTGGCCATAAACTATACTGTGTGCTACACACCAATGACTTCATTGACCCCATGACCTGCAAATAATAGGCGCACACAGATGTAGAATCAAGGAAGTCAGAACTGCAAACACTTTCCAGGTATTGTTATATGGTCCAGACATCACTACACTAAAAGTGATCAATGCCCCTTTATATGGTGCACAAGGTGCAATGGTAGTATGACCATGAATAAGACCACCACATATACATGAGTAGTCAAAATGCATTGACTTGTGTACATTATTAGTTAAGTGCTGAATTATTCACACACTGGTAGAATTCCCTTTTCCTTTTTTTGGTATTCCTTCTAGACAATCAAGTAGTTTATATATGCATGTTAAGATGCTCATACATAAGGGATTTCAGATGTTTTTTTTTCTGTAAGTTGTTATCTTTGCAATCTAGTTTATTTATGCTTGATGATCTGGTGTCTATCATTATAGATCTAGTGGTTTAAACTCAGTGTTTTTGTGCTAGAAATC
This sequence comes from Dendropsophus ebraccatus, assembly GCF_027789765.1. NCBI lineage: Eukaryota > Metazoa > Chordata > Amphibia > Anura > Hylidae > Dendropsophus > Dendropsophus ebraccatus. The sequence continues at coordinate 55,620,658 of NC_091461.1, forward strand.
CACTGGACATCCTGGATAGTTTGACATTGACTACGTACCTGTCATAATGTTTCCTCACTTAGGGTGGGTTCATACTGAGGAATTCTCGCGGATAATGTCCGTGGAGTTCCGCAGTATGTCGGCGCGCATTTCCGCAGGCTCCATAGACACCATTCTATGGGCCAGCGTATTCCGCTATTCGCCGAAAGAAGTGACACCGCCACGGAATCCCGCCGTTCTCAATGTGCTGCTTTGAGTGAATAAGAGGGCATGCGCTTCTCCGCTGCTGCCACTCTCCGCTCAAAGAAATGGTATGTTGCTTCTTTGAGAGAGGAGCCCGTGGAGCCTCATTGAAGAGTCTCAAAACACAGGACTAGCCAGATATTCCTCCGGGAAGGACCCAGCCGAGGGGCAGCTCCTGTTAGGAAACCACCAAATCCACCATATTAAGTGGCCCTATAAGTCAGTGTAATGACAAGGGATAAACCAAGGCTAGGTAACCATCCACATACAGCTGTTTCAGGGTGTTGCCCCTCATCAGTGTGGAGCAGGATTCTGGCTACGTGGGAGCAATGCCTAGTAGAGCCATAAGAGAAACATATTGCTGAATTTAGGGAGACCAGCCAAATGACAACACTGCCGGCTGCTAGTGAAAGCGCTCAATGCAGTGAAGTCCTAGGTGCATTGCCCCCTGGGAAACATGAGTATGCAAAAGAGGAGCCCGTGGAGCCTCATTGAAGAGTCTCAAAACACAGGACCAGCCAGATTCCCAAAGGCTCCACGGGCTCCTCTTTTGCATACTCATGTTTCCCAGGGGGCAATGCACCTAGGACTTCACTGCATTGAGCGCTTTCACTAGCAGCCGGCAGTGTTGTCGTTTGGCTGGTCTCCCTGAGTTCAGCAATCTGTTTCTCTTATGGCTTCTTTGAGAGGAGAGCAGCAGCAGAGGAGGAGCGCGCGCCCTCACATTCACTCAAAGCAGCACACTGAGCACGGTGGGATTCCGACGTTCTTGCTCAGTGTAAACAGGGCCAAACAATGAACCCATTCATTCTTCAGGCGAAAATCGGATTCCGCGTGGAATCCAAATGGAATTCTGGACGGAAATTTCCACTTTGTGCACAGAGAGATGGAATTCCCATTTTGCTTTAGGGAAAAAAGCAATGTTGCATTTACACGTGTGGAATGCTGCCCGCTTTGCAGCAGAATCCGTGAGAATTGCTCAGTGTGGACATACCCTTAATCAACATGGAGTCGCTCCTGCCACTGGATGTTGAGACAATAATGGGTGCAATCAAAAAGGGTCAGAGTGTTGAATCAGAATAGGCCTTGAGAACGGAACCTGGGTGGCTGTATCTATAGTTACCAAAAACTTTGTCAGCAAGCAACTGCACACCGATTGGGTTAGGAAACATTATGACAGGTATAGTTTAACTTTTGTTTATTACTTGTATCCTAAACAACATACACTTTTATTCAATATTTCCAATAGGATGGCATAATATTTTAGGCATGTGCTGACCATGTGGAGGGCAGCAAGCAGCCAATGATAGCTTCCTCCTCCCAGCTGTCAGCACTTTACACTGATACAAGGATCCATCTGCAAGTGCATTTCTTAACAAAAATGCACAACATTTCTACTGATTATTAAATGTTTTATTATATGTATAAAATTATTTTAACATGTATTAAATCTCTATTTGAAGTTTGACTATAAATGAAATCATATTTTCTTATATAAAAAATGTACAAAATATTAGTTAAATTTGGAAAATATGTATACAAAACGTTGCTGCAGTAAATTACAGTATATTACAGGAGTTCTCCAGTGTAAGGCTATGTTCACACTACGTAAAAGTACAGCCGTTGTTGCCAATAACCCCGAAACAACTGTCTACAGATGGGTAATTTTTACTTTTGAAGAGATGTTTGGCTTGGCATATATTCTAAGACTTCTTTATATATAGATGCTTATAGAAGTGCAATAAGGACATATATGAAGCACAAATAAGAAGGATAAAATAGGGGGGACTGTTCAAAAGAAAATTCAATGCAATGATATCCCACAGCATTTGTTCAAGAGATCTTTCAAGCTGTGTGTGGGTGAATACTTTCAGAGGAGACAAAAGTGGTTGGTGGTAACTAGAGAGTTACCAAGGTCTAGACTGTAATGGACTGGCAGCTTCATGGTCATCTGATCACAATGGGGCCACCCACAGAATGTGTTTTTCTGTTTCATTGCATTAACACTTTTAACCCCGTTAACACATTATGGCTATGTCATAGTGCCATTAAGGGCATACAGAGAGGGATCACAAAGCAAGCCCCCTCTGTACCTTGAAACTGATATTAGCCAGCATGAACCAATCGGGATCATAGTAACATAGTAACATAGTAACATAGTAAATAAGGTTGAAAGAAGACAAGAGTCCATCAGGTTCAACCTAGGAGAATCCTACTGTGTTGATCTAGGAAGGCGAAAAACCCCTATGGGGCAGAAGACAACCGCCCCACCACATGGAGAAACTCCCCCCCTCCCCCCCCCTCCCCCCCCCCCCCCCCGACTGCAATGGCAACCAGAACAATACCCGGATCAACGTATCACCAGAAATCTAATGCCCATAACTTGTTATATTATATTGTTCAAGAAAAGTATCAAGTCCTCCCTTGAACTTATTTAATGAATCGGCCATGACAACATCATGTGGCAGAGAGTTCCACAGTCTTACCACTCGCACAGTAAAGAACCCGCGTCGATGCTGATGATGAAATCTTCTTTCCTCTAGACGTAGAGGATGCCCCCTTGTCATTGTTACAGACCTAGGAGTAAAAAGACCACTACAAAGATCTCTGTACTGTCCATTCATATATTTGTACATTGTGATCAGATCGCCCCTAAGACGTCTTTTTTCTAGCGTAAATAACCCCAAGCTTGATAACCTGTCTTGGTACTGTAACCCACCCATTCCCTTAATGACCTTTGTTGCCCTCCTCTGCACCCGCTCCAGTTCACCTATGTCCTTCTTATATACCGGTGCCCAAAACTGTACACAGTATTCCATATGTGGTCTGACCAGTGATTTATAAAGAGGCAAAACTATGTTCTCATCTTTAGCATCTATACCTCTTTTGATGCACCCCATTATTTTATTAGCCTTGGCAGCTGCTGCCTGGCACTGATCACTAAAGTTGAGTTTACTGTCCACCAATACCCCCAGGTCCTTTTCGGAAGTACTTTTACCCAGTGTTTTATTATTTAGCACATAACTGTACTTATTATTTCTATGGCCCAAATGCATAACCTTACATTTATCCACATTAAACTTCATTTGCCATTTCTCCGCCCAAGCCTCTAGCTTCTCCAAATCCCTCTGTAATATGATATTATCCTCCTCTGTACTGATTACTTTACCCAGTTTAGTATCATCTGCAAAAATGGAGATTCTACTCTGTAGCCCCTCTACAAGATCATTAATAAAAATATTAAAAAGAAGTGGACCCAACACTGACCCCTGTGGTACCCCACTAGTAACTAAAACCCAATCTGAATATTTTCCATCAATGACCACCCTCTGTTTTCTATCACACAACCAGTTACTTACCCATTTGCATACGTTTTCCCCGAGTCCCAGCATCCTCATTTTGTAGACCAACCTTTCATGCGGCACAGTATCAAATGCCTTTGAAAAGTCGTCCTTGTCGGCTAATTGACAGCGGCTTTTAAATGACTTGTTAATCCCATCCCTGGTGGTACACACAATTCGATCAAGGGCGTGTGGGGGGGGGGGGTGATCTACAAATTACTGTTAAAAAAAATTAATAAATGAAAAATCCCCCCCAAATATTAAAAGTTTAAAACCCCACCCCACGCATCACGTCGAGAAAAGTTTGAATATAAATTGATCAAAAAGTCAACGTATATGCAAGCAAGCTACAAATAAAAAGTACAGATCAGGTTCTCCTGATGAAATGAGCGAAACATACGTCAGGCTGTCTGTGCTGGAGAGTGGTAAGATGTCAGTGTGGTAGGTGGTGTTCACCCACTTCCTTTTGTGTTTGGTTTTTGCTTTTTATTCCTTCTGATCAAATTTGGGCTTGTATTTATTTTTTGCTGGGCAAATTAATGGGTTTATTTTGTTCCACTATATACACTTGTGATTACTGCCCTGTGTGTTGGCCCAGCACATAAGGAGGTCATTCTATGTACATTTATAGCTTGTGTCTTACACAGGGTCTTCCCCTTTAGATTGTTAATTTATATACTTATGGTGCGTTTACACAGGCAGATTTATCTGACCAATTTTGGAAGCCAAGTCAGGAATGGACTTGAAAAGACAGGGAATCTCAGTCTTTCCTTTATGACCTGCACCCTGTTAATAGTCTGTTCATGGCTTTGGCTTCAAAAATCTTTCAGATAAATCTCTCTGTGTAAACGCACCATTAGTTTGCTTAATTTAGTCACATCTCATGGTTGTAATTATGCCATTTATCATTGGTCCAAATAAAGAAATATATGCTTCATTCATTTATTAGTTCTGCAATTTTTTCTTTGGTTGGTGTTTGTAAAAGAGTAGTCTCACACATCCGTCTGCTTGGACCTCCAACTACTAACTCCCATCATCCTCCTACCAGGAACTAACTCCTCCTCTAGGGGCTAAACTAAACCCCCGTATGAATAATGGGGCTGAGTGTGTGTGAGAGAGAAGAAAAGAGATAGGACAGAAAAGAGCAAGCACCGCAGATTGGTCAGCATATAATACATGGTACACAACAATTAACCCTTTGACCCTTTACAGCCGTGCAACAGGTTAAATAGAACAGTAGTGACATCTAGTGGGTAAAACACTATACTACATCTCCCACTTGTAAACCTGAGGGAGTGACTTACTAAGGTGCCATGACAGCACCCAGTGGTGGTACACCATATATATATAGCTATATATATATATATATATATATATATATATGCCACAAGGCGAACTGCGTAAATAAATTTCTCTTGGTTTTGCAGCATATTTTACAGAAAAAGTAAGTATCTAATTGCAAAGTACAATTGCTGTCGCAAAGTATAAGGGTTCATATGGGTCTGTTGGTGAAAAAATACAATGGCCTTTTAAACACAAGGAGGAAAAACAAAAATGCAAAGCCAAAAAGTAGCTGAGGAGGGAAGGGGTTAATAAAATAGGATAATGTATTCTGTGCACCTGTTCAGTAAGTGAAAACAAAAAGATTTCAGAGGTCAGGCCATAAATCTGAATTTACGGCCTGGTGTAAACTATTCTTATAAATGTTTCCTATCTGGTGTACAGTATTTATTTGAATATTCCATCAAACCTAAAGCAAGTAAAGTGGCAACCCTTCTTTCTTACCCTATTTAGTATAATTTCTATTTAAGCTTAGATTCTCTAATCAGAGAACTATGGAGGTATTCCCTGCAGTGCCAGAGGTATTCCGGTGTCGTCACTGACATTGAGATGGTTCCCATGTGACGCCTGTATGAATCAGAGCTCCCCATATAATTACATCTACTCCAGTGATAGCTAGACACATTTCCTAGTGGTGTGTGGGATCTACTGGTAAATGTATGTCATGTAAGTGTCACATTAATCAGTAAATACCTTCTCTGTAAACCTGTGAATGACTTCAGCATCCATAAATATTTTTCTGTATATAAAGTATAACTAATTGAGAACATGCAGCTGTCCATATTCAACACTGGGATTCTCTATCTGTGAGTGAAAGGGCATTTGTTAGGATCAGGTACATGTCATATTTATGATAAATTCCCATATACTTGACTTGCTTATAGTTGTCATCAAGTGTTCCAAAGTATAAATGTGCTAAGAACGATCTGACGTCAGTTTTATGCATCAATGTAGATGTCATTTTAATCAATGGATCAATAAAAGTTAAAGTTTTATCGATTGGTGCTGAAGCCTTTGAATTTTTTTTTTCCAGATTCTCAACTAGTACTTATACTCTTTATCACTCCTTATAGTTTTCCAATTTGTACATAAAAAAATGTTCAATGTCTGTAATTGTTGGACAACTTGTCCACAAGAAATAAAACTTTTGTTTGACAAGCCTCACATGGGTGGTGTGTTCTGTAAAGTGACAGTTCAGTTATCAGACACTTGTAACCACTGGAGGTACATAAGTAAGATTCCTTCTGAGTTCCACAAGCAGAGACCTTGAAAACTGATAAGATTTGATACCATATTATGTGCTGCATTATGAGCAGAAACAGGACACATTCACACAGCTGTTGTATAAAGCCACTGGGTGGACTATCATCTTTTCCCATACTGTGTCCATAATAAATGAAACATTTCCTGTCCCTTTTAATGAGTTTTTTCCCTTTATCAATGAAAAGGTTTGCAAGGCACCAAATAAATGATAATGTGCGTGATTCTCAAGAATATTTATTTTCAGAAAAATACTTTTCATTTATTGCCCCACAAGCCTATACTATGTGAATAGGCCTACTGAATGGATATTCTAATTTGACTAATTTGTTTTTTCTTTTTTATTAACATATAGAAAGAAGTTGTCATTGATCTGCTTGTCATTCCTTTGGAAAACTGATTTCTTGACAGATTGTGTTACAAGAGGACTACAGTTCTTCTTCCATACACCATCCCTATGGTAAATGTTTTTCCTCACTCATATCACAAATGTCGTTTCACTGTCTAACATGTTTTGTAACAGTCGTCAGAATCTTAAAGCTTATATATTGTTTTTTATGTTTATGGACTGTAATTTGCCATCATGTTTTAATAATACACTAGGGCCCCATGCACAGAGATGTATTATAGCTCTGTACCAGCTCTGAATTATATGGAGTCATAATATGGCAGCCGTAGCAGTGTGCCTCTATTCCTCTGTGTACCCTATGATTTTATACACACATTTATTCTGCTGTATATTTATGGATTAAAAAAATCAAGGCAAACTTGTTTGGTTGTCAAATTGCAAACTGTTGTCCACCAATGCATTGCTTCTGTGAAAGACCAGCACAGTATTTTGGTGTCATATGGAGGTACAGGGAGTACCTATGGTTTTCTAGCCTGCTGCTGTAACGGTCTTTACAACTTACTTCGTATGGGTTTATATTAATAAATATGTAGCCCTAATCCAGGGCTACAAGGGCACACATAACCTATCCAAACAGTACTTCCTGCAGGACATACAGCAGCTGATAAGTACTGGAAGACTAGAGATTTTTTTATAGAAGTCATTTACAAATCTGTATAACTTAAAAAAAAGTTATCTGACCCAAGTTGTTTTGAAATTATTATTTTTTTCTTTAAAGCAGATGTTACATAAAACTTAAAAATCATGCATTACACATGTTAAAGAAGTATTCCTACATCATTAGAACATGGCTTCCCAGCCACTCTGGCCTGTTTGTGGTGGCCAGGAAGCTGGAAACTGAGTTGGCTGTCCTACACAACTTAGTGTTTTAGTCATGTTTTAACTATGTGTGAAGAAATCGGAAAAAACAGGGCGTTTTTTGCAAAAGCTGGTCATATGTAATAAGCATGTTCATTATTTGGACGGTTGTTTTAATTTACAGGGGTTATTGTGTACTGTGTGTACACTGTCGTCTAATTTCCCATTGGCTTCAATAGAGCACATGATTAAATTGAAAATGCGGCCGTATTTTTACCTCAGAAATTACAGGTGTATTTTACCTTTATTTCATGGTGTGTGAACATAGCCTGAAGATCTGGTGTTTATTTTCCCAGAATCATAATATTACCTATTTTGTTTCTGTTTATTACATTGTAAGTACAGTAAAACCTCGGTTCCCAAACACCTCGGAGTTCGAACAATTCGGTTTTCGAACTAAATTTTCCCCTGAAGTTTTGCTCGGTATCCGAACAAAACCAGGGGGATAACTGTCAGCTGAACTGATGTTCAGCTGACAGTTAGAGGTGTTCAGGAACAGTGAGAGGCAGGAGCGGGCGGCTATTGAAACTTGCCGCCGTGTTCCTGCTCCAATCAGCTGCGGGGGACACCCTGTAAAGAAGTGGGGAATCCCATCATAATGATGGGATTCCCCACTTCTTTACAGGGTGTCCCCGGCAGCTGAGAGGAGCAGGAGCACGGCGGCAAGTTTAAATAGTCGCCCGCTCCTGCCTCTCACTGTTGCAGGGGATGTGGAGTGTTTTTGCACTCTGTGGGCCGGGTGCTCTGCACCTGACCCATGGAGTGTAAAAACCAATTAATCACATTTACATTGTTCCCTATGGGAACTTACAGCTCGGTTCTCGAACTGCTCGGTTCTGGAACAGCCTTCCAGAACCAATTATGTTCGAAAACCGAGGTATCACTGTAGTAGTGTGGACTTACAAGCAAAGCTTTTGCTTGCATCTTGTGTCCATCCCCATATTATGAAATAAAAAATCTAAGTGAAGTTAGTAATAAGCAAGATATTTAAATGTGACACAATGGATTCAGAGCAATCTGGGTGTGGCTTAAAGGGACATAAAAAAAGAAAGGGGTCTGAATGACCATTCGGTACAATACCGATCATTGATTTAAGAAGGGACTGTAGAAGACGCCTTTTTTCCTGTAGTAGTCACTACAGTAGTCTATAGCAGTGCTTCTCAATTCCAGTCCTCAGGCCTCACCAACAGGTCATGTTTTGAGGATTTCCTTAGTATGTCACAGGTGATATAATTATACTCAGGGCTTCAGGTATTATCACAGGTTATCTTTGTATGGGATAACCTCAAAACATGACCTATTGGTGAGGCCTGAGGACTGGAATTGAGAAGCACTGGTCTATAGCAACCCACACATTTTTCAGCCATTACTTCTACCAGAAATAGCTTCTACCAAGGATGCCACAGCTGTTGTAATCAGCTTGTTGCTCTTAGTTCCTGATTGAATTAGGGAAGTTTTCCACCAAGCGGAACAATATTGAGGCACTGGGGCATAGAAATAGAATATTTGTAGCACAGAAAATTTGTCGGCGAAAAAGTGTCTGGGTCTCTGTATGGATATTTTGTTAAGGTCCATGCATACCCCAGGAAAATGTACCCAGATTTCAGAAAATTTGGATACATTTCTGGACCTACAAGGCTCTATTAGGCATGGACATCTTTCAGGATTTTTCTTGAAAGGTGTTCCTCCTGGAAAATAGGTCAAGAAATTATAATAGCTGTTGAGCCCTATTTTCCCCCTTGGTCTGAACATAGTCAGTGAGTGACAATGTGCATGTCATTTTCCGCAAATATACGCAATTTAACTTGACCCAAGTGTAGTGACAAGCAGGCACTCTCAGTAAAATAAAAGCAAAAACGACAGTAAACTAGATTTGGGGGGGGGGGAGCTGTATTTTGAATCTAATAATTTTCTTCATTAAAGTCTAAAGAAAAACACACATTTGTGGACACATTGTTAGGCTATGTGCACACTTAGTATGCACATAGCCTTAAAAAAGATCATCCCGGCTGGCTGGATGCAGCACCGGCCGGATGATCTTTAGTGCCACAGAGTTCTGATGCGAGGTCACCCGTGCGCGCCCACATCAGAACTCATCACTGTACACTAGTATTCACTGAGAGGGTTTTCTGCAGCCGCTAAAACTGACATGTCAGTTTTCTACGGCGCCGCTAGGGATCCCGGCCGGAGTGTATACCATGTGCATACACTCCAGACGTGATTCCCTCGGCCTGCAACACAACGTAAGTTCCGTACCAATCATGGCCCTTGCAATAACGGCCGTGATTATTACAGAACTTACGTTGTGTAAACATGGCCTAAAACATATATATATATATGTGCACAGACTGACATTTTTCATACACTTTAATGCGCATTATAATTATTAGATTCAAAATAGAGCTGCATTTTATATCTAACTGTTGTAATTTGCTTTTATTTGTGTGAACATAGCCATAAACTGTGTCATTAACTGTCTTAATTTAAGACCAGTGTACGAGTATGCCGGTCTTAATAAATCCTCCTTAGGATTTCAATAATTAGGGTCCATTTACACAGAAAGATTATCTGGGATCTGGGATGGATTTGAAAAGAGGAGAAATCTCAATCTTTCCTTTATGACATGATCTCTGTTTATAGTCATAGAACATGTTAAAAGATCAAAATGAACGATTGATCGATCGTTCGCCGCGTTTACACGTACGATTATCGTTTGAATTCGATTGTTATCGCGAAAATTCGCCCGATAATCGTTCCGTGTAAACGTAGCATTAGACTGATATGTAGACACAAAAGGTAACAATTATCAACACAATATAATCTAAAAGTCAGCAAAATGTAAAGTGCTAAACAATCCAGGTTTTGCATTAAATCAATCCTTTTGAATGTTAGGCAAATCACATTTTGCAGACAATCTTTCTTAGGCAATCCTGGCTGTATCTAGTGATCGGTGGGGGTCTCAGCACTTTGTCTAGATAGATAGATAGATAGATATTCCACAAGAAGGATATGACTGCAGCACTCTCAAGTCGTGTAAAACGGTGATTTATTAGCTCATGGATACACTCAGTAGCAACGTTTCAGATCCATCCATAGGATATGACTGCAGCACTCTCGAATCGTGTAAAACGGTGATTTATTAGCTCATGGATACACTCAGTAGCAACGTTTCAGATCCATCCATAGGATCCTTTTTTCACTCACTTGCTTGAAAAAGGATCCTATGGATGGATCTGAAACGTTGCTACTGAGTGTATCCATGAGCTAATAAATCACCGTTTTACACGACTTGAGAGTGCTGCAGTCATATCCTTCTTGTGGAATATCTACATTACACCAGTGGACCGAGGTGGGACAGCTGGCACCCGATTTATAGCCTTACCAGAGTGCTGCGGTCTTATTTTGTATATAGATAGATAGATAGATAGATAGGAGATAGATAGATACTGTTTTAGAGAATGATCTGGCCCTTGACACCTCACTACCTTTAAAGATTTCTCCAAGGGTTTTTTTGTGCCGACATAATTTTGTGGCCTTTACTATGACATTTGCATACTATAGCCACTTATATTAATTGACTAGCCCTCCCTTTATATTTGCAAAATAATATCTGTAATATCTATTTTTTAGGGTCAGGAAATTTCTCATGAAAAAGAAGCTAGAGATGAGTGAGTTATTTTTCTTTATTTAACAATAACACAAGTCCTCTAAGGGACCCAAGCATGACATGTTTCACTATTCTAAAAACATATTAATATATTAATATATAGAAAACACTTTATATTCAGAATCCATACATCATGCCTACCACTATTTGAAATCATTTTCTGTCCACTGTTTGTAAAGCTCCAAAAGAAGCTTTCTGAGAAATTAACAGTTGGGACAGTTCAACTGTTAATCAAAATTTATACTCTGGTTGGTTTGATATATGTTTGCAGAGGATTTTGATGTACCATTAAAGGAGAAGTCCAGCGAATGTTTTCATTTAAGTATTGTATTGCCCCCAAAAGTTACATAAATCACTAATATACACTTATTACGGGAAATGCTTATAAAGTGCTTTTTTTCCCTGCACTTACTACTGCATCAAGGCTTCACTTCCTGGATAACATGGTGATGTCACGATCCGACTCCCAGAGCTGTGCGGGCTGTGGCTGCTGGAGAGGATGATGGCAGGAGGACACTGAGGAGGGACACAGGGCACTGGAGGGACACTGAGCATCCCTCTGCCATCATCCTCTCCAGCAGCCGCAGCCCGCACAGCTCTGGGAGTCGGTTCGTGACATCACCATTTTATCCAGCAAGTGAAGCCTTGATGCAGTAGTAAGTGCAGGGGGGAAAAAATACTTTATAAGCATTTCCCGTAATAAGTGTATATTGGTGATTTGTATAACTTTTGGGGGGGGCAATACAATACTTTGAATAAAAATATTCGCTGGACTTCTCTTTTAAGCACAATATTATAACACTGATTTTTACATACTTATAGGTCATTTACTTTATCTGCTTTCTTTTGGGCCCTCCGGGGAACAGCTTTTAACTCATAGGCCATGTTCACACAGCGTATGAAACCGTCCATTCTTTTACCCGGCTGTGTCACAGAACAGCCTGTGTCAGAGAAGATCATCCCGGCCGATACTGCAGTCCCAATTCACCATAGCACACAATGGAGAGTGCGTCCGGAGCTGCACTCTTTATTGTGTGAAATGACATGTCTGTGCAGCCGCTATTCAATGAATAGCAGCCGCACAAAACTGACATGTCAGTTTTCCATGCGGCCGGTTCTATGTGAGTGAATGGAATCCTGGCCGGAGCGTATACTGTGTGTATACACTCGGACGGGATTCCATTCATTCACATACAACGTATCTTTTGCATAAATCAAGGCCGTTGCAAATTGCAACAATGGCTGTGATTTTTGCAAAAGATACCTTGCGTAAACATGGCCATAGACTGTAAGCTCTTTTGAACAGGGCTCTCACTTTGTTTGACTTCTTAATTTGTTTCTTATAATTTCTGTCAGCGTCAGGCATGGCAACAGGCAGTCTAACAAGACACGGACAGTGAGCCCTAAGCTGACCCCACCCACTGTCCCTGCCTACTTGCCACAAGACAGTTCTAGGCGACTGGGGAGAACCATGGTGACAGTCTCTTTACTCAATAGAGTGAAACACAGAACAGGGACATACAAACAATAAATCCAAAGTCAACAATCCAGTTCGGTAACCGCGGACAGCAAAAATACAAAATCGGCAGACAAGTCGGGTAAACGAGAAAGGGCAATAAGTCAGGGCAAGCTGCAAACAGGATAGCCAGGTAACAGGCAAAGATTAGAGAAACACACAGCAGATAACAGAGGCAGTTTGCTTAGCCTAGATTGCTCTAATAGCGAGCGACTTGCTGCTGGCCATGCTGACTATTTATGAGGACCAGGACCCATTGGACTGGCGCTCAGATCCACAAAGACCCTGACTGGCAGAGGCATCTGTCAGTCAAAGGAAACACCACACTGCTCAGCTGCAGGAATCAAGCTAGCAGAGAGCAGAGTAATTCTTGCATTTCCAGGAGGCTGAGAGGCAAAGCGGGTGGGGCTGAACAAATAAAGACCAGGTTCAGTGCCTTCTGTGCCACACAACCCGAACTGAGGAGAGCAAAGGCACATTCCTGGCAAATTCTGTAACTTTTCTGAAAATGGCAACAGAAGTGCATCTGAATATCTGGTAATAAAAAAGTCTCACTTCATCAGAAGTGTCAACCAACCAATATGGTAACAGATCCTTTTCGTTGGGGGTTACAAAGTTCCCTGACTCCCTGCCATTACATTTCTTTGCTTCTACTTTGTTCTGGCACTTGCTAGACTTGGGGGCCTGCACAGCCACTTGGGGTCTGCAAAGACCTCTGCACAGTCACATTTATAGCACTTGTCACATGCTCCTCCCCACCGTTCTTCCCACAATGGACAAGACACTCTAACCTTCATCCAAATGGCTAAGCCATGCTGGCCGCTAGGCCTATTTTCAGGTCATAGCACTTTCTCCAAGCATCTAATGCAGTTTCACTGCACAGGCTCCTTTTCTGGTGCCAAAACATTAAACTATATCTAGTTTCTTTCGTTCTGCCCCAGCGGTGTTGCAATTCTGCTTTCAACACTACAATGCTCACACGCATATTGGCATCTTTCTGGGTCAATGCTGAGACCCACTCCTGCAAGTGGACAGCTGTGTGTGTAAAAGGACCCTTAGTCTATGGGATCCATTTAAGATGCAGACACTGAGCTGGGAGAGGACTGCACGGTAGTTTGGTTGTCTCCCTTCTCGTTCTATTGATCATTCAGGCCCTGACAATAAAAATTTTTGACTTGTCAAAAGTTTTTTCTATAATGCCCCCTGTAGTTAGTGAACAAACAACTATAGCCATCAAGGCTGGGAAGGAAACAGAATAAAATCAGGAGGAAGCAACTAGAAGGACTTAACTTAAAGAATACTTGTCAGTAAGAAAAACTTTTGACATGTTACAGGGACATTCCAAAGTTTTTTATTGGTCCAGGTCTCACTGCTGAGACCCCCACTGATCAGGAGAACAAGCAAGAAGATGTGCATGGTAGTGCCTTTCTTTTCTAAACTCTCAATCATCTTCATCCAGCAGCCTCATAGGCTGGTGCTACTTGAACTGAGATCCGCAGCAGATCACCATAGACGCCGCCGCAGTCGGTGCGACCGCAGTGACTATGTAGAGATCTTCTGCCTCTGCTCGATCCGGGCGCTAGGAGGAGGCTGCTGCTGTGCTCCCCCCAGGCACCCCTCCCCTGCCGGATCCAACCCCGCGCTTCCCGTGCTCCCCCCAGTCATCTCCCTCTCCCTCTTTGCTGCTTCTCACTCCCCCCCCCCCCCCCCCCGGAGCCATGCGAGCGACTCTGCGAGGGTAACCATAGCAACCCAGACGCTTCCCAGTGTGTCTGGGTTGCTATGAATTGTAATGATCTGCACTGAGACAGGGACCTGATCATTTGAATGATCTGTCAGTGTAATACTGACAGATCATTTAATATGTTATGCTTTACAGCACAGATCATGTGCTGTATTGCAATATATATGTGAAAAGTGAAAGTAAAAAAAAAAAAAAAAGCATCAAAACACACACATACATAAATAATTAAAATAAATAAATTAATTAAATACATACATACATAATAAATAAATAACTATAAATTAAATAAATATACACATTCCCCTCTCCCCTCTTTTTAATGATCCTCTATAAATAAGATACATATATTTGGTATCAGCGCGTCCGTAATGACCCCGTCTATTAACTTGTTACATTAATTATTCCACCCGATTAACACCATTAAAAATAAATAAAAAAAACTAACCAAAATGACATTTTTTTTGTTAATTCCGCCCCATAAAAAATATAGAAAAAATCAAAACGTCACATGTACCCAAAAGGTGTACCACTAAAAATGTCAGCTTATGCTGCAAAAAAAAGCCCTCACATAACTCTATTTGCGAAAAAATTAAAATATCACTGCTCTTACATTATACAAATATGCCAAAGAACACTGCAGAGACACCATCACGTGTCTCGACGTCAGTGAACTAGCCAGACCTTCCTCTGGGAAGGAACAACCAAGCCAAGGAATATCTCTCAAATTAAGGAAACCACCTAAGCAAGGTATCCACAGACAGCTGTTTCGGGGGGGGGGGGGGGGGCAAAAACCCTTAAACGGCTGTCTGTGGATGGATACCTTGCTTAGGTGGTTTCCTTAATTGGAGACATTCCTTGGCTTGGTTGTTCCTTCCCAGAGGAAGGTCTGGCTAGTTCACTGACGTCGAGACACGTGATGGTGTCTCTGCAGTGTTCTTTGGCATATTTGATTTCCCAGGGGGCAATGTTATAGAGTACACTGACGTTGAGACACGTCATGGTGTCTCTGCGGTGTTTTGGTTGATCTCCCTGAGATCAACCAACGTCCTTTTGCATGCACTTACTAGTCATTGCTCCCACTAGCCAGAAACCTACTCCACACTGATGAGGGGCAAAAACCCCAAAACAGCTGTCTTTGGATGGATACCTTGCTGAGGTGGTTTCCTTAATTGGAGACATTCTTTGGCTTGGTTGTTCCTTCCCGGAGGAAGGTCTGGCTAGTTCACTGACGTCGAGACATGTGATGGTGTCTCTGCAGTGTTCTTTTGCATATTTGAATTCCCAGGGGGCAATGTTCTAGAATACACTGACGTTGAGACACGTGATGGTGTCTCTGCGGTGTTTTGGTTAATCTCCCTGAGGTCAACCAGCGTCCTTTTGCTTACGTTATACAAGACACAAACAGTTTTTATAGTATAAATGCCATAAACTATAACAAAAGCTATATAACATGGATATCGCTGTAATTGTACCGACCTGACGAATAACGATAACATGTCAAACAGCGTACAAAAAAGGATTAACCCTTTGAGGACCAAGCCCAAAATGACCCAGTGGACCGCGCAAATTTTGATCATTGCGCTTTCGTTTTTCCCTCCTCCCCTTCTAAGAGCTCCAGCACTCTCAGTTTTCTATCTACAGGCCATGTAAGTGCTTGTTTTTTACAGGAATAGTTGTACTTTGTAATGGTGTCATTCACTTTACCATAACATGTATGATGGAATTCCAAATATATTATTTATGAAGATATAAATAGGTGAAATCGTAAAAAAGAATGCAATATGGTAACGTTTGGGGGTTTCCTGTGTCTACGTAATGCAGTATATGGTAACAGCGACATGACACTATTATTCTATAGGTCAGCCCGAACACAACCATATGCAGATTACACAGATTCTCTAATGTTATATATGTATTTTTTTTATGAAATCCTTTTTTTTGGCAATTAAATATTAATAAAATGGGCCTATTGTGACGCTTATAACGGTTTTATTTTTTCACCTACGGGGCTGTATGGGGTGTCATTTTTTCCGCCATGATCTCTAGTTTTTATTAATACCATATTTGTGAAGATCGGACGTTTTGATCACTTTTTATTGATTTTTTTTAATATATAATGTAACATAAAATCGGTAATCCGCGCACTTTTTCCCCTCTTTTCGTGTACGCCGTTTACCGTTCGCAATAACGCTTATTATATTTTAATAGATCGGACAATTACGCACGCTACGGTATATTATATGTTTATCTATTTATTTATTTTTATATGTTTTATTTATATAATGGGAAAGGGGGGTGATTTAGACTTTTATTGGGGGAGGGGTTTTGGGGTAGTGTGTTGGTGTTTTGAACTTTTTTTTTTTACACTTTTGAAGTCCCTTTGGGGGACTTTTACATCCAGTACTTTGATTTTTACACTGATGAATGCTATGCCATAGGCATAGCATTGATCAGTGTTATCGGCGCTCTGCTCATTGAGCCTGCCTGTGCAGGCTTAGGGCAGCAGATCGCCGATCGGACCGCACGGAGGCAGGTGAGAGACCTCCGGCAGTCCGTTTCAACGATCGGGACCCCCGCAGTCACACTGCGGGGGTCCCGATCGGTAAGTGACAGGGGACTCCCCCGGTCACTTACACTTAAACGCCGCGGTCGCGGCGTTTAAGGGGTTAATGACACGCGGCAGCGCGATCGCTGCAGCGTGTCATTACCGGTGAGGTCTCGGCTGCTGATTGCAGCCGGCCCCCACCTGCTATGAAGCGCGCTCCGCTCCGGAGCGCGCTTCATAGCGGGAAAAAACACCCAGGACGTAAGGTTACGTCATGGGTCGTCTGGGGACAGACTTCCATGACGTAACCCTACGTCCAGGGTCGTCTAGGGGTTAAAAACAGCTGCTAAATTGTGTTTTTTATTCGTGCCACCTCATAAAAAAATTAATTAAAAAATGATCAGGGTGTCATATGTCCCCCCTGAATGGTGCCAATGGAAACGTCAACTTGTCTTGCTAAAATATTTTGGCACTGCAAGGCCTCTGTGACATGGTATAATGGCTAAAAAAAAACTGAAATAAAAAAAAGGCTATGTCATGTTTGCGGCCTGTGGTTGAGTCAGGTGATGCACTGCGGCCACATATGGGGGATTTCTAGAAACATTGGAATAAGCAGAATAAATATTGAGTTCCATTTCTCAGTTATTATTTGCTATGTTACAGGAAAAAAATGGATTAAAATGGAATATCTGCCAAAAAAATGAAAATGTTAAATTTCCCCTCCAACTTGCTTAAATTTCTGTGAAACACCTAAAGGGTCAATAAACTTATCAAATGCTACTTTGAATACTTTGAGTGGTGCAGTTTTTACACTGAAGAGATTTATGGGGGTAACTAACATACAGGCCCCACAAATTCACTTCAAAACTGGACTGGTCCCTAAAAAAAAATCTGAATTTGAAATTTTCCTGAAAATTTGAAAAATCGCTGCAAAATTTCAAAGCCCTCTAACATTCTAACAAGTAAAAGGACGTTCACCAAATGACGTCACCATAAAGCAGACATGTTGTAGATGTTGCAGTAATAATTAGTTCATGTGGAATAACTATCTTTTTTAGGAATAGAGAGTTTTGAACATGAAGAAACGTCAATTTTTCAAATTTTTGCATTAATGTATTTTTTACAAAAAAACTACTGCGTGTATCAACCAAAGTATACCACAAACATAAAGAGGAATATGTCACGAAAAAACTATCTCAGAATAACTGCAATAGTTAAAAGCATCGCAGAGTTATCACTACATAAAGAGAAACAGGTCAGATTTGAAAACTAGGCCCTGGTCATTAGGGCCAAAACTAGGCAATGGTCATTAAGGCTGCGGAGGAAAGGGGTTAAAATAAATGTCAAACCACGTCATTAAACCCAATGTGGTTCAAACTTGTAGGGCTACTTTAACCCCTTCCCAGCCTTACAAGTTTAAATCTTTGCCTTATGTTTTCTTCCTCCTCACCTTCTAACAGCATAATGTTTTTATATTTTTTCACAGACACGTTAAAGGGACAACCTGTATTTTTTTTACTGCCTGCCTGTAGTTTACCATATAACAGAACAGAACAAAAGAAATGTTGCAAAATTTAAAAAATAATAATAATAATAATAACATGCTGTTTATTCTGGGTATGTTACAACAAAACCAAATTTATTTAGCATCACTATAAAATAAAATAAGAAATGACCCCTATGACTTTTGTATCTTAATGTTTACAGCCCATTTTATGTGAACTGTAGTCTTTATCAATACCTCACGTTTAGAGATGAACTTTTAATCACTTTTTAGTTTTTTATATTTTTTTTCTGGTTTGCAATGTGACCAAATAACATTTTTCCAGCATTTCAGCATTTTTTCTTTTCATTTACACAGTTGACTGTGCATTATTGATCCCATAACATTATATTTAAATATCTTGGACAATGGCACATGCAAATTTTACAAATCTGACTTTTGTCATTGTAGACATCAGATAGCACTCCTGTATGTCATGAGTCAGGAAGGGATTAAAGATGGATGTGTCGAAATGCTTAAGGTGGGAATACCTTTTTAAATATAGAAGTTATATTAACATATGTTAACACATATATAATAATAATAATAATAAATATTGTACCCAAGCAAACATGTCACTGTAATTTTGAAGGATAGGAGTGTAGAGGGAGAACACACTGTTTCGGGAGAGCTTGTTTACAAGGCAGTAAAGTTCCTGTTGCTGCTGAGGAATGGAAATAGGAGCTCTGAAAGATTGCACTTAGCACAAAGGATTCCCACAGAGCTGTCTTGTCTCACTGATCGCATTATTACTTTAAAGACTGTGTGGTAGAAGGTACATGGTAAATCATGCTAAAGTGTCAGGATTGCCCCATCGTCTATATGTAATACTACATATCCCTACAGCAGCTGTCTTAGCGTAAATGTCTGTCTGGCTGCAATTTTCTCTGGTGAAGTCAACTGAGGGTCCTTGTACATACACTCACAACTATTAGCTATGAGGCAACATTTACATATAATGTATGATATACCATAATAATATTATCATACTGTGACTTAAAGAAAAATGTGAAGTCAGGAAATACGCTTTTCTTTGAATCAAGTTTTTAATTAATTTTCCTGTTAATTTTCCAGCATAGTCCTCCTTATAGTCACTGGCAGGTATGCAGTGAGAGGTGACAAAAGTGTTAAAATAAGATAGGATCTTCACAATAGCTGACGGTCAGTGCTCAGCCTGCCTCTTCCTGTAGAATGACGTATGCACGGGTCACAGAGTATGCCTAGAAACCTCTTCCATTTATGCGAATAGGCTCTGCTCCAGATGTCCATGGGGCTTGTTTTAAAATATATATCTAAATGCTGTTAAAACAGCTCAGGCAAGATGGCTCCCCCTATAAAAAATGTACTAAAATTTAATTAAAAAATAAAGCTATCAGAAAATAAAAAATATAAAGATTAAACTTTTAGGCTCTAAGGAGTAAAAAAAACACATTGTAATCATACTATTATAAAAGACCAAATATTAACCCCATACCAACACAATTTATTTGTACCATAACATAAAGTAATCATATGATGAATTATCTATATTACCAAGAGTCAGAATACAGTAATGATCCGGTGCAGTTGGAGACAGGATAAACCCAGTTGATGCTTTCTATGATTGTAGTCATTTGCTATTCCTGTCTTGGCCATCTAACTTAAACTGGCATGAATACTGCAGAGTTTGCTGCCAAGATACTTTGCCGTTGTCCATTAAAGCAACTCATGACAGCCTCATAATTTTTGGATCCGCTGGAATTCTGATTGTTGGGACCTCCACCAACTGTCAGGATGGGTGTCTATTGACCCCTCTCTCTAGTTTAATATTTGCAGGAGCCACAGTGTTGCAATCTGTTGGGCCAGTATTATCAATGTTATCAATCTCTTTGGGTCAGTATTTCCATTACTGCTCATTGACTTTATTGCGGATCGTTGTATAAATACAGGGTAATTGTGATGGAACTCTGCTCCATGCGTACAGAGCGGGGCCGCGACGGCCGCGCTCTGAACCGCCACGGTCCCGGGTGCAGCTCGTAGCCCAGGACCGCGACTATTAACGGGCACGGTCCGATCGCCGTGCCCGCTAATAAAGTAATTGGATGCAGCTGTCAAAGTTGACAGCTGCATCCGATACCTTGATGCAGCCGTTCCCTTGATGCAGCCGTTCCCTGGTGTCTAGTGGGGAGGATCGCTCCTCTGGGACGTTGCCTGGGACGATGGCGCTGTTCCCGGCTCGGCACTCAATTGCTTCCGGCTGCAGCAGCCGGAAGCAATCGATGTGTCTATCTCATCGATCTATGCTGCATATCTATGCAGCATAGATCTTAATGAGAGATTAGTGTACTTATACTAGAAATCCCCCAGGGGGGCTTCTAGTATAAGTGTAAAAGTAAAAATAAAAGTGTTATTATTAATAAAAAGCCCCCTCCCCTAATAAAAGTCAGAATCACCCAAAGTGCAAAATTGCGCATTTTGGTCGCATCAAATCCAGAAAAATTGTAATAAAAAGCGATCAAAAAGTCACTTATGCGCAATCCAGGTACCGATAGAAAGAACACATCATGTCGCAAAAAATTATACCTGACACAGCCCCATAGACCAAAGGATAAAAGCGCTATAAGCCTGGGAATAGAGCGATTTTTAGGAACATATATTTGTTAACAATGGTTTAAATTTTTTACAGGCCATCAGATAAAAGAAAAGTTATACATGTTATATATCATTTTAATCATAACGACTTGAGGAACATATACAAGTTTTACCCCAGGGCGAACAGCGTAAAAACGAAAAAAAAAACCCCATAAAAGAAATGCGATTTTTTTTTCACTTTCACCGCACTTTGAATTTTTTTCTGGTTTCACAGTGTACTTAATAAGAAAATTCAGCCATTGCAAAGTACAATTAGTGGCGCAAAAACTAAGGGCTCATGTGGGTTTCTAGGTGAAAAAATGCAAGTGCTATGGCCTTTTAAGCACAAGGAGGAAAAAACGAAAACGCAAAAATTGAAATTGACAGGGTCCTCTAAGGGTTAAAGTGAGTGATGCCATTAATTGTACTGAAGATTGGTGGTGGCATTAGTTGTGTTGAGGTGTTGGCGTTGTCAGCTGAGCCCCCCACTGAATAGCTTCCTGGTGGGTTAACCCTTTACATGCTGTTTTCAGATAATGACTGTGTGCTGCCTTATGTTGATGGGCTCAAAAAAAAAGTTTATAAAATAAATTGTGATTTTAAACAAATCCCCCCCATCCCCTAAAAAAATATCTATACATTTTCTGTTGAAAATGAAGTGATTTACATACTGTATATGTTAAAAATCACATAGGCTAACAGATGGATGGACCATTTAAAGATTTACTATTATTTGTAAAAAACAAACAAAAAAAAAACAAAACATGTTATCAGTAACACCTGCTGCTATCCTGATCAAGATCTTAAAGTAGAAATGTCCTGTGTTGCCCATAGCAACCAATCACAACTCAGCGTTCAAATATTCAGTTCTGGTAACCTGAAGTCACCTGAAAGTGCAAGTGTGCTTTAATGTTCAGTCAACATTTATTCAGAACTGAAGCTGTGACATATTTAGCCTTCTTTTAACATTTCCTATATAAAGGGGATCTTAAAGCGGTAGTGCGGCGCTAAGAAATTATTCACAAAATAACACACGTTACAAAGTTATACAACTTTGTAATGTATGTTATGTATGTGAATGGCCCCCTTCCCGTGTCCCACCACCCCCGCCCGTGTACCCGGAAGTGTGGTGCAGTATACATACCTGATCCGTGTCGACCCACCCCGTCTGTAATCTTGTCAAAGTCGGCTGGCTTCGGGAAGCCAGCCGACCCCCTCCTGCCGTCCCTCATGCCCCCCCCCCTCTGCCACGTCATAACTGTGCTCAGCCACGATTGGCGGGTCGGCTGGCCTCCCAACAATGACGTCTTTGACAAGATTACAGACGGGGTCAGGTATGTATTCTGCACCACACTTCCGGGTACACGGACGTGGTCGGGGAACACTGGAAGGGGGCGATTCATATACATAACATACATTACAAAGTTATATAACTTTGTAATGTGTGTTATTTTGTGAATAATTTCTTAGCGCCGCATTACCCCTTTAATTTTTTTTTAACCTGACTCTCGTGATGTTTGTTATATCATTTAGATTTCTGTTCTTAACAAGTGTTTATTATATACATATAAGAACTAACTTTGTGCTATGTTTTTATAATAGCTAATATGTTGTTTCTTGTTTTCATGTTTACAGTAGAATTGTTTATTCTATTGCATGGCGCCTTTATACTTACTTTTTAACAACATTTGACATTTGACATTTGACATTGCTAGTTTGCCCCCTGCTGGTAAAACTTTAGTGGCTCTTCCATTTTGATTTTGTTTGAACATCTAGGAGGCATTTTCTTTCGCAATCTCCTCTGTGACTGACAGCCTTACCTGTATTATTTTGCATACAGAGATACTGTATCTGTCAGTCACTGCCCACTGGACTCATAAACCCAGAATGAGCAGACATGTAGACCAATAAATTCAAAGTACAGTGGTGCCTTGGATTACGAGCATAATCCAAATCCACTCTTAAACCAAAGCAAATTTTCCCATAAGAAATCATAGAAATGCAGACAATTGGTTCCACACCCCAAAATTAAGGATCTATTATTCTAAATAACATGTAAAACAAATGAAACAAACATTCAGAAACAGCAGAATATGTGATATTATAAGTTACTGTCCAGTAATGGAGAGGATGGGAAACACAAGGACTGACAGAGACTGCAGGGAGCATGAAGGAATGAGCAGGACAGGTGTGAGCACATACATGCAGCATTCTCTGTCTGGGGAGAGAGGGGTTACAGCTATGGAGAGATTACCTCCACAGTCCTGTCCCCTGATGCAAGCCCCAGCCTGAGGTGGATCTGCCATGATTTGGAAGGTGAGGGAGACTTCCTGGGTCAGAGTATGGTGCTGTAGACCCCGCTATGCAGACCATGCCCCTCCTCCACTCGCCCTCCCACCCAGTACAGGGAGCTCTTAAACCAAAGCAATGCTCTTAAACCAAGTCACAATTTAGAAAAACTGTGAGCTCTTAAACCAAAATGCTCTTAAACCAAGTTACTCTTAAACCAAGGTACCACTGTATATTGAATCTTTTCACTCTGTTGGCTAACATATGACTACTTAATTAATTATTCAGTATTGTCACATTGAATTTGACTTTTTGGGGCCTTATTGATACTCATTGTGTGGATTTGTTTTTGTTACCACATTTGTTGCCAACAGTAAGGAGAGGTCGCATGTTCCCCTCCCCCCCAAAAAAAACAGCGGGGGGTGCGGGAACCTAATACACAATGTATACTTCCCATTTCTGTACTCTTGCTGCGCTGCTTACCGATTTCTGACAGCCGCCAGCCTCCGGAAGCTCCTGCTGCTGCAACATCACATGCCCCATTGATGGATTGCCCACTCAGCCAATCAGTGACTGGGGAGGGACACCACTGCAGTCATTAAGTGGCTAAACAGGCAATCCATAAGCAGGACTGTGACATTTAAGGAGCCAGGTACGTGACATATCCGGATGCAGGATAAAAAATGGCTGCAGTGTCAGATGCACAATTCACCACAGAAGAAGTTACCCTAAGGGTCAGGCCATAAAAGTGGTCGGCTACAGGCATCTAAGATGCAGCCATTGGCTGCCACATTGGCTGCATTGGCCTTTAAAGTGTGTGATTTTTAAAGGCCTTGTTCCTGAGAGAGCTAATAAGTACATTTATTTGAGAATAATAGATTTTCACTAGTTAGTTATCTCTTCGGCATGAACCATACAGTGATCGATCATGTGGGCTGGCCACTTGATTCATCATGCCTCCTAAAGGTACTACAAAAAAGTGCCAATCTCGCTGATCAGCACTAGTTTGCGGCCTTGTACAGCTGAAGACCGAGTAATGTAAAATGAAATGACCCATAGTTTCTTTATTTTATCTTCCAGTATTTTGATATAAGTCAAACACAGACAATGGAGGCCCAACCACAGCCTCCTCTTTAGGTGGTATGGTCAGGCTGGAATGGCACATTTTTCTAGCGGTACTTCTCTGGCAACAAATAAGGATAGTATTCAGCTCACCTCTAATATAAGGCCCAGGCTTGACGGTCTTCACTGGTGCACTGTAATTTGTGATGATATTTTGGTTTGAACGCTTCACTAATCATACAACAAAGGAGAAGTTTCTTGATTGTCATTAATCGCATCTTTTGTGCTGACATAATAATCATTGGTAATTGTTAACAAAGATAAAGTGGTCATCTGCGAAACGCGCTTCGGAGTGTGCCAGGGGAACAGCAATATGGGTAAGACATGATAACTTATGCTATTTGTTTATGATACATGACTTTTTGGGGCTGGCGGCAATTTTATGTGTGATGTTTACAGGTTCCATTTGTGTCTAGTGAATTGTTAGTATATGCACTTATGCTCTTATAAATACAGACTTATTGGGACCTCTGTTTTTTTAACTGTTAGTTATCCGATGCCCTTTTAGTGTCACAATACATTTGTGTATGCAATCCATTTTTCAAGTAGTCTTATGACCCATATTTATTCTTATCCCCTGGACCAATGTACTGTTATCATTTTTTCCCCTCATTTTTTTATGTATGATATTTCTGCTTTACATGATTTTATTAATAAAGTAATTTTTGAGTTAAGGAAAGTAAGCTCAAGTGGTGTTTTTTGGTAAATTTTGTTAACAAATCTTTTAGTGTAAACAGTTGAAGTTTTGTAGCAATTTATCTTTTTGTGTAAATGTCTGTTGTTCAAAACAACAAATTATCGCTTCTCATTTGCTAAACATTCACTTTCACAATTGATCTGTACATGTAAAGGACCCTAAGGATCCAAAATAATATTGTGTGTAAGCTCCTCTGCAATGGTATATTCCTGCTGATCCGCACTGCTGATACATGGAGGCAGCCAGCAGTACTGGCTTCAATTGGGAGAGTGGTGCACCCTATGCAGTCAGACAGGTTGAATGCTGAAAATGTTATGTTTGTCAGCGAAAATTGAGTTTTCTGCTCTCAATTATAGTCTGTTGACTCCTTGCTATGTGTAACCAACCTCCTGATCAGAGCCGAATATACCACGAGGCAAGATGAAGATTATGCAGGCCTTGAGGCAGCGGACACCCTTGCACAGTCAGCACTTATGCATATATGATATATATGACCACTCATATAGTGCAGAGAGTTCAGCAATAGACTGATGTTTCTGCTCCTGTACACACATTCTGAGGCACACTACTCTAATAGTGTGCTGTACATTGAAATATGTGTTCTGAAGCAAGGACTCAAGTCTAAGGCCTTATTCACATTTCTATAGTGCAGCCCATAATTGCAGACCCGCAGTGGCAGACCGCTTAACGGATGTGCATCCATAGTGCTTCGCAATTCACTGAACACTTCATAGAAGATAGTGCTCCGTGCTGCAATTGCAGGTCCAAGGACCTGTCCTTTTTTTTTTTTTTTTGCAGCACAGATCATGGCTCCATACACACACATGGATGTGTAAACAGGAACATTGAAATGCATTGGCCCTATGTTCTGTTGCAATTGCAGACAGAACTAAGAATGTGTGAATGAGGCCTAATTTCTTGTTCTTATACTATACCTGGCAGAGCCACTGTCATCTGTGTGTGTGTCCTTAAGATTTTCACCTCAGGCAGCAAAGAATCCGCTGTGTCCGTCTGCAGAAGCCAATGAGCACCATTTTCAGTGCCTTCAAAAAGCACTATCAATCGCCCTGCTGGGCTGCACAAATGATCACTGCATCGTACAGCCATTTAAATATATTGCTGTCAGCCACACATCCCTGTGTGCGTTTTCCCGCTCTTCGTCTGATTGCTGACACTTTTACACAGGCAGATTATCGGCTGAAAGAGTATTTCTAGCAAAGCTTTGTACCAACAATTGGCTCATGTAAAAGGCTCCTAAGAGTCAGCAGTACCCAAAATAGAAGTCAGCAGCTAAAATGGTATCAATTAGGCAAAAAGAAAATCCACAGTGCTTAGTTTCTGAATGCTGAAGTTATAACCCACACCTAAATTTGTGGTTTGATGTGCTGTGTCCAAGCATTTAGCACAGTTCATAAAACATTGGATGTTCGCATCAGCACCTGCTTTATGTTCTTTTGGCCATGTTGATAGGTGCTATCCATTTCTTTTTCACTAGATAGTAGTAAGTATGGCATGTTGAGCCACTGGGTACGCACAGTCAGAAACACTTGCTAGTGTGCTTGGCTGAAACAGTGATCTGCAATAATGTGCTTCTCTAACCCTCCCTGAAACTTGAGTACATTCCAGATTCATGGCAGGCAGAGCCCTTCTGGCTGTCAGCAAAATTCTTAAGTGCCATTACCTGAATTCAGCCTCCTCATGCTTATCTCAGCTTCTTGAAGGTGTGGGTGTCTCACAATTCTTATCAAGATTCTTCATACTCATTTGTTATTGGAAGTGAGCAATCATGAATGCAGGTTGAACTCAATTCTCCCTGACTTTACATCATACCAAATTTTAAAGGCTGTCCATCACTTTGAAAAAATTTCTGACATGTCAGAAATTCTGATCGATGGCGCTTTGGGTGCTGAGACCCCCACACATCACTAAAAAGTATGGGCTTAAGCACTCAGCAGAGTTTTTCAAAGTGAAAGGTACACTTTAATATGTTGAGCTGTGAGTACACACTGTCAAATTCTGCGATTTTGTCATAGCATCTCTACATATCTTAAAAGCTTTTCATATTTACTAAAACATACCTCTAAGGCTGGGTTCACACTACGTATATTTCAGTCAGTATTGTGGTCCTCATATTGCAACCAAAACCAGGAGTGGATTAAAACACAGAAAGGCTCGGTTCACACAATGTTGAGTGGATGGCCGCCATTTAATGGCAAATATTTGCTGTTTTTTTTAAAACAACGGCCGTTATATTGAAATAATGGCCGTTATTTACTGTTATATGGCGGCCATCCACTCAATTTCACCATTGTGTGAACAGATCCTTTCCATGTTTTTAATCCACTCCTGGTTTTGGTTGCAACATGAGGACCACAATACTGACTGAAATATACATAATGTGAACCCAGCCTTAATCAGATGTTTAAGACAGGCAAATGTACAAACACCAGAAGTTCCACCTAGTACATTGCACAAAGTTTTCAATGATTATCAGTAGAGATGAGCGAAGCTTGCTTTATTTAGCTTTGTACAAAGCAGAAGCATTGGTTTTGAATCCCGTTGTCTTCTCGCTCCGTGGAGAAGGTGGAGCCAGCCTTCTCCACGGAGCGGGAAGACAATGGGATTCAAAACCAATGCTTGTACTTTGTACAAAGTGAAACAAAATGGGAATCGCTCATTTCTAATTTTCAGGTCCTAAATCATTTTACTTGGATCTGTGAAAACCGAGGTGCAGACTCAAATAAGGAGTATAAACATTTTTTATATATTTACTTTACTTTTATTAGTAAAAACACAAAAAAACAAAAGCATGTATAATTACTTTTATTAGTAAAAACACAAAAAACAAAAGCATGTAAACACATAAAATTTGGAAAATCAGTCATATGTAATATATATAAATAAAATCATAAAAGAGAGAGAGAAGAGAGCTTCTTCATTGACTAGTATATGTTTAACTTCTGTATATTCAAAACAGATTATATGATGCATATTGTAATGCAAGATGAGATAAGTAATGCTCTATGGCTTCCATCTTTACTTTGAGAAAGCAGATTCTCACATGGAGCACAGTCAGTGGCGTACCGGCCATGGAGAGCTGCTGCAGCTATAGGTCAGGCAGGGGGACTCAATCAAGGGCGAATGACTCCAACATTGATCGATAATGGGTGTGGTTTAGGCAACTGCCTTGGGCCCAATAATCCTTGGGGGGGGGGGGGGCGATGGCTGTCTAAACTGCCCAGTTTATCATCTCCTTTGGCACCACCTTCCACTGTATGAGCACACACATATAGTTGAAAGCTGTCAGTGTAGGCTGCAGGTAGTGTCATATCTGCTGCCTACACTGATAGCAGACCATGCCCTCCATCCTGACACAGTGTAGCCTCCAATGACATCCTCCATTTGGATCACATTGTGCTGCAGCAGCCTGGATGTCCTGCTTCTTCCACCTGTGAGTGCTCTTCTCACACAATAAAGAGCAGGGAATCATAGGCTGCTACCAGAGGGAAGTCTAGGCTTCTGGGGGCTCAAGGAGCGGCAACCGTTACATGGTGAATTAGGGCTCCCACCTATTATAGAAACTCCTCTCTTCCCTCCCCTTCTCATTTAGTTAGTCTGGTGACAGGCAGGAGAGTAATGGCCCTATTCCACGGAACGATTATCGTTCGTTTTCGGACGATATCGACCGCTACGGACGATAATCGTTCCGTGGAATAGAGTGCAACGATCAGCCGACATCGTTCATGTCGGCTGATCGTTGCAGTCGCTTGTTTTTCAACATGTTGAAAAACAAGCGACTGATATAGCAGCGATCTGCTGCCGTCGCTCCGTTGAATAGGAGCATTGGCAGCAGACGCTGCTATATCCTATGGGCTGCCCGGACGATCAGCGATCCCCCGGGCAGCCCCCCCGCAGCTCCCCGCCGCCCCTCCCGCACACACCCGCTCGCTGCAGCCGCGTTGAATAGCGGCGGCAGCGCGCGGGGAACGAGGAGCAAACGAGCGCTAATAGCGCTCGTTTGCTCCTCTAAAACGACCCGTGGAATAGGGCCATTAGGGCCCTATTCCACCGGACGATTATCGTTCAGATTATCGTTAAATCGTTAATCGTTTGGTTGAAATGCAGTAACGATTAACGACCGAACGAGAAATCGTTGATCGCTTTATAAGACCTGGACCTATTTTTATCGTTGCTCGTTCGCAAAACGTTCGCAAATCGTTCGCATTGAATAAGACATCGTTCGGTCGTTCGCAATAGATACGAACGCAATAGCGAAGAAATACGGAAGAAGAAACGATCGCAATTACGATCATAAGTAACGATTATCGTTCCATGGAAATGAGTGAACGTTTTCAGGTCTTTCGCAATAGCGGTCGTTTGAGATCGTTAATCGTTAACGATTATGCTAACGATAATCGTCCGGTGGAATAGGGCCCTAATGCCCCTATTCCACGAGTCGTTTGAAGGAGCAAACGAGCGCTATTAGCTATGAGTGCAGGAGGGGCGGCGGGGAGCTGCTGGGGGGGCTGCCCGGGGGATCGCTGATCGTCCGGGCAGCCCATAGGATACAGCAGCGCCTGCTGCCGATGCTCCTATTCAACGGAGCGACGGCAGCAGATTGCTGCTATATCAGTCGCTTGTTTTTCAACATGTTGAAAAACAAGCGACTGCAACGATCAGCCGACATGAACAATGTCGGCTGATCGTTGCACTCTATTCCACGGGACGAATATCGTTCGTAGCGGTCGATATCGGCCGAATACGAACGATATTGCTCCTCTAAACAACCCGTGGAATAGGGCCTTAAGTGTCATTTTGTCTGTTAGAGGCTGGTGCCGTCACTTGCCAGACGCCACCCTAGCCACTGGCTCCCTAGTGCCAAATATGGCCCTAATTCTTGGGTGATTATATTTGGATATATTTTATAGAGGTGTGATGGGTGTTGGAAAAATGCAGAGCCTAAGATCATTTTATGTGAGATTCTGCAGAAATAGGTCACGGGCAGGAATGGAAAGAGAACGATTCTGATCAGAGAAAACCTGTGAATCAGTGGATGTAACTGAACAGTAATTGTTTATATACCCTGTAGTGCTGGTTTATAATGCTATAGCATATATATAGGAGAATATTGGTCTCTGTACAGTGGATGTATTCTGTAATAGTATGACGGTATTATTCAGTCACAATTTGATGGTAATTAGATATGAGCGAACCTCGAGCATGCTCGACTCCATACTCCCCTGACCACAGTAGTGAGAGTTGTAGGTTGACATACTGAACCCACTGTAAAATGTATGCTCTAAGAATAAGCAACAAACTTCCCCTCAGCACACAACTGTCTGTATTAAAAAATATCTATCTATCTAACAAGATCTTGTATAAGCTTTACATTTATGGAAGAATTTGGTTATTGTTTTACTTTGCCTCAAGGATTCTACCTGATCCTTTCTCATCACATATTATAATTGGGAAAGTGAGGACTAAAGGTTTAAACCATTTTTTTTTTTTTTAACTACAGTTAACTACTAAGAGTATTGCATGTACAGCCTGCAGAACATGACCCCCCCCTTGCCCATTTCCTGCTCTCTACATTCACAGATGAAGGTCACTATCTAGTGGTATGGAGATGTGCCAGTGGGTGTGGACCTACTCTTGTATATCTCAACAAAAGACTGATGATGTTACAGTTCTATAAATCATATCACATGTCTGAACCTAGGGAATGGCATTAAGGACAGACAAGGTATTTCTAGACAAGTTATTTTGAAAAAGGTTTTCATTAGCATGCTTGAGTCCATCCGAACCAGAGCAGTTGGGATTTGATTAGCTGGGGCTGCTGAACTTGGATAAAGCTCTAAGGTTGTCTGGAAAACATGGATACAGCCAATGACTATATCCATGTTTTACACATAGCCTTAGGGCTTTATCTAACTTCAGCAGCCACCACTAATCAAATGCCGAATGCCGGGGTTAGGATGAACTCGAGCATGCTCGAGGTTCACTCATCTCTAATTTTCAACCATTATTCATTAAGAATACATTTAACCTTAAAGCAACTCTGTACCCACAATCTCACCCCCAGACCTTCGGATAACTGCTTTTAATCCAAGATCTGTCCTGGGGTCCGTTCAGCAGGTGATGCAGTTATTGTTCTAAAAAACTACTTCTAAACTTGCAGCGCTGTGTCAAATTGGCGTGGCCTAGAGTGTGTGCCAAAGCCTTGCACCGCCTCTCAGTCCATCCTCCCCGCCCTCTTCTTTATTAGGAATGCCCTGGGCAGGATTTTTTCTATTTATCACCTATGTGAACACTGCACATGTGCTGGATCGTTAAGGCCCATGTGCAGTGTTCACACAAGTGATGGATAGGAAAAATCGTAACCAGGGCATTCCTAATGGTAAGGGGGGGGGGAGAGAGAGGATGGAGAGACGGTGCAACTTGGGCACACACTCAAGGCCACGCCAATGTGACACAGGGCTACAAGTTTAAAAGTAGTTTTTTAGGACAATAACTGCATCACCTGCCCAGGTCTTGGAGTAAAAGCAGTTATCCGAAGGTACAAGTAGTTTGGGGGATCAGATTGTGGGTACAGAGTCACTTTAAACCTAGGTCCAAACCTCCAAGATTTTTTTTTGATCTTTTCAGGTTTGTGTGTTTTTGAACCCGGCAGGTTGATCTGTGTAAATGTAAACCTAGGAAGTCATCTAATGTGCTTGGTGCCTCTCTTTATAGGTTAATGTGCCTAGAGTGGTGTGACTGCCTGGGAGGTTAACTTTGAGATGACTTCAGTATAAGTTGTCCAGTCCACATCTTCTGTTCCCTGTTTTTAGGTCTATTGTGGTAATTTTTTTCTTCTTTAGGACTGAGCAATGTCTAGATGCTTGAACAGCATTAAAATTCTAGGCAGCAGGGTCTTTTTTAAACCCTATTAATGTGTGTTACGGCCGCGGCGGCGTCCCGTGCTCCGGACCGCCGCCGCGACCTCTCCATGCAGCTGCCGGGGTCCATGTACAGGGACGCGGCGCTGCTGTTAGTTCGGCCCCGGGGGGCGCCTTACCTCGCCCCACTCCCGTCACCCGCTGTGCCGGCCGGCGCGCGCGTCCCCGCCTCCTAGGGCGCGCGCGCGCCGACTGTCTCAGATTTAAAGGGCCAGTCCGCCCCTAATTGGTGTATGCACACAATCACTCCCTATAAATTGCAGCCCTGCCCCACTACAGGTGTTGGAGCTTCTACATGCTTCCCATAGCGTTTGGCCCAGCTCCCTGTTGTTCCTGACCTTAGTCCTTGTCCCTTGTTCCTGTCTTCAGTCCTTGTCCCTAGTCCTTGCCCCTAGTCCTTGCCCGCTGCCTTCCCATTGTTCCCATTGCCACCGGCGGTCACGTCTACAGTCCTCTGCCGGCACTATCTCCTGCCTACTGCTCCTGCCACGCCTCGCCTGCCGTCACTAGCAACCAAGCCAGGGGTAGCGACCTGGGGGTCGCCTGCCGCAGCAAGTCCATCCCGCCTTGCGGCGGGCTCTGGTGAAAACCAGCGGCCCCTTAGACTCCGCTCCCTGGTGAGGTTAGTGCCATCGCTAGTGACGGTCCAGTGGATCCACTACTCCAGGCGTAACCATGTGAACATTTATTACACCAATGCAATTTTTCGGTATGATCCTCTCTTAAAAAGAGAAATGTGGCATTGGTGTAATAAAGCTTCACTATTGTGTGGTTTGAAAAAGACGCTGCTGCCTTGTTCTTTATTGCTGATTTGATTTCTGAACCTTGGATCAGACCCAGTGAGGCGTTAATGCAAACATTTACTTGTGTCGGTCCTGTACTTACTACCATTTAGATGCTTGACCAGCCCCTGATTCTTATCTTATCTTTGCAAGTAAGGGTAGAAAAACACACACAGATCCGCAGCAGATCTCTTGCCGGTCATTTTCAATGAGAATACATACTCGCAGCGGGATTAACATCCCGCAGTGAGTATGTAAGTGACAGCCCCCTTAACCCCCCGCCAGCCGGTACATACTTTACCGGCTCTACGCTCCGGCTCGCTCCAGGTGCTCCTGGCTTCCGGACGTCATGCTTAGCCAATCAATGGCTACGGTGAGGCAGCACAGTGATTGGCTGAGAGGGACGTCCATCAGGGAACCTCCGAAGCAAGCCGGAGCGTGGAGCCGATGGGGGCTGTCACTTACATACTCGCAGCGGGATGTCATTGCTGGGATTAATGCTATTCTTGTTTGTTTGTTTTTAGAAACAGTTGAAGGAAATTTTACAAATGTCTGTTTTTACTGAAAAATGTTAAGGCTCACACTCTGTAAGAGACTGGCCGTTCCGTGACCCCGGCCGGTGACTCTGCTCGGATTATCCCGGCCGGTACTTAAGTACCGGCCGGATGATCTTTCCGGCCGCAGAGCTCTGATGCGGGCGCATCAGCGCGCGCCCGCATCAGAGCTTCCCATAGCACACAATGAAGCGAGCGGCTAGAGCCGCTCGCTTCATTGTGTGAACTGACAGGGTTTCCTATGGCCTCAATTCATTGAATTGCGGCTGCAGAAAACTGGCATGTCAGTTATTTGCGGCCCCACACGGGATCCCGGCCGGAGCGTGTACGATGTGTATACAATGCCTTAAAAATAAGGCATTGTTCCGCCCCCCAAAAAGTACGGCCTTACTTTTACGTAGTGTGAACATAGCCTAAAACTGCAAGTCATTGCTATGTAAATAGGGTAGTGAATGCATAAAATCTACATGACGGTATTCTTATTGGTGAATATAGTTTCAATTTCCGAGTTAATTTCCAAACTATTGCTTTCCCCTTAAATAATGGAAGTGGAAGTAACTGATTAGTTTTTGTGGGGGTAAATGTTTAGGAAATGAAGCAGACAGACAGCATATTTCTCAACTAAAACAAGCTATTGCAGGAATGACGGGCACTTGCCTGGAGTTTTCTTGTCCAATGAGGTGAATTGCTTTGTAGGCACATGGTGTGGCGTGCCCAAAATAACACAGGACCTGCCACTGACAAATGCTGCTTCTTCAGTGGTGACAGGTTGACTCAGCTACATACAATCATTTTCCCGAAATTTCAGGATAACACATCTTGTCCTCCTGGATAAGCTGCTCAGTTCAATCAGGATTGTATCATTTCACCTACTTTTCCCCTTGGACACTATCCATTAAGAGGAGACAGCCAGGGCTGGACACTCACACAGATTTCTAGGTAAATATTGAAAAGAATATATGTGTGGTTTTCCTACAACCTGTAAAGCTAGAAGAAAATCTTATAACAATAATAATAATCATAATAATAAACATTTAACCAATATCATGTTAAGATTCTGGTCATGTACACTTGTTAAGTGATACTCATGGTGATAGTACTGTAAGCTTACTTAGAAACCCGCTTTATAAATACACTGTAATAGGTTTGGAGCATTTCCCTGGCAAACACTGCACTAAATGGGCTTTGTCGGTGCTGGTAACAAACCTTACCCTTCAGTGCATTTGCTACTTGTTAACAATATTAGTTAATGTAATTAGCAACCAAAATATAACTCGGCTTCCTTTTATTTTAATAAAGACTGACTTTATACTAGGCTGTGTAAAATGAGCCTGCCGATTATATTTAGCCCAATGTGATTTGCACTGTAGATTAGAGTACACAACAGCTGCAGTGGTCGTATAGGAAAGGGCAGAGCTCCTGGGGACTCAGTCCTCTTCCTTCTCCAACAGAGCCATGATTAACAGCAGCAGATGTTTGGCCTAGGTAATGCAGCCTTTATTAAAATAGCACCACTCCCATCATCATCATCATCAAACTGAGCTGTGTAGGATTGCCATTCACATGGATTCATTTCATTTTGGTTGCAGGGAAAAAAATATGCATATATGTCAATATAAAAAAAGTGCAATGGATAAAAGTCGGCGTTGTATAAATATCAACGGGCTCCAAAGATGAGCGCTCATGTCAGGATAACCGCTAAATATCCAACCAGCAAAAAATGACTATTGTTATTCATTATAGGTTTTACTGTGTGCTGCTAAAGCAATGCATTGTGACCAGTCATCAAATTACTTACCATAAATACTGTAAAAATGTTTAATTGTTATTAATTTATTTAACTATTGCTCATGTGGGGTTTTTCTCCAAAATATGTATGACATTATTAGTTGGACCAGAGTAACATATTAACATTCTGGTGTTTTGTGTTCTTGGTTAAAAGTTTAAATAGGAGGGAATGACATATACAGGAAGGTGCAATAATAATACAATATGCATACATACATATTAGGGGCATGGAGCAATGTAGACTTCACACTGCATTCACAACGTCTTTGTGCCGTATGTTCCTTTCTATAGCTATTACACAACAAAAGGCCAAAGAGTGGCACTTTGGCCTCCATTTGAATGGTATACATGGGGGTTTGCTGTATGGTATAGCACTCTTTAATACCACAGTATAGAGTAAAAACATATACAACACAAGAAACCCAGTGTATGATGTATGCTATTAAGTGGCATTCATCATATGTCAGAGAAAAACATTAGAGGGTTTTATTTCTTATCATATAGATAATTCTAATCAGTGGGATATCTACTGAATATGAGACTTGATTGGAACTTAAAGTGTCACTGTCGTATTCAACAGTCTAAATCAACAGTAGATGTGATATAAAGCAAGTTTGCAGTATACATTCATTATTTTTTATTATCATGCTGTAAAACAAAGCTGAACTTACCAGAAATCCAGGTCCAGTCCCCTGAAGGCAGCTTCTTAGTTTTGTCCTGATTGAAAAAAAGAGACTAAACACAGGAATTCCGGACAACAGTAAAAAGAGTCACGGCTCTATGTGTCCATCAATCACATGGCTGCCTTCTCTGGGAGTGTTTAGATGACCTGGGAAACACTGGACTTCCTGTGTTTAGACTTTAAAAAAAAAAGTCAGAACACAGGAAGGGACGTGTTTTTTATGATAACTAAAAAATAATTAATGTAAATTGCAAAGTTGCTTTATATCACATCTACTTATGGTTTAGATTTTGAAAGTTATAACGATTGTGAAACTTTAACTCTGCAAAACACTGATGCTAGGAGGCTTCTGCACAGGAAGAAATCTTGAAGGTGTCATGATGTTTTGATGAGCACTGCAAACCCCTTTATTTTGCAATCATAGGGGGTCCTAGGGGTCAAACCTTCACACTGTTTTAAAAGCTGAAAAAAAAAGGCCAATAAAAACACCATGGCATTATTTTTACTAAAGTACCAGTGGCCTGATGTTACCTGGAAGTCAATGGAAGTTTATGATCTGCCACAGGGGGAGATTTATCGAACTGGTGTAAAGTAGAATTGTCTTAGCAACCAATCAGATTCCACCTTTCATTTTTAAAAGAGTCTGTGAGGAATAAAAGGTGGAAACTGATTGGTTGCTAGGGACAACTAAGACAATTCTACTTTACACCAGTTTGATAAATCCCCCCCCCATAGTGTTTTTCTCTCCTCTCTGGTGCTTTTAAAGCTCTTTGGCAATTTTTCCAAAACACAGAATGTTTTTTTTCTCCCACAGACTTCTATAGGAATGTTTTGGTCATCTCAAAAACACCATTGCTGTGGGTACAGCATTTTTTTCTGGCATTTTTGTACCCTTGTGGTCCAGCAACTATGCCACGTGATGGCAGAGGAAAGGAAGTTCAGCTATCTTGGTGCACACAAAAATGCCTTAACCACCAAAAAATTGTTCACACATAAAGTCAAAAACACATTGGCAATTTTTGGAAGCCAGAAAATCGCCTCAAGAAAACCAAGTGTGAGGGCTCCCATAAGCTGACATAAACTACTTTATAATGCGAAAAATTATGCCTTGTATAGTCTTTATATATGCCTTGTATAGTAATATATTGTGATTAACATAACTTCTTTGATATAGATATTAACAAATATTCAGATTTCGCATTTATATCTCACCAATTTTATGTGTCACTGTAGTATTCTGGATAATGAATTGTTTACAGTTGACAGAAGTTCTTCACACTTGAAAATTCAAGTTTAACATAAATATCTTTTTATTTCTATTTTACAGTATCTAAGTAAGAATGATTGTTGCATGTAAATGGTCATTATTGGATCCATTTCTTTACCAATGTTAGGGCCCTGCCAAGCAGCTATTTAGATCTACAGTTACTGGACTCTCGACATAGCACAAGGACAAGAGTAATGCTATTTCTGGAAATAAGTTTTTTTTATCTCAAATAACCTCTTTATTATTTAACCTTAGAGTCAAGATGGCTTTGATCATCACTGGTATCTTTTGTGAGGGGAAATTAGGTAGATTCCAAAGGAATAAACTGAATTGAATAAATGAATGAAATATACACAGTGCAATGTGCAAAATGTTGAGTTGTATGTCCAAGCCATTTATTTAGGACATATCTCCAACATAAAGCATTTAAATCACACAGTCATATTGTGGTGCTTGAAAGCTTTAGAACACTTCAGAATTTTTTTTTTATACAACAGCATATATTTGCACTAAAGTCCTACAAGTAGATAGACAGACCATGGCAAACAAATGAGTCAAGTATATTAGACTTGGACATTTTATTTGACATTTACCTTTACAATTTGCTGGTATAATTTAAATTTACATTTTTCCATCAAGGATGGCAAGCAATCCTGGCTGAGATATAGGAATATGTGCCAAAGCCATGATACTACCACCAATGTGTTTACACATGAAATTAATTTTTTTACTGGAATGCAGTGTTGTTTTCTCTTCTTGCTTCTCATTTAAAGGGGTTGTCCAGCCAAAACTGACTGATCATCAGGGGGCGGACAGATAGCACTGATGATGATCAGCTGTTTGCACTATACAGTAAATGGAGTTTGATTTTGTTCATTGTGCAGCAGTGGTACCTTATAACTGCTGCCCAGCACAAGTGAATAGCTATTAGATAACGCATCAGCCCAGATACCCAGATGATCTTTCGCAAACTGCAGACAGGCAGCAATGTTATTTTTGAAGAGCAGCAGCTTTCTCCTTGCAATCCTGCAATGCACAACATTGTTGTCCTTTTTATGGTGAACTTGTGAACATAACATTACCTAATGTGAGAAAGGCCTTTAGTTGCTTAGAGATTACCTTGGATTTCTTTGTGACCTGCAGATTATTATACACCTTTCTATTGGCATAATCTTTCTTGGTCGACCAATCCTGGGGGAGGGTAATAATGGTTTTAAATTTCCCTTATTTGTACACAATCTATCTTTCTGTGAAAAAGTAAAGTCCAAACTTTTTAAGAGAGGGTTTTGTAACCTTTTTTCAGCCTGATGATAATCGAAAACACTTCCACAAACATGTTGTAAAGATCAGACTTTGGTAGATCCCTGTTCATTAACCAGGTGCTCACACCTGCTTACTGTCAGGAAATACTGATCAGAAAGTGTTCAAGATATCAGTATTTCCTGAAAGTGAAAACTGAAAAGAAAAAAAAAAAGAAAAAGCTATATTGACCTGCTGCAGCTGCTCTCCTCCTTGTGTGTGGCAGCACTGGGGGGAGTGAGCAGCTTCTTATGGCCTGAGGCATAATGCTGCCTCCAGCCCAAGAGTGCTTGTCAGAATGGAGAGCCTCATCCTGGCCATCACAGCACCACATTAAACTGTATATGCTCCTGATCAGGAACACATACGGTTAAAGGGCCACACGCAACACCTGGCAGCACTTGCGTAGGTGCTCACACCACTCCAGGGTGCCTAGCAATGCATCCAGACTTTTGGACAGCTCCAGATGTGGATCTAGAGGTTCCAGAGTTTTGGACAAAAATAGGACAATTTCAAAAATTTCCTGACTTATTTTCTGGGACCAACACCCTTCAGGGAAAAAAAACTCACAACAGAATGATGTCCATGACTAATAGATCCCTATAAAATAAGGAATTTCACAGACATGTGCATAACGCCTAATGATTCTCTTTGCCACTCACAGATATGGGATATTGGGTCATTTTCCTCATTTAAAAAATGTCCATGTGTAATGTTTTACTCATTTGTTTGATTTCATTTTCTTTAACTACTTTAACGACTTTACAGGCTCTCTAAATAAATATAAATTCAGATTCTTCTAGGCTTTTGTAACGCCCGGAGTAGTGGATCCACTGGACCGGCACCAGCGATGGCACAAACCTCACCAGGGAGCGGAGTCTAAGGGGCCGCTGGTTTTCACCAGAGCCCGCCGCAAGGCGGGATGGACTTGCTGCGGCAGGCGACCCCCAGGTCGCTACCCCTGGCTTGGTTGCTGGTGTCGGCAGGCGAGGCGTGGCAGGAGATGGCACAGGCAATAGTCTGCAGATGAGAGAGCACGTGACAGGCTGGACACGGGAACAGGTGGAGTGACAGGGGAACAGGAACCAGGAACAGGGACTTGGGACCAGGTAACGGACAGGACTCAGGAACAGGGACTTGGGACCAGGTAACGGACAGGACACAGGAACAACAGGGAGCTGGGCCAAACGCTATGGGAAGCATGTAGAGGCTCCAACCCAGGGAACAGGGCAAGCTGGGATTTATAGGGGAGTGATTAGGTGCAACTACCAATTAGGAGCGCACTGCCCCTTTAAATCTGAGACAGCCGGCGCGCGCGCGCCCTAGGAGGCGGGGACGCGCCGGCCGGCACAGCGGGAGACAGGAGCGTGGAGAGGTGAGGCGCCCCCCGGGGCCGAGGTGATAGCAGCGCCGGGTCCCCGACTATGGACACCGGCTGCTGCATGGGGCAGGAAGCGGTTGCGGCGGCGGCCCGGAACGCGGGACGCCGCCGCGGCTGTGACAGTACCCCCCCCCTTTGGCCTCCCCCTCTTTCTTGACTGCAGATGGCACAGGAAGCCACAAAGTCTTTGACATCTTGAAACAAACTGGACCACCAGTAGTGGCGAGAGATCCGTTGGCCGGTCTTACGGACTCCAGGGTGCCCGGCCTCCAACGAGGAATGACCCCACTTCAAAATACCTCTTCGAAGCGCAGGGTGAACATGAGTCTTTCCGGGGGGTACTCTCCGAAGCGAGGAGGTGACGACTGGTGCTAGGCGATCAGGCGGTAAAACATGGCAAGGGACTGTGGGTCTGTGAACGAGGACCTTCTGTAAGTTCTCCCGGTGGTGAGAGGACCCGACCTTAGTCTTGGGTACGGAGAGAGGGTACACCTCGGCAGAGAAGGCATCCGCCGAGTCTTGGTCTTCTGCCGGTAGGTCGGATAGAGGCTTGGCTGGGACAGGAAACGACATAGTACACTTGGTCTGAGGTGACCTGAGACACTGGTTGGAACAGTCCTGACCCCAACTGAGAATCTCCCCGGTTCTCCAGTCCAGTTGAGGGGCATGTTCTTGCAGCCACGGGAGTCCCAGGAGGACCGCGGGGGAAGAATGGGGCAGGACGTAGAAGGATATCTCTTCTTGATGTAAAGGACCCACCTGGAGGACTAAAGGTGCGGTCTGGTAGTACACACGGTCGGTAAGAATTTCGCCTGTGACCGAGGAGATAGTCAGGGGCCTGGCTAGTCGGGTCACGGGTAGCCGCCATCTTTGGACCAATGTTGCCGCAATAAAACTGCCTGCTGACCCAGAATCGAGGAAGGCAGTAGTCTGATGATTTCGTCCTGAGAGAGTCCGGATGGAAACTGGCATAGACAGACTTGGAATGGTGGCATTCACACCTAGGGACACCTGTCCCACCGGACCTAGGTGCGAGCATTTTCCGGATGTTTGGGGACGTAGGGGACATCCCAGTCGGAAGTGATCGGAACCACCGCAATAGAGACAGAGATTCTGCTCCAGGCGCCGGATTCTTTCATCAGGCGTCAGGTGAGCCCGTTCCACCTGCATAGGAATCTCAGGAGAGGGTTGGGACATCGAAAGGTCAGGATTCTGGAAAACCGGCGCCAGCTGGGGATGGCGACGGGAACGGGTTAGTAAATGTTCATGCCGAACCTCCTCCTCCCTCTCCGAAAAACGAGTATCAACTCGGGTGGCCAGTAGAATGAGTTCGTTCAGGGAGGCAGGCAGGTCTCGGGCAGCGAGCACGTCTCTCACACGACTAGACAGGCCCTTCTTGAAGGTGGCCAATAGGGCGGCCTCGTTCCAGTCCAATTCGGCTGCCAGGGTGCGGAACTGGATGGCGTAGTCACCAACAGAGGAGCTGCCTTGAGAGAGGTTGAGGAGAGCAGTCTCGGCTGAAGAAGCACGGGCAGGTTCCTCAAAGACGGAGCGAAACTCGAATAGGAAGGCCCGGAGATTGGCAGCAACTGGATCATCACGGTCCCACAGTGGCGTGGCCCAGGCCAGGGCTCTACCTTCTAATAGGCTGATGATGAAAGCCACTTTAGAGCGCTCGGTGGAAAACTGACTACTCAAAAGTTCAATGTGCATGGTGCACTGAGTCAAGAATCCTCTGCACAACTTAGAGTCCCCAGAGTACTTGGTTGGGAGGGCCAGTCGGAGTGAAGAAGAAGCGTCAGGAGGTGGTGTGCGCTGGGCAGTAGTCTGCTGCTGTAAGGCGGCAGTGAGTTGCTGGATCTGCTGTGACTGTTTCTGGATTTGTTGCGCCTGCTGAGTGACCACTCTGGCGACGTCACGGAGATCGGGTACCTCGCCGGGATCCATGGTTGGAGCCTACTGTAACGCCCGGAGTAGTGGATCCACTGGACCGGCACCAGCGATGGCACAAACCTCACCAGGGAGCGGAGTCTAAGGGGCCGCTGGTTTTCACCAGAGCCCGCCGCAAGGCGGGATGGACTTGCTGCGGCAGGCGACCCCCAGGTCGCTACCCCTGGCTTGGTTGCTGGTGTCGGCAGGCGAGGCGTGGCAGGAGATGGCACAGGCAATAGTCTGCAGATGAGAGAGCACGTGACAGGCTGGACACGGGAACAGGTGGAGTGACAGGGGAACAGGAACCAGGAACAGGGACTTGGGACCAGGTAACGGACAGGACTCAGGAACAGGGACTTGGGACCAGGTAACGGACAGGACACAGGAACAACAGGGAGCTGGGCCAAACGCTATGGGAAGCATGTAGAGGCTCCAACCCAGGGAACAGGGCAAGCTGGGATTTATAGGGGAGTGATTAGGTGCAACTACCAATTAGGAGCGCACTGCCCCTTTAAATCTGAGACAGCCGGCGCGCGCGCGCCCTAGGAGGCGGGGACGCGCGCGCCGGCCGGCACAGCGGGAGACAGGAGCGTGGAGAGGTGAGGCGCCCCCCGGGGCCGAGGTGATAGCAGCGCCGGGTCCCCGACTATGGACACCGGCTGCTGCATGGGGCAGGAAGCGGTCGCGGCGGCGGCCCGGAACGCGGGACGCCGCCGCGGCTGTGACAGCTTTTAACTAATAGAAGACCCAGAACAGACCCCTAAAAACTCAGATACCAGATTTCTGAAAAAACTCCAGACTAGACCTCCAGACCAGACCACACTCATCTGATTACAGACCCCAGAACACACACTCGCAGTTTACAGACCACAGACCAGACTCTCCTTTTATTTTATAGAGACAAAACCAGATCCCCATCCATGGACAGACCTTATACCAGTCCTGTGTTTATAGATGCCAGATGGGACCCCTAACTAGCCTATTACAGTCCTAAGACCAGTCGCTCAGATATTTATCTTTCCCCATTCCTCAATGTGTCAATTCAACACATCCTAAAATAAAGTAATGTAGCAAATTAAGAAAGTTGATCACACACTCCTCTTCTTTGTGTTATGGAATTTACCAAGATAGTAGAACCTTCCTTTAGTGCTTACTTACCTCTGTTCTTCACCCTTCATGTAAACCTATGTTGGCCAAGCCCACCACGTAAGGTGTATGGGGCTCTTATGAGGTAGGGGTCAGGCATGATGGAAAATCACTGCCCAACCCTTTGTTCCTGGAGAGATGCCAAAGCAGACCGGCTGAGGCTTAAGGTGGCCATACACCTTAGACTTATGTTGTCTGAACCTGTCGCTCAAGGCTATGCCAAACATTCCTGTGTATGGGGAGGACAGGCGGCGGGCAGGTGACATTGAAGGTGTATGCCCATCTTAACTCCCTAGCAGATGTAAGAATTTTTTTACAACTTAAGTTGTGAACCCCAAAATAATCACCAGTTGGTGGCATTACTAATGGAGTTTGTCAGAATGTGGTTTATTTGTTCTAGAATTAGCTATCAAATACTTTTCCCCATATACAGAAAATTGGGCTATCTTTTTTTGTCATCTTCTTTGCTCAGAGTCTTGCCTATGTTTTTTTTTTTTTTTTGTCTTTATGTCTAACATTTGTAATATTTGGGGTTTAAGAGGTTTAGATTAGCATAATTAGAGGCTAAAAGGTTTATACAACAGCTACTACTGGTCAACCGAGAAAAATAACAATCCTGACATTACTTTGATACAAACCTTGAATTGTTTTATATGGATATCTTTGGTGGAATTTTTTAATCAGTTGAGAAACTGATATTGATATTGTTATCTGAATATAATAGTCCAGGATTTGTACAGTAAGTCTAGGAACAGTAAAGTGTGCCTGTCCATCAAATTCTATATTGATATAGAATAACAGGTTACAGTATTGATAACACTGGAAACATCTTATGTTATCCCTAGAATCTTAAGAAGCTTTATGAAAAGCCACTGAATTGTATGCAATAGTCATAAAAAGGATGTTTAGCCCAGGTTTGATAAAGGCATATGTACTGTGTGTGTGTATGTATATAGCCATATTTCATTGTCCACATTAACGGTTAAAGAGGGTGTTTGTGATTTATTTGCTACTTTATATTTTTCTTGAGCAATCCTTAAAGGGGTTAACCCATAATTAAATGTTGTAGTCTTTCTTCATGATCGGTGATAACTAACTGCTCAGTGCAGTTCTTACCGATGGGACTGTGAAAACAAAGGTTGGAGAGTCAAAGTGCATACTTGCATACTTGGCCATCACTCCATTTACTCTACATGCAACTTCTGAATATAGTTAGGATCTATACTTGGCTATCTTCAGATTTTACATAGTTAGTGAATGGAGTGGTAGCCAACCATGTGTGCTGTTTAATTCACTCAGGGGTCAAGGACCTACATTTATTGATCACTGGGTGTCCCAGTAGTCAGACCTCCACCAATCAGTTACGTATCATCCTGTGAATGGGTGATAACTTTTAATCTTGGAATAGACCCTTTCAAGGGATATTCCAGTTAGGAAAGAGTTAACCCTGTTCAAATCCTACCCCTAATCTAAGCTTGTTTGTAATAGGCTCCTATTTCATGAATTGGGCCTTTTGTCTGTATCACATGCTGATTCGCTGTGAAAAATCCCT
This sequence comes from Dendropsophus ebraccatus, assembly GCF_027789765.1. NCBI lineage: Eukaryota > Metazoa > Chordata > Amphibia > Anura > Hylidae > Dendropsophus > Dendropsophus ebraccatus. The sequence goes on from NC_091461.1 coordinate 55,665,143, forward strand.
ACTGCCTGGTGCACTCTGTCTTCACTCCTCTGTCCTCCCTTTCCCTCTGTAACACGTCTTCTGTAACCCCCATTCACCACTGACTCACACCTATTAGTGTTTCCTGTAAGAAGCATAAGTGAAACAAGCCAGTGGGAGGGGGGTACCAGGAAGTAGACTTTAAGGTGCAATGCATTTTGCATAGTCTTCTGGATGGGTGCCATGATGTAAAACTGGGATCATTTGTAAAGGTTTGAGTCTGGGGCAAGGAGCCGCAAAGACAAGCGAGAAAGGTGTCAAATGATTGGTGGGGGGTCGGTGAGTGCACCTATATGCTTTTCGTGCAGTTTATTTTGTATTCGATCGCTGGAATATTCCTTTATTTATTTATTTTTTTGCATTTCCAAACTGTTGCTCTGAGTATATTATGTTAGTCACTGCAGGCATTGCATTTTTTTATGGAAAATTGAGAAGGATACTTGAATGGTAGCCCATATTACAATGGCTGGTGTTTGTTTAGTAGATACATTTTGAGACTTATTGTATGAGAATCTGCTCATGATAAATACATACCCTGGTGATACTGCTCCAAATTTTGGTTTGTGTTTTCTGTTTAACCCTTTTACTGGGGATGTAAATTACAAATTGACATATAAGTGTCAAATTCTGTGCAAAAATGCCACCAGGATCTTGAAGTTAGTCAGCTAACTTTGGCACTCAACTCAATAAAGACGAAACATGTTCTGTATTACAAAAACAGCAGTCTGTCTAGAAGAAGATAGTCCAGAACAAGAAATAAAATGTGCAGCTTTACTATGCTGATCAACCACTACTAGGGTGGAACTATTTCCCTTGGAAACTGCTAGGTCAGTAATAAAGTCCAATAAAGACCCCCAAGGAGAGGATGGAATTGACAAAGGCTGCAATAATCCCATTGATGAGGCACAGGGAGTAATTTAGTGTTTATGGAATGTATTTGCAGTGCCAGTGAGTCCATCATTTATTTTTAAACGTTTGGGACACCTTTTCCTGTGGATGTAAAAGCGAGTCACTGTGTTCTTTACCTCTGTTCTATGACATTATTTTGTGCATTTCCCTAGTATTATGATGGTATTTATATTGCTGTGCTGTATCACTACTTCACCTTTAGCCATTAACTGTAACATTATTGTGCGTGTATTTCCCCTGCTCCATAAACTCTCTGTGCGCGTTATTCATTGGGCAATCTAAAACTATGGCTTTGTGTACTGTTTTTATCATTAAATGGCAAAGGGTCCAGATATTCTAGTGTTTACTATGCAATATAAAGAATAAAAAGTTCCAATTCACTCTCAAAGTAAATAACAGGTTCTTTTTCAACATATGTTAGGCAGTATACTTAGCTATAGCATCATTATGTTTGTTATTCCTGTTTTGTGATGTCACCGTGTATTTTTAAGGACATAGAAGTATTACGTGCATAGGTTGCTGTCACACCTTGGAATTGATGACTGAGGTGGCCACAGTTGAGTTCTGGAAACTTTGTTGTTTCAGGATAAAAGTCTAACAACAATTTAGCAATGTCCAACATACTATTTGATTGCATGTAGCGCACTCTCAAAAATGTTGCAATTGCGGTTATATATACCCATTTAAAGGGTATTAAGTAGAGTAATTACTATGCATATTTCTGCAGCGGCAGGTGGTAGAAAAAGAAAATCATGCTTACCTTCCTCGTTCACCCGCTGCAACAGATCTCATGCTGCTTGGTACCTCTAAACAGCACTTACAGGGTCAGCACAAGTACTGTAGTTTTTTGCTCAGTCAGTGGCCACAGCAGAACTGGTCTTCTTGAGAATTGCAATGGCAGGGGAGCAAGGAAGGTAAGTATACTGTAGGTTATTCCCCATTACCACCTGCCTGAGTAAGAATTATACATAAAAATTACTTCCCAGAAACCTCTTTAACAAAATGCTGTCAGTAAAATCTTTCTGCTCGCTAGGAGGCATGCCAGGTATCAGACTCTTTAGAGGCTACTTCTATCCATCCTCAGATTCCACAAAGAAGTTTACAGTATGTTCCCTTTAATACTAGACTACATGACTCCACATTCAACAAAACGCACAGCAGGTGACAGTTCCTCTTTAATAGATATGACATGATGCCAGTGAGCTGCTGTCATTTCAAATATGTGGCTGTTCCTACCTTTATCAGTGCTAAGACTGCAAATGTCATTGAGTGACAGTAACACAAGAGAGATGGCACCTGTTATATGTGAACTAATTAAAGATTTTGTGTTGGAAGAAAAGATGTGAGATGGCTTAGACTTAGTGACAGCAACTGTGTTCTGGGTATGACATTGTGTTAGCGCAGTGCTATGTAAACATTTGTTTGCAAAAGGGTCTAAGAAGTTTTAAAATGGATAAAATCTTCTGAAATACAAATTGAGAGTGTGAATTATTCATAGGTAATGGGGGATACAAGTACAAAGCACATTTAGTAATGGAATTAAACATTGTTTTCTCTTTATCTACTCAGCTGCAACTCTAGTTAACTCTTACTTCAGAATTCCAGCAAACAAGTAATTTAACCAAAATTGTCACAAACAAATGATATACCAAGAGCTAAGTAGTAGAGGAGCTGTACTGCACTGAATTGTGGAGCTCCACTATGCACCTGTGAGTCAGTGGAGCTGTGCATATTGTACTAAACAGTATGGCAACTTTTTTACACAGTCCTTTTACTCTTAAAGATTTTTCAGCCATAGACGCTCATTTGCAGTGTCTGCAGTCTGCACGGTCGATCCATGTATTGAAAATCCATGAAAACTGACAGCACGGGTATAACCTTTCTGTCAGTTTCCAGATAACACAGCAGTACATACTTACCTAGTGTGCTGCTGCTGTGATCCGGCATCCTCTTCTCCGGCCCTCCTGTCCAGTCGCTGTCTTCAGGCCCTGCCTCCTTTGGCTGTCAATCATTTTGGATGAGGCTGCAGCCGGAAGATGCAGGGGCTTTACAGGAGAGCCGAAGAAGAGGAGGCCAGATCACAGAAGGAGTATACTAGGTAGGTATGCACTGCTATGTGATCTGGAAACTGACAGCACTGATATATACATATCTGTGTCATCAGTTTGCCTTTATTGTTATCAGCCTCACATCCCCTGTTTACACAAGAAGATGTGCTTCCGATAACGATATATTTATAAGCCTGTTCTAAAGAGGTGATCGGACAAGGATTGGGCGTTTTTTCCGGTCCTCAGCTAATTGTGGCTTCCATTTATCAAATTCAGATCTTTTGAACAACATACCTATAACAAGGCCCATCAAGTTCTGATGGGATGGCAGTGAATGATTCAGCGATATTTTTCCATTAAATATGATGGCATCTGTCACAGTGTCTCAAAACTAAACAAATTATTTAATTCTTCCAATAGATCCAACCACAACCTTCTTTTACAGAGCAATCTGAGAAATGAAAGCTGAGCTGTTATTGATTGCTATGGGAAAAGCAATTTGGACCATTGATAAATTTGGGCCATTATGTAGATGTTGCATTCACTCAATGGACAAGGGATGGTGTAAATTTCCCCATGTACATGACCCTGAATTTATGTGTCTCATGCCGTTATGGCATACTGCGCTTTCTGCATTAAAAAAAGAAAAGCAAATTGACTTAACCACCCGAGAGAAAGATGATTATTAGATGACTGCAAACATTCAAAGATGCCTTAAAGAGTATTGGTGAACGGCATGGCTGCCGCATGCTCTCTCTGACTATATCTCCTGTCATCATATACCTGATGACATGTCAAAAATTATTTGTAATGGCAGTGATAAAGGTGCCTCCAGATTGACATAATTAGACTAAAAAAAAAAAAACTTTCACGTACCAGTGGAGGAAGAATGAGTAACTTTGTACATTTGGGCTATGTTCACACTATGTAAAAGTACGGCCGTTGTTGCCAATGGCAACAACGGCCGTACTTTGTGCGGAGGGGAACATAGCCTATTGTCCTATGGGATAACGGCCGGAGCATATACACACCATATACGCTCCGGCCGGGATCCCGTGTGGTGACGCAAAAAACTGAGATGTCAGTTTTCTGCGGCCACAATTCAGTGAATTGCGGCCATAGGAAACCCTGTCAGTTCACATAATGAAGCGAGCGGCTCCGGCCGCTTGCTTCATTGTGTCCTATGGTGGAGTTCTGATGCGCCCGCATGAGAACACTACGGCCATAAAGATCATGCTGTACCGGCCGGGATGATCTGTGCAGAGACCGGCCGTTCCGTGACCCGGCAAGGGGTCACGGAATGGCCGGTCCTTCACGTCGTGTGAACATAGCCTACGGTTGAAATAAGATCATACAAAGTCTATAGATAAACCATACTTACCATGTTGTCTCCTCATATTTGTTAAACTGTTGTGATTGCACTGAATGTCTCTAAAAGAGACTTTTATGACATGTAAAACATTTTATTGGTGGCCGCTGGATTCTTAGACTGCAGTAGTCTGACGAGAAGACCTGTTCTAGTAAACAGCAGTTAAACTGGCCCATTCTTTGGATTGTTGGGAGTCTTATTTGCCCATTCCCACCAATCATACTATTATTTATGGCATATTCGACAAATATGTCACAAAATACTTATTGGACCAGCACCAAATATGTTTGAGAAAGCATTCACTTACAATCAGAAGCAAAATCTAGAAATATTGGCAGCTTTCTGTGTTGATAACCTATGACCTATTTTGAAACAGTCTTCAGCGTACACTGTATTATTTGTACAGTAAGGACTATCATAACACCATCTGTAAGCTAACATGAATATCAACATTCATCTTGGATTTCCATGACTTTGAAACATAACCTTTTTAAAATATATTAGGGTAGAGGTATTAAACTGGTGTAAAGTAGAAGTGCCTCAGTTGCTCCTAGCATCCAGATTCCACCTTTCATCCCTCAAAGACTCTTTGGAAAATGAAAGGTGGAATCTGATTGGTTGCTAGGGGCAACTGAGCCAATTCTAGTTTACACCATGTTTGATAAATCTCCCCCCTTGTCTTTCGTCTTTGTTGTGAAAATACTTGATGGTTCTTACATACTTTTAATATTATATTTTGATATCCCAAGGGAAAACTATAATTATTTTTTTAAGATCTCAGGGGGTCCCAGAAGTTTAACCCCCTCACATTCAGATAGCTATACCCTATCCTGAGGATTTTGAGATACAAATACAGCTGAGAAATTGGCCATCAGTGCACACACTGTATATAATATTAGTCATAATTGAGCACGACCAACCAAATAATAAACATGCTTTTTCTCACCTGTTCACACGTTGTTTTGTTTTTACTTAAAATGGTGATTGTATTTTACTGTGTGTGAACCTAACCTCAAAGTTTTTAGTTCTCATATATAAAGAAAATCTGTATTCATAGAAAAAAAAAAAAATATATATATATATATATATATATATATATATTCTTCTGAGGCCACACACAGTAAAGTAATACAAAAATACAGCTCTCATTTGGTAAAAATACTGGTGTATTTTCAATGTAAGGCCATGTGCACACTTTGTAAGAGACCGGCCGTTCCGTGACCCGTCACGGAACGGACGGTCTCTGAAAAGATCATCCCGTGTATACGCTCAGGCCGGGATCCCATAGATCATAAGGCAACATATCTTTTTGTGAATAGTACGCCCGTTGTTACTGATTGCAACAACAGCCTATTAATGCGCTCCACTGAAGTCAGTGGGGTATTTGCCAGCAGTGCGCACACGATATAAAAAATGAACATGCACAATATTTACGATTTGCTTTTGCAAAATACAGCCGTTTTTCTTAACCTGTTCACACACTCTTTTATTTTCACTCAAAATTATAGTTGTATTTTTATTTTATTTTACTCTATATGAACATACCCACTGAATAAGTAGCTGTGTCCCTTATTAGTATGTCAATGTAACATCTTTGTGATATTATCTGTGTGAACATAGCCTGAAGGTGTATGAGCTGCACCCCAGTTTGCACAGTTATAAGTGTGATAGCAGAGTTAAATCCAATAGGAGAGATTTTCATGCCTTTTTGTTATAAGTGTTGTACCTTATTTCCAGTACACAAAACCCCAGTAACATCCAGTGTACCACTGTAATTGCCACTGCCACTTTAAAACTTGCCCTTTACATGGGCCAATCACCAGGCAATACAATGAATGCTCATTCCTGATGATTGACCCTGTGTAAAAGGGTTGATGTATGAGAAAATGATGGATTTGATGACTGATCTAGTATTTTGTACACACCTAAAATTACCATCAATTTCACATCGCCCTGTGTAAAGGTGGTAAGGGGGGATGCGTGCATGATAGTAAAGGACCCATAAGCAGATATGTCAGATGCTTGTAATTTTCTCTCCGCCATCCTGTGATTATTATAACAAAGAAAGTGGATGCTCTTTCTGTAATGTAAGTTTTAGAAAACAGTTTCCATCTTATCATTAGTCAAAAAAGCAAACATTTACATGCTTATCGTAACTGCACTCAGGCTGCCAAAATAATCACGTACCTAGCTTCCTTTCATCTATATGTCATCTCAAGTTCATGCTTAAAGCTTACGGCAGATGTCTTTATATATCAGAGAAAGGGAATTTGCACAGTTGGCCTATTCCTGTCTTCAAGTTGCAACTGGTGTAAGCAGGGCCGCCATCAGGAATTTCGGGGCCCCATACAACCAAAGTGTCTGGGGCCCCCACATTAATAAAAAAAAAAATTGTGTGTTCGACCCACGCCTTGCTGGGAGGTATAATTTGGTTCAGATCAATTCTAGAGAACTGGGTCATATACCCCATTTTTCCCAGTGGCTTAAAATGTAACCTCTGTTATACGGTTATAAAATTGTAGAAACTAAATGTGATCAAGGTGCAATTTAAATGTCGCCATACAGACACTTACTTGTATAGCTGCCTCTTGTGCTCTGTATGCAGTGCATTATATTCACCACTGCAACGTACAATTTATAGCGTGTCTACAAGCCCAGCGGGGCTCATTATGATGGAGACTAAAACTTATACAAGTATTCCTGCATGGGGTAGGGGTTCCCCTGTATTCAGAATGCTGTTGAGTACTAGGCAATGCCCCGTTTGGGGTTATTGAATTTTGAGGGTCTGGGGGGCTGTTTGATTTGTATATGTTCAACAATATCCCCCCCCCCCCCCCGGTATGCTCACTAACATAGAATATGTTGATAAGGCTAATATAATGAGGCTGTTCCATGTTAGTGAGCATATACAAATCACACACCCCCCCCCAGGCAGACTAGTTTAGCTCACCCAAGCCAGTGATAGCGAATACATGGCGGTGAGAACGCTTTCTAGGAGATCCTGTTTGTGCAGCAGAGGTGTCTTTATCCTGCTCTGCATAGACCCTCGAAATTCAATAATCCCAGACGGGGCATTGCCTAGCACTCAACAGCATTCTGAATACAGGGGAACCCCTACCCCACTCTTGTATAAGTTTTAGTCTCCATCATAATGAGCCCCGCTGGGCTTGTAGACACGCTATAAATTGTACGTTGCAAGGGTGAATATAATGCACTGCATACAGAGCACAAGAGACAGCTATACAAGTAAGTGTCTATTTGAATTGCACCTTGTTCACATTTAGGTTCTACAATTTTATAACTGTATAACAGAGGTTACATTTTAAGCCACTGGGGAAAATGGGATATATGAGCCAGTTCTCTAGAATTGATCTCACACACAGACACCAGCACACATGTATACAGACACCAGCACACATGTATACAGACACCAGCACACATGTATACACACATACAGACACCAGCACACATGTATACAGACACCAGCACACATGTATACAGACACCAGCACACCAGGGCACAATGAAGTTTGAACTTCTGCAACCTGGAGAAATCACCTGATATCACCTGCAGTCCTATGTAACACCACATAACACAGTGGTATCTCTGAGTACAGATAATGTAGTAGATTTCACCTGCAGTCCTATGTAACAGCACAGATAACACAGTGATATCTCTAAGTATAGATCATGTAGTAGATGTCACCTGCAGTCCTATATAACAGCACAGATAACACAGTGATATCCCTCTGAGTACAGATAATGTAGTAGTCACCTGCAGTCCTATGTAACAACACATATAACACAGTGATATCCCTCTGAGTACAGATAATGTAGATGTCACCTGCAGTCCTATGTAACACCACAGATAACACAGTGATATCTCTGAGTACAGATAATGTAGTAGTCACCTGCAGTCCTATGTAACACCACAGATAACACAGTGATATCTGAGTACAGATAATGTAGTAGCTGTCACCTCGGGGCGCCCCTACTAAATGATGTTCTACAAAATAAGAAAAATGTCATACAGGGACTCAAAGGTGACGTCTTCTTTGATCTGAGGCGTCACTTTCCCTTTTCCTCTCCATCCGGCCCAGACCTCCATGATGATTTCTTCCAGATATGTTTCATCTTTTCAGAACCTGTGAGACAAACAATTTAGGCTCCGCACATTTCTAGCAGCTTCCTTTCCTTTCTCCCTCCTGTAGGCTCCCATAGTAACTGCGCTGTTTGGTGTTATGTGCAGTAAAGCGAGTAGGAATGTGGGATGCCCCCTGTATGTAGGATTCCCTGCTGTGCCCCCTGTATGTAGGATCCCCTGCTGTGCCCCCTGTATGTAGGATTCCCTGCTGTGCCCCCATGAACTAATAATGCCCCCAGAGGTGGCCCCCATGAACTAATAATGCCCCCAGAGGTGCCCCCATATACTAATAATGCCCCCAGAGGTGCCCCCCATGAACTAATAATGCCCCCAGAGGTGCCCCCATACACTAATAATGCCCCCAGAGGTGCCCCCATACACTAATAATGCCCCCAGAGGTGCCCCCATACACTAATAATGCCCCCAGAGGTGCCCCCATACATTAATAATGCCCCCAGAGGTGCCCCCACATACTAATAATGCCCCCAGAGGTGCCCCCATACACTAATGCCCCCAGAGGTGGCCCCATGAGATAATAATGCCCCCATATACTAATAATGCCCCCAGAGGTGCCCCCATACACTAATAATGCCTCCAGAGGTGCCCCCATATACTAATAATGCCCCCAGAGGTGCCCCCATACACTAATAATGCCCCTAGAGGTGGCCCCCATGAGATAATAATGCCCCCATATACTAATAATGCCCCCAGAGGTGCCCCCAGAGGTGCCCCATACACTAATAATGCCCCCAGAGGTGCCCCCATATACTAATAATGCCCCCAGAGGTGCCCCCATACACTAATAATGCCCCCAGAGGTGCCCCCATACATTAATAATGCCCCCAGAGGTGCCCCCATATACTAATAATGCCCCCAGAGGTGCCCCCATACACTAATAATGCCCCCAGAGGTGGCCCCATGAGATAATAATGCCCCCATATACTAATAATGCCCCCAGAGGTGCCCCCATATACTAATAATGCCCCCAGAGGTGCCCCCATATACTAATAATGCCCCCAGAGGTGCCCCCATACACTAATAATGCCCCCAGAGGTGCCCCCATACACTAATAATGCCCCCAGAGGTGCCCCCATATACTAATAATGCCCCCAGAGGTGCCCCCATACATTAATAATGCCCCCAGAGGTGCCCCTAAAAAAACAAACATCCTACTCACCTTATCAGCGCTGTGCAGGCAGCAGCTCTCCTCCTCCTCTTCTGGCTCCATCTTGCGAGCCGCAGGGACGGGACTTCCGGCAGGCGTGATGACGTCACATCATCACGCCTGCCGGAGAGGTCACGTCCCGGCCTCCCATAGGCTGCTGGTATGAAGTGCCGGCAGCCTATGGGAGAGAATACAGGAGGAGGACGCTGACAGGTCCTTCTCCTGTATTCTGATCGCTTTAATGTTCCGCCCGCTCAGTGTGCGGGCGGAACATCAAAGCGATCAGTGCACCCCGAGAAGCTGCGCGGCCGCAGATTCTCGGGATGCTCAAAAACAGGTGGCAAGGGGGGCCGTGCGGGCCCCCCTAGCGTAGCGGACGGGGGGGCGGCGGCCGGCGGGCCCCCCCCATGTCTCTTAGGGTCCGGGCCCCATACGGCAGTACCAGTTGTACTGCCCTATCGGCGGCCCTGGGTGTAAGATTTAAACAAGATTAATAAGAGGTTTTTTTTAATTTCTGACAATCTTATGCGTGAATTCACACACAAGAGTAAGACCTTAAAATATATATTTTATTAATTAATAGCTTAAAAATTCATATTACTCCTTCATGCAATGCATGTGTCTCGCATGTGTATTTTATATATTGCTGGAGAGCTCATGCATATATTGTCTAGTGGTTTAAGGGGTATTCCCATCTCAGCTCATATAGTTATACTTGTAGGACTCGTCAAGTTAAATATTTTCGCATATACAGTACATTCATTTAGCAAACGTATCTTTTCCTTGTATGTTGATCTATATCTTTATCACCTTGGTTTTCATATGTGAATCCATAGTAACACTCTCCTCCTCTAACAATATCATTGGTTCAATGTGTTTCCTGCTTTTGCAATAATCAGGAGCTATTTTAAACTCTGGGGACTAGTGTTAAGCGGACTTATGAACTGTTCTCTGAACCCGAACAGCTCAGTAGTTGACTCTAGGCGGATGGAGAAGTCTATGGCTATATACATGTTTTCCAGGACTCCCTAGTGCGGCATCCAGCTTTTGCTCTTGCTGGAAGTCAAATGCCGTGCATTCAGGTTTGGAGAACGTTGCCGAACCTGAATAGTTTGTCAAGTCCAATCAACACAGTCTCTGCATGTCTTTTGTCTTTATTATTGTATTTAGTGTATTATATATAAAGCTCATTACATAGTAGTTAATGTATTTTACCCACTCATAGTGCTTCTACTGATTTAATGCATATATGCATGCGTAGCTTGCTCAAAGATGCTTAAAGGGGCATTCTTAAATTTTCCCAAACCAACTAGTTATACAGATATGAAAAACTCAAGCCTTCCAGTACTTATCAGCTGCTGTATACCCTGCAGGAAGAGGTGTATTCTTTCCAGTCTCACATGGTGCTCTTCTGCCACCTCTGTCCATGTTAGGAACTGTCCAAATCAAGAGAGGTTTTCTTTGGGGATTCGCTACTGCCCTGGTCAGGTCCTGACATGGACAGAGATGGCAGCAAGGAGCATTGTGTCAGACTGCAAAGAACACACCACTTCCTGCAGGACATAGAGCAGACTGGAAAACTTGAACTTTTGAATTAGAAGTCATTTACAAATCTGGATAACTTTCTGACACCAGTGGGTTTAAAACAATTTTTTTCTCTGGAGTACCCCCCTTTAAAAGATAGAACATAATGTGTGTGAGTTGTTTTTTTAAGCAAAAATATTTTTATTCTATATTTTCTTTTTCTTTTTATAACTACCCATCTTAAGTCAATCAGGTTACTGGATATCAGAGAACGTATTCCAAGTATGTATGTATAGTTACCTGCATATGAACAAAATATGTTAGGACATCGACTAGGCCCACAACTCTTGACTAGGCAGTGGATAGAGCATTGTGTTCTTATAGCACATTAAATTGTATTCAGTTGTTGAAGTTATACCTCACTCCACATTCTGGCCCATGAATTTCACTAGATAGCTGAACTTAAAGTTTTGTCTAAACTTGCGTAACAGTACAAAGTTGTTAATTGGGGGTACAGTTCCTTACATTTAATTCTATATACCTTATGTCAAAAGCAGATAGTGATCAGATTAATATGCCATGCACTTCAACATATTTATAGTAAATAAAGAATGAGCCACCATTTTATTCACATGGTTGGTCCTTGTTGTTTTTATCAACAGCATGCAAGACGATAATATAGAAGACTCTACGTCTATTTCCCAGCTTCTCAGAGAGAGCTACTTAGCTGAATCTATTACACATCACGAGAACAGTGAACAGAGCTCCGCTATCTCCTCCTCCCACTCATATCATCATAGTTCCAGCTCTGCCAAGGTTGATGAGTTAGGAGGAACAGATGACTTTTCTGATCTTTCTGCCTTCTTAAGCCAGGAGGAATTAGACCAAAGTGTACATTTGGCGCGACAATCAATTGATCAGGATGGACAACAAAAAGAGGTGCAGTCTGTTCTTAAATGCCCGCCCAGAGAACTGAAAAAACAAGCCAAATCTTCCGTACGATCATCTGTAAGCACTCCAAGCAACCCAACAGTTACTGACCAAGAACAACAATCAAACTTTCATCAAGAACATGTCCTTAAAGGTTCCCGGAACTCAGCAGACGACACTAAGGATACGAAAAAGCAACAGAGAATAAATCCTTATGGAACTGAGACAGAATCTAAGAAAGAGTTTCTAAATAAAGCAGCAGATTTTATAGAAGAGCTATCTTCACTATTTAAAGCCAACAGTTCGAAGCGGATCAGGCCTAAGACATTAAAAAGTCGAAGTAGGAAACGTGATTTAAAAAATGCAGCTCCTGTAGAAGACATCTCCAATTTCACCAGTCAGTCAGAAAATCGAGAGAGGCCTCTCTGTCTTCCAGTGGAGACAGAAATAGATGCTACTGTCTCGGAAGAACCAGAAAGCTTGGATTCCGTAGAACCAGAAGTTGAAAAGGAGGTTTCAGAAGAAGGTGAAACCAGCACCAATTGCTCTTTTTATGTTGAAGAGACGATTGGGCAGCCTCCAAATTTTATTCAAAAATTAAAAAGTAGGGAAGTTACTGAAGGAAGTAAAGTGCAGTTGGATTGCATTGTGGTTGGATTTCCAGCTCCAGAAGTAAGGTATATACTTTAATGATTTTTTAAGTGATATTAATCATACAACAATAAGTGATAGATGCCATCCAGTTATACAAAAGTATATTTTGTGAGTTCAAGGCAATTAGACCCCTGGAAAAACTAGAATAACTCCATATAATCATAAAAATTTTATAAGTTATGTTTAGTGCTATGTGAATATAGTGCTTTGCTTAACTCTGTAAGGAAAGGGTCCACAAAATTAACAATGTTAGGTAATGCCGTAGTTAAAAAAAAACGAATATCTAAAAATTGTGGGGGGTTTTTCAATCCACCTTAAGGGTACAAACCCACACACCGTATACACAGCAGATACGCAACAAATACGCAGCAGATTTGTTGGTACAGATTTGATGCTGTGTTCAGTTATTTAGATCTAATCTAATCTAATCTAATCTAAACTCTTAGGCTGCGTTCACACTACGTATATTTCAGTCAGTATATGTATTTTTCAGTCAGTATTGCAACCAAAACCAGGAGTGGATTAAAAACACAGAAAGGATCTGTTCACACAATGTTGAAATTGAGTGGATGGCCACCATTTAATGGCAAATATTTGCTGTTATTTTAGAACAACGGCTGTTATATTGAAATAATGGCCGTTATTTACTGTTATATGGCGGCCATCCACTCAATTTCAACATTGTGTGAACAGATCCTTTCTGTGTTTTTAATCCACTCCTGGTTTTGGTTGCAATACTGACTGAAATATACTGACTGAAATATACGTAGTGTGAACATAGCCTAAGAGTATGTTCATACAGTACAGAGAACTGCTGTTGTTTGGCACTCAAAAGCAATGGCCGCTGTAGTGAGTGTCAAACAATGTCTGCATTGAAATCAATGAACAAAGGCCAGTAATAATTGACATGTCAATTATTGACACGACCATAGCAAATAACAGCGGTTATTCAATACGCTGTGTGAACAACAGCCATTGTTTGCATTGACTTCAATGCAACACATTTCTCTATTAATTGAAAACAACGGCCGTTCTTGTCATAAACAATACGTTGTGTGAACATAGCCTAAGAATGAAATTTTAGTATAGGCATCATTCAGTATTAGAAAAACATTTTACCTGGAAACAGTGCCAGTCTTATCTTCAGCTTGTGTGCGGTACTGCAGCTCAGTTCCATTTACATGAATGGAGCTGAGTGGTAATAAGACACACAACCTGAGAACAGGTGTGACCCTGAATTTAGAAGAAAGCAGCTTTGTTTTTCTAATCTTGACTAATGCCTTCAAATGTGTGCTAGCTCAATCCCGGTTCTGCAATGTCTATTAAGTGAAAAAAAGAACACTTGGTTGGTTTGATAATGAAATAGAGTAAATACAAAGAAAGCTTTATAAAAATGAAATCTTGACTATTCACTCTAAGTAACCTTGTACTAACACAAAAACAGATAACAAAAACACATCAGTTACATGATAACTTCCAGGCGGGTCGGCGATGACTGAGAAATAAGAAGGGGTTTTAATCTACAGCACCTGTTGGGTAGTGAGTCTTCAGTGTCAACATTTCAGATGTACAGTAAGCTGGACTAGATAGGTTTATTGCGAAACCTTGTGTCAGTCAGAATTCTTTCTTTTATTAGATTACAAATAAGATAAACATCGTGATCATATTTTACTGGGCATCATCGGGGGGGGGGGGAGCATAGCTGCTGAGTAAGGGAAGGAACTACACAGGATTAAACAATCGCATGTTATAGAATCCAAGTCCAGTTTCACATGTACTGTGTATAAACAGTCTTTCATTCAGAGGCAAGCTGGCGTTTCTCCCCGTGTGCTGCAACGTTTTGGGGGCGGGCCTCCTTACTCATGTGTAAGGGGGCCCCTCCCCAAAATGTTGCAACCTTTTGACAGGTCCCTTACTGGCCTCTCTGCCTGTCAATAATTCCCTCCGAGCGCACTGACAGGCAGAGAGTGGTGACTAGATATAAGCAGGGAGCCGCCCAGATGGCTACCTCCCAACTGCTGCCTGTCACGTGCCCGGGGAATAAACTACTTTTTTCCGGGTATACAGCTACTGCTGCAGCCGTGGCCGGTACGTGCTGTGGCTGCTGCAGGAGCTGTATACAGCAGTTCAGGGAACCATATCAGCCCAATTGGGCTGATTGGTTCCCTTTAACCCCTTAACGACATAGGGCGTATATTTACGCCCTGATGCCGTTAGGGACGTTCAGAGCGGGGCCGCGTGGCGACCCCGCTCTGAACCGCAGCGGTCCTGGGTGCCGCTTGTAGCCCGGGACCGCAGGTATTAGCGGGCACGGTCCGATCGCCGTGCCCGCTAATAAAGTAATCAGATGCAGCTGTCAAAGTTGACAGCTGCATCCGATTACCGGACGCAGCATCATCCCTGGTGTCTAGTGGGGAGATCGCTCCTCCGGGATGTTATCCCGGAGGAGCGATCTCCGTAACTGAAGCCGGCCGGGGACCGCTCCAAGATGGCGACGTCCCCGGCTCGGCACTCGTTTACTTCCGGCTGCAGCAGGATCTATGAGAGATCAAAGCACTTATACTTGAAGTCCCCCAGTGGGGCTTCTAGTATAAGTGCAAAAGTAAAAAAAAAAAGTGTTGTTAATAGTAAAAAGCCCCCTCCCCTAATAAAAGTCTGAATCACCCCCTTTTCCCAGGTTATTAATAAAAGTAAACAAATAAATAAACATGTTTGCTATCGCCGCGTGCGTAATCGCCTGAACTATTAATTAATCACATTCCTGATCTCGTACGGTAAACTGCGTAAGCGCAAAAAGATCCCAAAGTGCAAAATTGCAAATTTTTGGTCGCATCAAATCCAGAAAAATTGTAATAAAAAGCGATCAAAAAGTCGTATATGCGCAATCAAGGTACCGATAGAAGAAAGACATCATGGCGCAAAAAAAAACTGACACCTGACACAGCCCCATAGACCAAAAGATAAAAGCGCTATAAGCCTGGGAATGGAGCGATTTTAAGTGATGTATATTTGTTGACAATGGTTTGAATTTTTTACAGGCCATCAGATACAATATAAGTTATACATGTTACATATCGTTTTAATCGTAACGACTTGAGGAACATGCATAACAAGTCAGTTTTACCCCAGGGCGAATGGCGTAAAAACACATTTCCCCCAAATAAACAAAATGCGTTTTTTTTTTTCAATTTCACCACACTTTGAATTTTTTCCTGGTTTCGCAGTGTACTTTATGTAAAAATTCAGCCTGTCATTGCAAAGTACAATTAGTGACACAAAAATAAGGGCTCATGTGGGTTTCTAGGTGGAAAAATGCAAGTGCTATGGCTTTTTAAGCACAAGGAGGAAAAAACGAAAACGCAAAAATCGAAATTGGCTCTGTCCTTAAGGGGTTAATTTACAATTTCTCTGCCCAATCCACCCATGTTCCCTAAATCCTCTTGTAACATTATATTATCCTCCTCCTGTGTTGATTACTGTATTTTTTGGAGTTGAAGAAGTGCTGGACTAAAACACGATCACCGTTTTTGGTTAAATGAAAATTGGGGAAAAAATTTAACATTGTTAAAAAAATTACATTTTAACAATGTATAGGTCAGTGGCAGTCTGTTATGAACAGATAACAAGAAACAGCAATGAGAAAACATTGTCAAAATTTTGATCGGTCCAGTGTTCAGACCTTTGACCAGTCATGAGAATGAGCAGGGAGAAGTCTGCACTCAGTGCAGTCCTCTCCTGTCTCTGTGTCACATGATAAGATGGCCCTCATAATGAAAGTCTATGGACTTTTTTTACTGACACACTGCGGGAAGAATGGTTCTCTCCCTGATCGTTCTCACGATTGGTCAGGGTCTGCACCCTCAGAACCAGACCGATCAAAACTTTTGACGTCTCTCTGGCATGTCAAAGGTTTCCTAAACTGACAGTGACACTTTAAGAACCAAAGAAGGAAAGGGGGTATATGTACCTTATTATATGTATCTTCTTTTCTGTAACAACAATATGTTGTCCTGTAATGGCTGCTTTTTATTAGTAGAGGTATTGAGGCAGAATAGGAACATATAATTGCTTTTATAAGCTAAATTCACACTAAGTAAAAAAAAAAAGAGAGAGAAAAAGCTTTTTTGTTATAAAATAACGTCTGTTATTGCTGCATCTTAATTCACCTCAGTGCAGTGCACTAAAGTAAGAGTAGTGATGGCTGCCCAATGCACACAGTAAATTTCATAACGTCAAAATAATGATCATGACAATTATTTGTGAACGTCTTTTGCAAACAAAGGATGTTCTTTTTTCACTGTCCTTTCACTGCCTTTACTTTTAATGGACTATTTAATTAAAGACACACCGAAAGGGCAATCAGTCTATCTAAATTAGAATAATGTCCCAACAGCAGTCATTGTAATGACGAGCGTTTAAAACACGAAATGACTGGCGTAATTTGGAACTCAAAATGATGGACATCATTTAAAAAAATAATGCACAGAGAAGAAGAAACGTCATGTAAACATAGCCATAGAGTATATTTTGATTGACAGCAGAGCCCATTTCTGCCTCTGTGTGGTACATTCCAAGCTCTAAGTCACTGCATGGCGGCAACAAATCTCGCCTGTACTCTCTATTTGGCTATGTTCCCACAACGTTTATAATTTTTAAAATGACGACCGTTATTTTGAGGATTGGCCACCCCTGCAATAACAGCTGCTGGTACATCATTCCAGTTTAGATCTACAAATTGGCCTTTGGGTGTGTTTTTAATCGAAAAGTTGATTTTAATTGAATTTAATAGTAAAATCAGAGAAAGAATGGTGAAACAAGAAAAACTGTGTGTGAACAACAAAAATAACGTCTGCTGTTTGCAAAAGGTGTCCGAAAATAATTGACATGATCACTATTTTGACACCCGTGCAGACAACGTCCATCATTTTATACATTGTATGCATTGGACGTCCGTCATTCCATTGACTTCAATGCATAGCATTGCAGTCAGTTAAATCGCTGCAATAACGGTTGTCTTTTTTAATACAAAAAGTGTCCGCCTTTTCTCTTTTTTTGACATTGTGTGAACATAGCCTTTGCATGCAACATAATTTTTAAGGTATAATAAGATACCCTTATTCTATAAGACGCACTGAAATGTTAGCCTTATTTCATAAGACTGGGCCCCTAAAAGTGTATCTTAAAGCGACTCTATACCCACCATCTGACCCCCCCCATACCGCTTGTACCTTCGGATAGCTGCTTTTAATCCAAGATCTGTTCTGGGGTCTGTTAGGCAGGTGATGCAGTTATTGTCCTAAAAAACAACTTTTAAACTGGCAGCCCTGAGTCAAACTGTTGTGGCCTAGAGTGTCTGTGCATTAGGCTAGCACAACCTCCCTGTCCCTCCTCCCCGCCCTCTCCATCATTAGGAATGCTCCAGGCAGTTTTTCTACTATTCCTTACGTGTGTCAGCAAGGCACATGGGCTGGATCGTTAAGGCACCTGTGCAATATTCTAGGGGCATTCCTAATGATGAAGGGGGTGGGGAGGAGGGACGGAGGGGTGGTGCAAAGTTTGAGCACAGATACTCCAAGCCACGGCCGTTTGACTTAGGGCTGCAAGTTAAAAGTTGTTTTTTAGGACAATAACTGCACCACCTGCCGAATGGACCTCAGGACAGATTTTGGATTAAGAGCAGCTATCTGAAGGTACAAGTGGTTTTAGGGGAACAGTTTGTGGGTAGAGAGTAGCTTTAAAGTCAGAAAAATATGGTATTTTACATTTTAGCGTCATCTATTAAATATTTAACTTCTACTCTGTAATACCTCTACAATATAATTAATAAATATATTAAAAAGAAGTGGACCCAATACTGAGCCCTGTGGTACCCCATGTAACTGTGACCCAATCTGAGCGGTTTCCATCAACAACCACTCTCTGTTTCCTATCACTTAGCCAGTTACTAACCCAATTACATATATTGTCCCCTAGTCCCAGCATCCTCATTTTATTTACCAAACTTTTAGAGGGCACAGTATCAAATGCTTTTGAAAAGTCCAGATGCACAACATCCACAGCCTCACCCAGGTCCAAACTATACCTGACCTCCTCATTAAAACTGATCAGGGGGCTGATTTGCTGATGAAGCGGCCCTAAATAGGGGATGAGGCTTGCTGCTTATTGATTACAGTAAGATTTAGTCTGGGGACTAGAGGAGCAGGATGCTGACAGGTCCTGCTCCTCTATTCTGTTCCTTTTGATGTTCAGCCTGTTCACCCTGCACTACAGTGAGCGGGCTTAATATTACAGAGGCGAGCCAGTCTCCCTCACCGGGCTCCTCTTAAGCTGAATCGGCTGCACGTTGCGTTGTGTCCGCCACTAATTTAACCTATGGTAGTTACAGGTACTGACCCATGGTGAGTGTATGAGGGAGCTGAAAAGCAGTAAAGCAGCAACTAGCATATTTACTAGAGAGTGGGATACAAGCAACAAGACTGGACCTTTGGGCTAACAAGATGACTTAATCACAACAGGTGAGCTGGATGACCATGCTCTCTCTCTCTCTCTCACTCTGACACACACAGGTAGTGGATTTTTCATAGTTTTTACTTTCTTAATTACATTTTTATTTATGGGATATACTGTTTTATTGTTTTCATTGTCCAGCATGGGGAACTAAAAAAAACAAATGGTAGTGACAGTGAATGAGTGCTGGAGCTGCTGTGCTGGACTCACTGTCGCCAACTGGCTTTAATTCCTGATGACCTAATCTTTTGCCAGGAAAGTGAACAAGATCATTTAGTTCACTTTGAAGATTAGTTCATTTTGAACTGATCATTTAGGAAACACCCATCACTACAGTATAGTATTGCCTAGAAAACCCTCAAATAATAGCCCTTTATAATAAAACTGGATACATACATATTATAAATGTACACTTGGATCTGTCTCCCCATTGTGTCAGTAGTACACAGGCGGTCGTTCCTTTTCCTAAATTCTCTAGCCAATCGCATTACAGCACATAACATGCTGCTCACTGTTATAGCATGACATAGCGCTGGTGAAAGTGCACTAAACATGCTTACACTGTGCTGGTGGTTTACATAGTACACTATCATAGATGGCATGTGGAGAGAGAAGGGCTTACTGATACACTGGATTTGCAAGGTGCTGTGTGAGCAGAAATGCAAGAAGCAGCACCACAGGGAGCACTGAACAGGCTGCACTGTGCTGGGGGATGATCTATACAGTCCACTGCTATAGATGACACATGGAGAACAATGAATACTGATAGACTGTTTTAGGCTATGTTCACACATAGGGGGACATTTATTAAGTCCGGCGTTTTTTTGCGTTGGGCTCAAAAATGTCTTTGCATCACTGTTGCTTTGCAGGTGTTTGGGAATAAATTTATTTGCATCTGGCCCCTCTGTGGCAAAAAAACTTTTTTTGGTTTGATAACCCCCCCCCCCTCCCATCCCCCTTTAATTTGAGACATCCAGTAAAAATGATAATTTTCTAGCAGGCAGGGCGGGGGGAACATAATTAACAAGCTCTACTTATGCTACGTTTACACGGAACGATAATTCGCTAGATCGTACGATTAACAATTTCGAAGTAACGATTTTTTTTAATACTGATCAGCATTTAGACGGAACGATATATCGTACGGAAAATTCGTTTTGCGATCGCTTAAGCCTATCTCGCACATAGGTAAAATCGGTGAACGACTGTTTACACGGAACGATCTGCAAATTTTTTGCGAGCGACGAACGACGATTTAAGAACATGTTCAAAGATCAAAATGAATGATTTCTCGCTCGTCGTTCGATCGTTCGCTGCACTTACACGTACGATTATCGTTCAAATTCGATCGTTATCGTGCAAATTCGCACGATAATCGTTCCGTGTAAACGCAGCATTACCTCATACCGTGCCTCCACAGCATCGCCTTACCGGCAACTCCTGGATCTCCGTAAGCAGCGATGTCACAGCTGTGATGGATTGTCCATTCAGCAAGTCAGTGACTGAAGCAGGACACCACTGCAGTCACTGATTGGCTGAGTGAGCAATCCATTAGCCGGGTTTGTTATTTTCCCTCGAGTTATAATGACATCGGTACACGGGGGAAAATGAATTCCATGTGGAGTCCCAGAGTCGTAATGC
Source organism: Dendropsophus ebraccatus (assembly GCF_027789765.1). NCBI lineage: Eukaryota > Metazoa > Chordata > Amphibia > Anura > Hylidae > Dendropsophus > Dendropsophus ebraccatus. The sequence goes on from NC_091461.1 coordinate 55,686,051, forward strand.
AGTGCTGTGGAGGCACGGGGAGAGGTGTGTAGTGCATGTTTTGTTTCCCCTGCTGGCAAAATATAATTTTTACTGGACTTTAATTAGTGCTATTTATGCAGTGATTTTGACAGAAATAACACAAATTAACGCTATGTGTGAACATAGCATTACTGGTGGTAAAGAGCCATTTTTAATAAAAGAAACGATTTAAGAATTTTAATAATGACATAAGCCACCCAGAGTGTGTGTGTGGAGGGGGGGTTAAAACAACAGCGGCTATTTAAATACTTCTTTACTGTCGTGTGCTATTAGAAATCATGATAGTTATAGCCTATCTTTAAGATCATGTTTCTTAGCATTATTATTTATTATAATTATTTTTACATATCACAAATTCCAGGTATAAAAAATGGTGCATGAATATCATATAAACAAAAATTATTGCACCTGATGGTAACTGTTTGCTATATTAATGCCTTTCCATTTAACTTGTTTCCTCATTACATTCCTTTTTGTAAAAAGTATTGAAGAAATTTTGTAAGGCCTTATTCTCACACTCTGTAATCCACAGTGGTAATAGAGTGTGAAGCTGCGCTATGGCCTTGCGCCCCCCCGCCCCACCCAACACCACCCACCCCCACAGCGTTACGTATCAATATCATGTCAGGACAGCTGAAAGTGTTTAAATCTTTGCAGGACTTTACTGACACAGCCATGGATTACAGAGCGTGAGAATAAGGCCTAAGATTAGTTAAAGCATTACATTTGTTCTATAAACTCATGCCCATTAACCCCCACAGCATGAGGGCATAATGGTACGTCCTGATGTGGATGGGGGCGTTCAGAGGGGGGTTGCGCTGTGATCCCAGGTGCTATCCACAGCCCGGGACCGCAGCTAATAGCCTTTTAAATGCAGCTGTCAAAGTTGACACCTGCATTTAAAATACATATTTTCCCCTTCCCTTGTTCCTAGTTAAGGGCGTTGCCCCCCCCCCCCCCGCGCGATCGTAGAGGAGCGGTCCCCGCATCTTTACCCAGCTGGGGTCTGCGCCGTAATGGCGCTGATCCTGGCTCGGCATTCTATAGAATGCCTATCTTATTGATCTATGCAGTATATCTATACTGCATAGATCTCAATGAGAGATTAGAGCAGTCATACTAGAAGGGGGGACTTCTAGTATGTGTGTAAAAAAAAATATGCTTTTTTATTAATAAAAGATCCCCTCCCCTAATAAGTTTGAATCACCCCCCTTTCCCCATTTTATAAATTAAAATAAATAAATAAACATGTTTGGTATCGCTGAATGCGTAATCGTCCGAACTATTAATTTATTTCATTCCTGATCTCTCACGGTAAATAGTGTAAGCGCAGAAAAATTCCAAAGGGCAAAATTGCGCATTTTTGGTAGCATCAAATCCAGAAAAATTGTAATAAAAAGCGATCAAAAAGTCACATATGTGCAATCAAGGTACCGATAGAAAGTACACATCATGGCGCAAAAAATTACACCTGACACAGCTCCATAGACCAAAGGATAAAAGCGCTATAAGCATAGTAATAGAGCAATTTTAAGGAACATTTATTTTTAAAAGCCATCAAATAAAATAAAAATACACAAGTTACATATAGTTGCAATTGTAACAATATGAGGAACATGCATAACATGTCAGTTTTACCCTAAAGCAAATGGCTAAAACACAAAACCTCCCAAAACTAAAAAATGTGTTTTGCTTTTTTTTTTCAATTTTATCACACATTTAATTTTTTTCTGCTTTCAAGCATACTTAATGCAAAAATTAAGCCTGCCATTGCAAAGTACAATTAGTGGTGCAAAAAATAAGGACTCATGTGGGTCTGTAGGTGAGAAAATGCAAGCATTATGGCCTTTTAAACACGAGGAGGAAAAAAAACAAAGCGCAAAAAAAGGAAAATTAGCCCACTCCTGAAGGGGTTAAACTTATGCCCATTTTTACAGTTAATTTAAGGACGGAGCGAGTTTTCATTTTTGTGCTTTTGTTTATTCCTCCTTGTGTTTAACCCCTTAGTGACCGCCATGCTGCCTTTTCACGGCGGCCACTAATGGGCTTTATTCCGATGCGTACGTCTTTTAACGGCGGGCGCATCGGAATAAATTACCGCCCGGCGGCGGCTGCAGGACGGGTGATCAGCGGTCAGTGTGAACGCTGACACCCTCCTGTAACTGCCCGGAGCGGAGGATTCTCCGCTCCGGGCAGTTTAACCCATTAAATGCCGCTGACAGCCATGACAGCGGCATCTAACGGGTCCTGGTGGATCCCGGACGACGCCGTGGGTCACTTACGTGATTGCGATGTCCCGCGGCGCTGTCCGGTCCTCCGATGTCTCCATGGTGATCCCGGGGTCCTAATGAAGGTCCCCGGCGTCTCCATGGAGATGCCTGATGCTGACAGGGGTGGCCGTGGCTATTGCCTGTCAGCATGAGGTATGATACAATACATTGCAGTACATCAGGTACTGCAATGTATTATATCAATGATCTAAGTATTTCACACTAGTGTACAGTAATGTACACTAGTGTAAAAGTAAAAAAAAGTGAAAAAAAATGTGCACCAAACACAACACAGCCCCCCCCAGCCCCCCCCCCCCAATAATAAAGATGCATTACATTCCCCATACCCAATAAAACGTGACATAAGTGATCAAAAACACAAATCATATACATATTTGGTATTGTTACGTCCGTAACGACCAAATCTATAAAACTATATCAATAATTATATCGCACGACACACGCTGTAAAAAAAAAAAAAAAAACAGTACCAGAATAGCTGTATTTTATCAATCCACTTTAGAAAATACGTCATAAAAGAGATCAAAAAGTCATATACATAAAACACTTGGTATCAATAGAAACTACAGATCTTCCCGCAAAAAATAAGCCCAAAACCAGCTCTGTCGCGCAAAAGATGAGAACGCTATGGATCTTGCAATGCGGCGACAGTTTTTGTGGGTTTTTGCTAGGAAGATAGTTTCTATTGCGCCAAAGCGGTAATATTTAAAAAAACCTACACAAATGTGGTATCGCTGTAACCGTAGCGACCCAAAGAATACATGTGTTATGTTATTAGTGACCACCGATACGGATTTTTACAGCGATCACTAATGGGCTCTATTCTACTGCCATCAGCTCTTTATGGCGATGGTGCAGAATAGTGCAGCGGCGCCGGTAATGCCCGCAGCCCCCTCCTCTCAGCTACCGGAGGTAGCTGCTGGGTTGGGGCAGAGTGTGGGGTCAGTCCCGGCAAGTCCCCTCATCGGCGATCGCCGTTATTATCAGTATAACGGCGGCCACCGGTAACAGACATTGCCAGCGCAGCTGAACGCTTTCATCTCTTCTCACCGTGAATCCACAGTGAGAGGAGATGAGAACATGTCCCCCCCTGTCCCCAGAATTAACCCTAGTGACCCTCCTCTCCCAGGGCGGCCATTTGATCCAAGATGGCCGCCGCCATCACTGTTCACAGTGATGGATTCCTAAAAATGATCAAAGCTTCATTCTCATTCTTCATTCTTCATGGGGCAATGATCGGTGACCACCCGGTGTGGTCCCAGTACAAGTGATCAGCGGTATATACTATATACCACTGATTGCTTGTTCCAAATGGTGCCGGCACTTTTTTATGCCTGTCACCAAAGTCAAGTGCCCTGGATTACCCGTAACCACCCTGGATTACTTGTAACCACCCTGGATTACTTGTAACCACCCCAGATTACCTGTAACCACCCCAGATTACCTGTAACCACCCCAGATTGCCCGTCACCACCCCAGATTGCCCGTCACCACCCCAAATTGCCTGTAATCTCCCCGGATTGTCTGTAATCTCCCCAGATTGCCCGTATCCACCCCAGATAGCCCATAACCATCCCAGACAGCCCATAACCACCCCAGATTGCCCATAACCACCCCAGATTGCCAGTCACCTCCCCAGATTGCCTGTCACTACCCCAGATTGCCCGTAATCACCCCAGATTGCCTGTAATCTCCCCAGATTGCCCGTAATCTCCCCAGATTGCCCATAACCATTCCAGACAGCCCGTAACCACCACAGATTGCCCGTAACCACCCCAGATTGCCACAGACTGCCTGTAACTACCCCAAATTGCCTGTAACCACCCCAGATTGCTCGCAACCATCCCAGATTGCTCGCAACCACCCCAGATTGCCCGTCACCACCCCAGATTGCCTGTTGCAACCCCAGATAGTCAGTGAACACCACCAAATTGCCCGTCACCACCCCAGATTGCCAGTGAACACCACCAGATTGCCCATCACCACCCCAGATAGCCAGTAACCACTCCTAGATAGCCAGTAAACACCCCAAGATTGCCCATAACCACCCCATACAGCGAGTAAACACCCCTTTATTGCCCGTAACCACCCCAGATTGCCCATGACCACCCCAGATTGGCACAGACTGCTCGTAACCACCCCAGATTGCCCATAACCCCACCAGATTGCCTGTTGCCACCTCAGATAGCCAGTAAACACCCCAAGATTGTCCATTACCACCCCAGATAACCAGTAAACACCCACATATTGCCTGTAACTAAAATGACACTCCTTCCCTTCTGAGCCCTGCTGTGTGCCCATACAGTGGTTTATGCCCACATATGGGGTACCATTGTACTCAGGAGAACCTCCGTTACAAATTTTGGGGTGCTTTTTCTCCCCTGTCCCTAGTGAAATTGAGAAATTTCAAACTAAGCAAACATGTTATTGGAAAAATTCTATTTTTTTTCATTTTTGCGGTCTAGTTTTGAATACTTTCCTCCAATACCTGTGGGGTCAAAATGCTCACCACACCCCAAGATGAATTCCTTGAGGGGTGTAATTTCCAAAATGGGGTGACTTTTGGGGGGGTTCTATTCTGTAGACATTACAGGGGCTCTGCAAACGCACCTGGCGCTCAGAAACTTCTTCGGAAAAATCATGCACTGAAAATGCTAATTGGCACTCCCTTCCTTCTGAGCCCGGCTGTGTGCCCATACAGTGGTTTATGCCCACATATGGGGTACCGTTCTACTTAGGAGAACCTGCGTTACATATATTGGGGTGAGTTTTCTCCCCTGTTCCTCGTGAAATTGAGAATTTTCAAACTAAACAAACATGTTATTGGAAAAATTCTGTTTTTTCATTTTTACTGTCTTCTTTTGAATACTTTCCTCTAATACCTGTGGGGACAAAATTGTCACCACACCGCAAGATGTGTTCTTTGAGGGGTGCACTTTCCTAAATGGGGTGACTTTTGGAGGGGGTTATTCTGCTGACACTACAGGGGCACTGCAAACGCACCTGGCGCTCAAAAACTTCTTCAGCAAAATCTGAACTGGAAATGCTAATTGGCGCTCCTTCCCTTCTGAGCCCCGCTGTGTGCCCATACAGTGGTTAACGCCCACATATGGGGTACCGTTGTACTCAGGAGAACCTGCGTTACATATATTGGGGCGAGTTTTCTCCCCTGTTCCTCGTGAAATTGAGAAATTTCAAACTAAACAAACATATTATTGGAAAAATTCTATTTTTTCATTTTTACTGTCTTCTTTTGAATACTTTCCTCTAATATCTGTGGGGTCAAAATGGTCACCACGCCCCAAAATGTATTCTATGAGGGGTGTATTTTCCAAAATGGGGTGACTTTTGGGGGGGTTCTATTCTGCTGACACTACAGGGGCTCTGAAAACGCACCTGGCGCTCAGAAACTTCTTCAGCAAAATCTGAACTGGAAATGCTAATAGGCGCTCTTTCCCTTCTGAGCCCCGCTGTGTGCCCATACAGTGTTTTACGCCCACATATGGGGTACCATTGTACTCAGGAGAACCTGCATTACAAAATTTGGGGTGCATTTTCTCTCATGTTTATTATGAAAATGAGATACTTTAATCTTAACAAATATATTATTGGAAAATTTCTATTTTCCATTTTTTTCCGGCCTAATTGTGAATACTTTCCTCCAGCCCCTGTAGGGTTAAAATGCTCATTATACCCCTAGATTATTTCTTTAAGGTGTCTAGTTTCCAAAATGGGGTCACTTATGGGGGTTTCCAGTATACAAGCCTCCTAAATCAACTTAAAAAAAGAACTGGTCCCTAAAAAAATCAGTTTTGGAAATTTCATGAAAATTTTATAATTTGCTGAAACATCTCTAAGCCCCGTAACACCCTAACACCCCCGTAACAGTTAAATATGTTTACGAAATGAAGCCAGAATAAAGAGGACATATTCATAATGTGACTTACTAACTAATTTTTGTCATGTGCTTTTTTTTTTTTTAGAAGCAAAGAATTTCAAAGTTCGTAAAGTGCAAAATTTTAAAAATTTTCATTATATTTTGATGTTTTTCACAAAAAACACACAAGACAGTGACCAAATTTTGCCACTAACATAAAGTACCATATGTTACGAAAAAAAACTATCTCAGAATCGCTAGCATACGTTAAAGCATCACTGAGCTATAAGCGCATAAAGTGAGACAGGTCAGATTTTGAAAAATGAGCCTGGTCATTAAGGCTTGGTCCCTAAGGGGTTAAAAGGCCACTGCGCTTGCATATTTTCCCCTACAGTCCCACATGAGCCCTTATTTTTTGTGACACCAATTGGGTAGCCAGTGGAGGGATTGGCAGAGGCAGAGGCAAAGCAAGGGGAAAGGTGGATTAGTCGGAGTTAAGGATAGACTGGAGGGGAGCGAGGGAGTTAGATGGAAGGCCAGAGAGGAGGCTATTACAGTAGTCCAAGCGGGAAACAATGAGAGCATGTATCAGCAGTTTGGTAGAGTCAAGGGTGAGAAAAGATCGGATTCTGGAAATGTTTTTGACGTGAAGGCAGCAGGAGGTGGTCAGGGCCTGAATATGGGGTTTAAAGGACAGGGCAGAGTCAAAGGTGACCCGAGGCAGCGGACTTGGGGGACAAGGGACAGAGTGCAGCCATTGATAGTGATTGACAAATTAGATGGCAGGGTGGAGCGAAAAGGGGGAAAGATGATAAGTTCTGTTTTTTCCATGTTGAGTTTTAGAAAGCGGGAGGAGAAGAAGGAAGATATGGCCGATAGACACTCTAGAATCCTGAATAGCAGGGAGGTGACATCTGGACCAGATTTTATTGGGGGAGGGCTTTGGGGTATTGTAATAATGATTTTCACTTTTTTTAAAAACACATTTTAAGTCATAGGCGTTCTGCTCATTGAGCCTACCTGTGGCAGACTCAATGACCAGAAATCCGATCGGACCGCACAGAGGAAGGTAAGAGACCTCTGGCAGTCTGATATAGCGATCGGAACCCCCGCAGTCACACTGCGGGGTCCCGATCGGTAAGTGACAGGGGACTCCCTCTGTCACTTACACTTAAACACTGCGGTCACGCCACGTTTAAGGGGTTAATGACACGCTGCAAAGCGATCGCTGCAGCCTGTCATTAACGGTGAGGTGCCGGCTGCTCACTGCAGCCGACCCCCACCTTCTATGAAGCGCAATCCGCACAGTTTTCCAGGGCGTACCAGTACGTCCTAGGTCGTCTAGAGGTTAAAGAGACAGAGATTAGTGTTTTCAAAGCATCTTTATAAAAGCATTCTCATAGAGATGCATAGAAACCACTAACTTCTGGCCTCTTTAGATTTGGGACAGCTAGAAAAGAGGCCATGTGGACATCGGCGAGATTTGAATGGTGTCGGGGCAGGGAAATAACACAGCGATATGGGAAAGCAATCATGCCAGGTGAGTATACGGATGAGCCTGCAGCCGGGACCCAATAAAGAAAAAGCGGAGTACTTCTTTTATCCAGCCACCTTAAACAGGTTGGTTTGCAAACTAAGACCATGGACAACAGTCACACTTTTCAGAAGATATCACTATTTAAAAAACTATTAAAGGGGTTATCTGGGTAACAAAAACAATATTCTAAACAATCCCCCTTCCCAATACCACCCTATTTCTAAAATACATGTATCACCTTGCACCCTTTCCCTGTTTTTTTTCTCATTCTTATCGACTCTAGTTGTCAAAAATCCTCTACACTCGGTGCTCCGCTCCCTCTTCCCCCTCCCTTTGTGGTCTGAGGACATGTGATCTTCTCTTTGGGGGCAGGGTTAGCTTGTCTATTGACCTGGTAACCTGATTTCCAGGAGACATAATCTGCATCATCTCCATGCACCTGTGCTGCCTCCATAGACTTACATGTGTCCCTGAGTCTAGGTCTCTGTAATATAAAAAGTTCTAGTTCTATCACTGATTGCTGTCAGTGAATGCAGGCATATGTACCTGTCTTTGTGTCACAGATCTGCATATTGTGTTATAGATGTTCTTAGAGTCTGGATGGAACTAGAATGTTTTCATTCACAGTCAGCAAGCAGAGATCCAAACTTAGGGCCCTATTCCACGGGCCGAGCAGGGCCTGATCAACGATGTAAATGAGCGCCGATCTGCTAGATCGCTGCTCGTTTACTGGGCCTATTCCACGGCCCGATGATCGTTGAGCGAGGGCTGCAGGGACATCGTTACCGATGTCCTTGCAGCCCTTGCAGCATACATTACCTGTAAGGTGTTCTCCTTCGCTCTGTCTTCCTTCCCGGGTCCCGATCATCGGCTGATTGTTCTCTCTATTCCACCGATCGATAATCGGCCGAATGGGGCCGATTCAGACGATTATCGTTCCTGCGGAATAGGGCCCTTACACTTTACCGCCCACCCCTTGCTAAACAGATGCTCCTTATGCAGCACATAGCTACACCATGCGCTAGTATGGAATAAATACTGGGGTAATGGGTTACAAAATCAGTGAAAAAACAGTCCTGTGTTTACTGTGCAATAGTAATGCTAAAAGTGGGCAAGAAAGAAAGCTAAAGGGGCAAGTACACAAACGGACCAATCAGGGAGATGCATGATGGGAAATGTAGTTTCCCATCTTGGTTATAGATCCGCTTTTAGAAAGACTTGTAACTCAGGAATGGCAGCAGCTAGAAAGACAGGAGATGGCTCAAAATACTCAGGGGGACTTGGTGAGTAAGACCATTTAAGACTAGCATTACATTTTTCATTCCTACAGTAGGTGGAAAACTCCTTTAATGTCCCTTTCTACAAATGTTTTTCTTTTTATTAGAATGAAAAAGCACCTCTAGCTCAACTGCATTAAAGAAGTGTGGGAAAATAAATTTTTGAACAAGTACTGGGGAGGAAAAAAGAAATAACGTACTCTTACCTCCCCACTCCAGCACTGGTGGCCACGCACCACCACTCTGGTCCCCGGGTCCCCAGCTTCTTCCTGGTCTGAGCGGGGACCCAGGTCCCACCTTGGCTGCTGACAGATCACTAAGCGGACCGCACATGTCACAACCTGACCAAGAAGCAGCTGGGGTCCCGGGGACCAGAGAGGCGGTATGCTGCCACCAGTGCTGGAGTGGAGAGGTAAGAGCACGTTATTTCTTTTTTCCTTCCCAGCACTTGTTTAAAAGACCTATTTTCCCGAACTTCACCCTTAAAACTTGGTCAAGCTTTATTCAAACTAATTTAAAAAAAATACAAACATCCTGGGTGTTTTAGAGTCTGAGCCCTGGTCTTCCATGCATTTTTTAATTTTTCATCCATGGCATCATTTTAAAATATTTGAATAAATCTTGACTGCTGGAGCTGTTTTTTCATTCCTATCAACTTGTATTTCCAACTATAACTTGTATTCCTACTATAAAGAAGGTGGGTAATAAAATAGCTATTGTTTGCTGCAAATTAGTAACTAGCTTCAAGCTTCTGATTAGACTAGGAGCCTGTTACAGCTGCAGACCTCACAAGATAACACTTTTATGCAGACAAATGTTCTAGTGCTAATTCCAGTGCATGTACTAGACCAGTAAATAACTCAATAACTTAATTTGTAGTTAACAAATATCCTTTTTAGGCCTTTAGCTGTTAACTCCAGGAGCAAGCTGTCTCTCTTTCTTGTAGCAATAAAAATGTGAAAATGTTTGTTGCTAAATAGGTCCAAGCCAATAGATTACTTGCAGTCCAAATATAACTTGAAATAGGGTTATATTTAATTTGCATAAATACCTGCAAATACTAAGGGTTTACTAATATGAACTCCTAGGGCTCAGTAAACATACGGTTGGTCCAGGACACTCAGCTCATGTGAAACTGGCATCGGATGGAATTTTATTAACATACTAGCAGAGCACACTACACTACACATATTTTTCATGGCTTTGTCAAACTTTTCTTGAACGCCACAAGCAAACAATGAGATAATAATGTATGTAAATATACCCACGTGGTGTCAATCTTGTGATATTTCTTTTCATTAGACTTATACAGTATCTGTAAAGAGTGGCCTCTTGAGGATGTGATGCATTTTGACAGCTGTGCCTACTAATGAATCTCCAGGCTCCAGCCGCCAAAAGTCAGATGACCAGTTCTCTTGATAAAAACAAAAATAAAGCTCATCTAAGAAACACTCCAGATAAGAGGCTGCACAGAAAAAAAAACAGCACATGCTACACACAATAATTGTATATACTGTAGTTTCTGCTTGCAGAATTTGAAGACTTTACATTCCATGTCTTATATAAAACAATTTTGACTTCTTTATTAGAGAAGAACACATTAACAGTCACAAACATATACATAATTTACGGGAGTATTCCCTTCTAAAACATATATGGCATAGGGTACAGGATATGCTATAAATGTCTGAGAGATGCTAGTCTTACCTTTGAGACCCACACCTATTTTATGATTGGCCTGGAATCTGGCCTGGTTGAATTCACTGGAGGTGGTTGGAAGGCCCAAAAGACAAAAAGTTCAAAGCAGGCCATTTTATGCAGTTTGCACAACTCCTATTGATGTTAATGGGAGTAGTTTAAACAGTGTAGCACCATGAACCCATTGGGCTGTTTTTAGCCTTCCTACTACTCTGACGGCCACAGTCAGGCGAGAGGGAGCTGGAGGGCCCTGAAGCTAGAGACAGAAGTGGATGCCAAAGGTGGGACCTGCATCTATCAGCCATTAATGGCATATTCTGTGGCGTACCTTAGTGAAAGGTAGAGAAATTATTGTCATACATAGCTTACCCTGGTACTATCAGCAGTTTGCTGCGGGATACAAAACCCATGCCCATGAAGATCAGCTAATCATCAGGTTGGCTTCATTCTAAGGTGGGATTTTCCAGTTGGGAAGATCCTTCAATAATCACCAATTAACTATTAATACTGCACAAGGGCTGCAGGCTTCCAAGTAGCAGCTAAACAAACATCAATGACTGAAATGAATTCTAGTGATTAATGTGCTTATACAAGCACTATGTGACAGACTGCTGCATCAACAGAAGACAGTACACAAATAAATCCAACTCTGCTGTAATTAGATACTGATATATGAAAAGCATAAGCAGTCTTCACATAACACGTCTAAGTGGTTGGGTTGTGCTGGTCCAACACACATCACTGATTCCAGGAGGTCTGAAAAGAAGATTATTTTATAATAAGGACATTAATATGTGTGTAGTTGTTGCATACAATAAGCATTGACCAACATGTTTTAAAACTTGTATTCCCTTACGTAACATTGGCATCACAACGGATGGGTATTATCGCCCCTGCAAGCCCCTGAGACAAAGGAATATTTAATGAAAGTAATTAACAAAGTTTTAATCCCTTCCTACAGGAAGTGTATATGTAGCCGCCTCCCACCTCCACAGTCTTTTTTTACATTGTTCCTATGTAGCCCTTTGGGAGTATATTCCCTCCTATTACTAATTTTGTCTGTTGTCCTTTAACGTTTGTGTCTTCCTCCCTTTGAACCCTTAGAAGAGGCGGACTATAAGTTTTTAACGTTTAATTTTACGCTATTGTTGGTCATTACCTCTACCAAGAGGCTGGGGGAACTTCAAGCTCTTGGGTCAACTCCCCCTTATGTTGTCTTTCTTGAAGAAAAAGTCATCCTCAGATTCCTTCCTTGATTTATTCTCAAGGTGCTTCTGGATTTTTGCTACTTCAGATCCAGGTCAAGATGAAGTGAATCTTTCCTTATTGGATGTCTCCAGAGCTGTTAAGATATATTTGGATATAGAGTGATCCTTTCGTAAAGAAGAAAATCTGGTTCTGTTTTCTGGAAAAAATAAAGGGTAGAAGGCCTCCAAGCCATCTATCTCCAGGTGGATCTGCGACGCCATTGGTCTGTGCTACACTTCAGCTGATTTTACAAGAGCCATTGCTACTAGTTGGGCTGAATGGTCTTTGGTGCCTCTGGAGACAATTTGTCAATCTGCAACCTGGCCATCTTTATCTACGTTTGTTAAGCCCTACAGACTTAACTCCATTCTGTCTAAGACGGCTTTCACTAAGTCCATTCTAAATGTTGCTGTACAGGGTAGCCCTCCCATTGGGGACAATACTTGCTAATTCCCTATATGTTGTGATGTCAATGGGACGCAGGGCCGATTCAAGGGTTTCTGCCGCCTGAGGCAAACCTCAGGCGGCCGCCCCGAGTGATAGCCGGCATCCCCCCGGAAAAGCCCCCCCCCCGACGCCGACGCAGCAGCAGCAGCCATCTACTCACCTGTCCCACACCGCAGCCGGCCCGCGATCTCTGCTGTCTCCACATCCCGTCAGGTCCCGCGATGTCACCCTGCAGCTGTCACGGACCTCCAGGCTGTGGTGAGTGAGTGGGGTGATCGGGTCCCGCGCGACCCGATCACCCCAGCGCGTCCCCCACCTACCCCGGGCACTCACCACAGCCTGGAGGTCCGTGACAGCTGCAGGGTGACATCGCGGGACCTGACGGGATGTGGAGAGCGCGGGCGACGGGACAGGTGAGCGGCCGCTGTCATTTTTGTTAAGTGATACTTAACAAAAATGACAGCGGGGGGGCATAATGCCACCCCCTGCCGGACCGCAAATTCTGCCGCCTGAGGCGGAAGGCTCATTCCGCCTCATGGAAGAAGCGGGCCTGATGGGACGTAAGGGAAACTAAAATTATTAAGTTAATTTGTTTTCCCTAAGGCCCATTTGCTTCACAAGTCTCCCTCCCTGTGTTTTGTATTTCTTGTTTACGAGACTGTGTGGGTTGGGAGACGGGCTCTATATAAACTTCCTGTAGGAGGGGATTAAAACTTTTTGTTGATTGCTTTCATTAAATATTCCTTTGTCGCAGGGACGATAATACCCATATGTTGCGATGCCAATGGGTCTTAGGGAAAAGTAACTTAATAATTTTAGCATCATCCTGGGCACAGTAGAGGAAAATCAGAATTTCATAGAATTACAATTTTTCTGAATTATTGTATGTCAACTTCTAATTAGAGCCATGTTCATGAAGGCTTTATGGTCACATATGGTGTTCCTCCTGCTCTACATTATGAAGCCATAGTAATTGTGTGTGCCACACAGTGAGACATTACAGGGGGAAGATGCCGGATGACATGACAATGTACAAGGGCCCCTGTTTACTGTTATTAATGTTGTTATTATAGAATGCACAGGGTATATCATTACTTAAACATAGTTTTAGCGAGTGTTCCTCTGTTCTCTTTTCAACCTTGTAGGCTATGTTTTTATTAGGTCTAGTTTTCACCTTTAGAAACTGTGTCTACTAAGATATCTTATAATGTTTTGTATTTTTTGAACTAATAATATAAGCCAGTATGAGGCATAATACAATATAAAAAAAATTGGTAATATTTATGGTATAGTATTCAGGGTGCGTTCACACATACAGGATCTGTAGCAGATCCACAGCAGATTTGATGGCCCAGATTTGATTTGCTTTGAATCTGCAACTTCAAATCTGCTGCAGATCCTGTCCATGTGAACACACCCTAAAAAGAAAAAAAACTGTGTCCGCAATAAAACTTTACTGTGCCCAGATATAACCTAATGGGGATTATGAAATACTCTTCTTCAACAGTATCCATCCATGCTACTGTACCTGCTGAACGGCCCAATGAAATACTGCTCAAGGGACACTTAAAGGGGTTATCCAGCGTTAAAAAAAAACTCTTGTCTTATCACTCTTGTCTCCAGTTCAGGTGTGGTTTGCGATTAAGCTCCATTCACTTCAATGGAACCAAGTTGCAAAACCTACACCCAAACTGGAGACAAAAGTAGGGCTGTCTCTGGAAGAAAGTGGCCATGTTTTTCAAACCCTGGATAACACCTTTACAGAGTAAATTTTATGCTTATCAGTCTCTCTCTGCTAATTATCCAAGAGTGATTGTGACATTTTTCACTTATAGATTAAATCTATATTATTAAAGGGGTTATCCAGCACTACAAAAACATGACCACTTTCATCTAGAGACAACACCACTCTTGTCTGGAGTTTGGGTGGGGTCCTGCAACTCGGTTCCATTAAAATGAATGTAGCTTAACTGCAAACCGCACCTGAACTGGAGACGAGTGGTGCTGTTCCTGGAAGAAAGTGGCCATGTTTTTTGTAGTGCCCAATAATCCCTTTAAGAGCTTTATACATTGATAGAAGCATAAATACCAAGTCCTTCTTGTAATGTTAGCATCAGAAATGCTGGATTTATGTGCAGACTCTCTGAGTTGTGACGAGCAGCCAATGATATATGGGTCCTGTATTTTGCTGACAGATCTATGAAGCAGGCTTAACATTCCTCCTGCAGGATATTATTGGACCTTAGCTGTGTGGTCTGTTAGCTGTACCTAGTAAATCATTCTCACATACAATAGAGTTCATTTATCAGTGTGTTGCAAGAAGCTCCTACAGCTGTCTCAATAACATCCTGACATGTATGTGTACCAGTGTAAGATAGGTACATTCTGTATACTGCAAACAAGAACCAGTATGACCAGTATATTGCCACTGGTAAAGACAAAAATAGATTTAGTCCTATATCTTATTTTCTAGTTTTATCACTGTCCTAGTTCTATGCAATTTAAACATGTTTTACCCATTTCCTTATTACAGGTGGTACTGTGAAGGGAAGGAGCTTGAAAATTCTCCATACATCCAAATCCAAAGAACGGGAGATTTGAACACTTTAATTATTACAGAAGCCTTTGAGGAAGACACAGGACGTTATTCTTGCTTTGCATCTAATATTTATGGGACGGACTCAACATCTGCAGAGATATATGTAGAAGGTAATGTTCTACACACACATTATATGTGCCTATCTAATGAATCAAGTTATTCCACTGTTAGCTACTGGCCCAAACAAATATATTTCCTGCGTGGCAATATGCATAAGTCTATAGACAATTCTTACAATAGGTTAAATATAGACAATGGTTGGTCACAGCACGTAGACAACAGAAATGGGCAAGGGCACGAGGTGCTTTGGGTGATATCACATTTCTCTCCTTATGTAGTGAGTGATCTTTGGGTGATTTCTTTACATTTTTATTCTTAAAGGGGTGGCTCCCTCTGGTATTCCCTATCCACAGGAGAGAATTATGTACTCAGCTATCTATGACAGTTCATATAGAGAATAAATGGAGCAGTGGTCCTCATGTGCCACTCTCCGCTTCATTCTAAGGGCCAGGTCACACTGAGGAATTAGCACTTATTCCTCACTGAAAATTCTGTCCAAAAATATAGTGCAGAGCCAAATTCCATTGAGTTCAATTGAATTTGCACTCTGCAGTTCACACAGCGGAATTTGCGCACAGAGTTTTTCGCGGCAGATCCGTTTCCCGCCAGAAGAATTGACATGTCAATTCTTTTGGCGGATTCCGCTGGCGGAATTCCATTAAAATGGATTGAACGGTGAGTTTCTGCTCTGAAATTTTTCACCACAGAATCAGCATGAAATATGCCTGGAATTGGAAAAAATTTATGAACTTGATTAAATGGATTTGCGTGGAATTCCGTCAGAGGTGATTCCAGGCGAAACACTTTCCTCAAGGAATCCGGCAAGAACTCTTTCCATCTGGAACACTTTCCTTGCTGATTCAGCACTGATTCCTCAGTGTGAACTGGCCCTAAGAGGAGGCTGGGTTCCCAGCCCCAATGGTTAGACCTCCCCCATGATCATTTCCAAAATGGAAACCCTCTTTAAGTTAGTAATTTCCAACTGAACCAAAGTGATCGTCTACTGAGACCTTAATAAATATTAAACCAACCTAGCTGCCAACACTGAAACAGTAGAGAGCATTCGAGTGTGTAGCATCATAACCAAGACAGAAATTGCTCTACAATGTGCTTTAGTCACTTTCTTTTTTTCATGTCAGGTGCATCTTCATCTGAGTCTGAAGGTGAAACCAGCAAGACTGACATGGATCAGTACGTATGTGTTGTTCAGAGTTGCTTTGTAAAATAGTATATATTTTATGCAGACAGTTAGATGATATACCACACAGTTGTCAATTGCCGCCCTCAGCTGTCATAACTACAATTCCCATCATGCCTGATGTCCATGCATGATGGGAATTGCAATTTTGCTAGAGCCTGTGGGCCGCAGGTTTGACTCTGGGAGTTCTGGGGGTATAAATCAGTATTAGAGCATGTGTAGTTATACCATCAGAGCTTAAAATTGTTGCAATAGTAAATGCTAATTTCTAATAAATGATTGAGAACATGATATATTTCTAGAAACAATGGTGTGAACAAATTATTATTGGTCAGAGCTAGTTTTATTAGGATGAGCCATCACATCTTGTCATCTAAGAGCTTTGCATCACTGTATAACAGTTTCTGAAATCTAGCAAGGACAGCAAATTGGGACTTGTTTTACGTGTTTAAATGGTACTGGATTTGAATCTTAAAATAGTTGAATATAGTTAAAATAGTTAAAATAGCTTTTATAATCTTCCAGTTATAGATACACATTCTTTGCTAAGTCATTTCTTTGTATATAAATGATACAATTCCTTCTGTCCTTAGCTTCCGCTAGATGAGCTTACTGCATGCAGTTTTATTGTTATATTAAGTGTATAAACAATGGGGAAGGTGATGGTGGTAGTGGGGTTATCAAGCTGTCTTAGGGTAGCTTCACACACACACCGTATCCCAGCGGATTCGCAGTAGATTTAATCTAAATAACTGAACACAGCATCAAATCTGCACCATCAAATATGCTGCTGATCCTTCACGTGTGAATGCACCCTTATAGTAAGATTCTCTTTGTTGCCCAAAGTATCTAATCACACCTCATTACGCATAAATTTCATTTATCAGAGCAATGTAAGAAATGAAAGATGTGAAAATCTTACTATAAGGGTATGTTCACACTGAGTAAATCAGGCGGAGAGTTCCGCCGTGGAATCCAGCCTGCCTCAGTGTGCCATAGCCTGTCAATAAGAGAGCGTGCACTCCTCCACTGCCGCTGCTCTCCGCTCAAAGAAGTGAACATACCCTAAGTGCAATACATTTGCCCTAGTATGTTTGGGTTTACCTGGCACTGACACTTGCTCTGCTGAGAGGCTTTTTTTTTTTTCAATATAATGATAGTGGATCTTATACTTATATTTTCCAGATGGCATATCACAATCTGTAATACTGAATGTATAAAAGAGTAGATTCAGAGCCTTAAAAATTGTGAATGTAGAGATCATACAATGTATACGTTTTCAATTCAATTAATTGTGATTAATTTATGCCTCCCCCTGGTGTCTTTATGATTTCCTCTCTAAACCTCCACCTAATGTGTCCACTGCCATTGGAGACACATGGGCAGTAGCTGCGCCAGACTGCCTGGATCTTCTTTTATATGGGCATCAGAGTGATTGCTTCTTAGCACATGTTGAAAAGCATCGATTAGCCGACATGCACTATTCTGGCCGATTGTGGTAATTTAACACATTGAAAAATTACGATGTCTGCTGCGCATCACTCTATGCAACAGGAGCGCCATCAGCAGAACGTCACTGACTTCAATGGGGTGCCCAAACAATCTAAGGATCATTTGGGTGAGTGGCCCCTCCTGCTCCTCCCCGGGAGGGGGAAACAAGCGCTGAGCTGACAGGTCGGCCGTTGCTTCCCCGGCGCATCGGCCCATGTAATACAGCATTTAAACTCCCTCTAAAATCTCTGCAGCGACCAGAAAATGGCTGTCTACTGAAGCTACGCATCCAACCTAACAGAGCCTGAGAAAATCCCTAAATCCTAGGGGTTTGCACACCCTAATCCAGGTGTGCAAACCCCTTGCCTGGAGAGGACTGGAAGCTGAAAAAACTAAGTAAAGGGTCTGAATACTTATGTACTTGCAACATTTTTGACTCTGTCATTATTCTCTGTTTTCACTCTGTCATTACTGAGTACTGAGTGCAGACTAATGGAGGGGGGGGGGACTTTTTGGCAGAAATTTTTTTTTAACACAAAGCCACAACATAACAGTATGTTGAAAAAAACACATTCTGAAAGCACTGTATAGTCTATCTAAATGGTTTATCAGCTTGGAATAAAATATTATCATTGTCCCTGCTGTATTGTTATTAAGGTCACAAAGTGAAAATCTGGAAGAAGAAGAATCCAACCCTGCAGACCTCCAAGAAAGAATTGTTCCAATCACTGTTATTCAGCAGTCACAACCAACAGTAAACCAACAGGTGAGAAAATAATATTTTTACAGCTTTATTTTATAAATTCTAAATATTAAATAAAAAAAGTCAACAGACAAACAAAGTTATAAAATAGTCAAGAATAAAGGCACAGCAGAAAAACACAACAAAGAATATGGATTGCATGCCCTGCAAACCACAGCAGAAAATCCACTTATATACAGTATTAGGCTGTGTTCACACAATGTATGTTTTGCATAAATTTTGTGATTTATACAAAACATATGTTGTATTGGAATGAATGGAATCCGGGCCTGAGGGTATAGACATAGTATACGCTCCGGTCGGAATTCAATCCGGCTGCCAGAAAAACTGATGTCAGTTTTCTGCGGTCGCTATTCATTAAATAGCGGCCGCACAAGACATGTCAGTTCACACAATGGAGCGGTGAATTGGGATGCATCCGAATTCAAATTCACCAGAAATTAAGATCTTCCGACCGATACTGCATAACCGGCCAGGATGATCTCCAGTAGCCAGCTGGTGTTTTACAATGTGTGAACATGTCCTTACAATGTAACACTATGGGGGACATGTATCATCCGGCGTATTTTTTTTTTCGGCGTAAAGAGCCGATTTGCAAAGATTTTATTCGCAAATTGGCCGTTTTGCGAATAAAATATTCGCAAATCGGCTATTTACGCTGGGTACGCCGGGGGCGGGGAGGGGGTGTGGAGGGGGCAGAACGGGTGCGCGGAGTCATAGTCCGCGCGATTTATCGCCGAAAACCTACGCCAGCTGAGGACTGGAGTAGGTTTTTGGGCGTGCGCACCGGCTCGCACAGGATTTATGTAGCAGTCCGCTTCTACATAAATCTCCGTAGCACCGGAGATGCAGGGGCATTTTTAAGTCCGGCTCAGAAAACGCTGGACTTAATAAATGTCCCCTATGTGTATTGTACTATACTATGCTGCTAAATTCTTTATGCACAATCCACACCAAAAACCTGCTACAGATATAATGGCCCTGATTTACTAATGTGTTTCTGTCATCAGATTTTACTAGTTTTTTTCCCTGTTGTTTGCTTGTTTCACCTTATTTATATAAGATACATATTTATCAGATACGTTTTGATGTGTTTTCCTTTCTAGAAATCAGTCACCCCTAGTGTGGTGGGAAGGTCGGGTTAATTTAATTTTGTTATTAAGAAAACCTAACAAATTTACTAAGGGCAATAAAGATATTTGTCTGGTGGTTTGGGGTACTAAAATACTGAGGTATAGGGCTGTTGAGAATAGGACGATCTTAGTGAATGATACACGATTGGGCTGATTTACTGAGATTGTCTGGTTTTCAAGAACCCTACCCCTTAGCTTTTTAATTTTCAAAACTGCCAGAGATTTATTACTGTGTCCTTTTCCCTTAGTAAATCTGGAAGGTTTATCACATGACAAAAATAAAACCTAACCTTCACGCTACAATGGGGGTGGCTGATTTTTAGCATTGAAAACCCGTGAAAAAACGGTTTGCCCAATAAATATGTTGGGTACGGCGGGTTTTAAATGCAAAATAACAAGTGTGTTGGGTTTTAGAGATTTTTGTAGTGCACAACGTTAGTAAATATGGTGAAACAGGAAACCAACAGGGAAACACATTATTTAATCAGCCCCAATGTGTTTGAATGTGAGCAAGGAAAAAGCCTGTCTTGTCCCAGCACGGCCTCAATAACTCATTTGACTCATCTTGGCTTTATTTGTAATAAAGTCTAAATTTCACTTACGTTGTATATAAATTGTAACTTTGTTATTTTAGCTGTATTTTTTTTTTGTCCAAAGATATTATTACAGTATTTTCCTGCGTATAAGACTATTTTTTAACCCAGTAAAATCTTCACTAAAGTCAGGGGTCGTCTTATAAGCTGGGTGTCATCTAGGGCAGGTGCTGAAGAGCTTCGGAATCGGACTGGAGAATCTGTGGTCGCTGCATTCGGTGGGGCGAGATGAAAAACAGCCGCATCCCCACCATATGCGGAAACCGTATGAAGGGCGGAGCAAGTTGCAGGCATCCGGGGTATGGAAAAAAGAGATACGGCATAGTGGCGCTGTACCCAGAAAAACACACCTTATTTACCCGCCTGGCCCACCTTGTATCCTGCTGGTATTACTGTACCTCCTTCTCTGCCTCTCAGATCTTGCTGATGTCTTAAGTTTTTGTTATTAATTTTTGTTTGGTGTGTGTTGTAAGAGGGGTAGTCTTGTACGGTGAATTTATCCCAAACTCTCTATTTTAACTGGAAAAGTTGGGGGTCGTCTTATACGTCCAGTCGTCTTATACGCCGGAAAATACGGGTATCTTTTGAAATCCTGTAAATTCCTGTTGACATGTCTCCAGAATTTTTTTGCTATGGGAGTGAAGTAGAATTTTTATAATTTATTCACAGAGTTCGACTACATACCTACAAGGGCTAGACGGAAAACCAATAATGGCCGCCCCCGTTTTTACAAAGGTAAAATATCTATCTTTCGTATTTTACCTAGTGTTTGCTGTTATATAAGTAAATTATAAGCCAAATAAACATCAATTCCATAATTATATTTAAATTATTCTATTTATATACATTATTGCATGTGCTTCATATGAAACACCCTGATGTTTTTTTTTTACATTTCTTTAAAACTATTATATTATTGACATCATGCAATATTTTAGAATTGCCCTATCTATATTATCCTGTTTGCACTTTTTAACTTTCTTCTAGTCATTGCAAGACATAACATCCTCTGAAGGTCAATTGGTTGTATTTGAAAGCCGAGTCAAAGGGTCTCCTTCTCCAAAGGTTGAATGGTACAGAGAAGGAACATTGATTGAAGATTCACCAGATTTTCGAATTTTACAGAAAAGTAATTTCCTTCTTATATTTGGTTTTCTTTAATACAGCATTCACACAGCTATCTATATCCCCTATATATATCCCGAATATGTCCTACATCCCTATATTAATATTATATGTAATGTTACAGAAAAGCCAAACTTGGCATCACAAGCTGTTAATGCATTAAAACAAACAAACTACAAGTGGTGAGTTTATAAGTGACTGCTTTGAAATGACCTATACCTACCACATTAGGAGATTAGAGATAAGTGAGTACTAAAGTACTTAAATGCTTGTTACTTGAGTTGAGTATTTTCAAATACTTGAGTGCTATATTTCAGTAAGGAATACCATTAAAGTCTATGGGAGACTCAACCATTTTTAGGAGCCTCCTATTAGTCAGAAGGGAGGGTGTCTGGAGCACCTCAAAATCGCAGAAAATGATGAAAACTCCACGGAAATGGAATGGAAATAGCACAGGGAGCATGCATAGATGTATCTTAGACTCCCAGGCTTCTGTATTAAAAGGACTTTTGGATGAGAGGGGGCAATATTGTAGACCAGCCTGTGCTGCAGGACTATATAAGATCTATCAAACTAAGATATATAAGAGCTATCAATCAAGTGCCAGGTCAGGGGCCAAAAAGCCACTCCCACAACATCTCCTGGCATTACTTTTGCAACATCTCCTGGCATTACTCCTGCAACATTTCCTGGCATTGCTCTTACAATACCTCCTAACATTACTCCTACAACACCTCCTGGAATCACTCCTGCAAACCCTCCTGGCATTGTTTCTGCAACACCTCCTGGCATTAATTACTCTTACAATACCTCCTAACATTACTCCTACAACACCTCCTGGAATCACTCCTCCAATTCCTCCTGGCATTACTCCTGCAACACCTCCTGGCATTGCTCTTACAACACCTCCTAACATTACTGCCTACCACACCTTATGGAATTACTCCTTTGGCATTTCCTGGATATACTCCTGAACACCTCCTGTAATTACTCCTGCAACACCTCCTAGCATTACCCTTACAACACCCCCTAACAGTACTCCTACAACACCTCCATGAATTACTCCTACAACACCTCCTGGTTATACTCCTGAACATCTCCTGGTATTACTCTCACAGAAACTTCTAGCATTACTCCTACATTACCTCCTGGCATTATTTCTACACCTCCTGGTTATACTCCTACAACATCTCCTGGCATTATTTCTACAACACCTCCTGGTTAAACTTCTGAACACCTTCTGGTATTACTCCTACAACACCTTCTGACATTGCTCCTAAAACACCTCCTGGCATGACTTCTGCTATATACTAAAGACATGGCACATAATATATGTTTGAATACCTTTTTATACTGATGTATATCCGCTGTGGGTGAACCACTGTTTTCCATAAAACCTAATAAAACAGGAAGGAGTGGCCCTGATCTAGACCCTTGTCTATTAGCTTAAAGTCATACATTCAGTATTGGAGCCAAGCACAGGAAAAAACTGGATTACTAACCATTACTATCTGTATACCATTATCACTATTCCGTGGAATACTGGTATATTGTATGGAATATGAAAAGGACTATTGGGTGTTTGGTGAACCTATTCGAGCATCAGGAGACCTGGTCTATATAAACCCAGGTCACCTGGTATAGCAGGATGTGTCAGCTCCATTTTTACTCGTACACCTACTGTGTGAATAGCGAATAGCGAGCTCAAACAAGCATGTTTGCTCATGCTCTATAGGAGATACCTACAATGGTAAAGGAAAAGAGTCTACAACATTTGTAGCAGGTTGCACTAAATGTATTAAACAGCACAAGCCACTGTGATAAATATCACTCATCTTCATACTGGCTGAGAGTAGCAAGTCTGCCATAAAGTATTTTACTGAAGTCCTTATAGAATTAGTTTTAAAGGGGTTGTCCGGCGATAAAAAATTATTCACAGAATAACACACATTACAAAGTTATACAACTTTGTAATGTATGTTATGTCTGTGAATGGCCCCCTTCCCCGTGTCCCACCACCCCCACCCGTGTACCCGGAAGTGTGGTGCGCTATACATTACCTGTCACGTGCCGACCACGGTCTCCGATCCTCAGCAGTGACGTCTTCTTCGGGAGGCCAGCGGATCTTCCCGAGTGCCGGCCACCCTCTGCAGCGTCATCCGAAGCTCAGCCGCGATTGGCTGAGCATAACTGTGCTCAGCCAATCGCGGCTGAGCGGCTGATGACGCGGCCACGCGGCTGAGCTTCGGATGACGCTGCAGAGGGCGGCCGGCACTCGGGAAGATCCGCTGGCCTCCCGAAGAAGACGTCACTGCTGAGGATCGGAGACCGTGGTCGGCACGTGACAGGTAATGTATAGCGCACCACACTTCCAGGTACACGGGTGGGGGTGGTGGGACACGGGGAAGGGGGCCATTCACAGACATAACATACATTACAAAGTTGTATAACTTTGTAATGTGTGTTATTCTGTGAATAATTTTTTATCGCCGGACAACCCCTTTAATAGTTGTATCAGATGCAGAAGTAGGGATATAAGTTACATACATCTAAAATAACACATTTCTGAAGTATGTTGTAGTATCATGAAGCTGCTCTATGGTTTGTGGTTACTGAATCTCGAAGTTAGAATATACAAATATGTTGACGTTTTATAATCTCATGTTAGTAGGTGGGTCAACGTTACTTGATTACCAAAAAAATTGGCTAAATTCACAAAGCTGAACTCAATTCTTGTTCTTATTTTCTTCTAGAGCCTCGATCTATGGCTGAACCTGGTAAGTGTAAAGCTATGAGTATAAAGTACCTTATTGTGTTACGCTGTCTTGGGACACTTCATGTGCTAAATATCACAGGGTTTATGAATCTAAACATACAGTGCCTTCAGAAAGTCTTCACACCCTTTTACTTTTTCACATGTTGAGGCCTTGTGCTAACATTAAAAAAATCAAGTTTTCCATTATCTGCACTAAGTACCCAATAATAAGAATGTAAAAACATTTTTACAAATTTACTACAAAGAAAAAAAACTAAAATTCTGCATAGACATAAATATTTAGATCCTTTGCTATGCCACTTGAAAGTTAGCTTTGAGGCCTTCCACTTTACTTGATTTATTTGAGATGTTTCTACACCTACATTGAAGTCCACCTGTGGTAAAGGGGCTTTAACTATGTACTGAGTAAAGGGCGTGAATACTTATGCAATAGTTTAGTTTTTCCTTTTCAATAAGATAAGTTTTCACTTTGCCGTCATAGGGTACTGAGTGCAGAAAACATACTGCATACTTTCCTTATATATTGTAGGGCTGAAGGGGGCCAGCTTGTGAAGATGACAGCAGACTTGCAAAGTTTAGCGCTGTAAAATATTGCATATTTATGCTAGCAAATTTGCACATGTAGTTATAAATGATATTTCTGTTTCATTTAACAGAAGAGATATGCACTTTAGTTATTGCAGAAGTCTTTTCTGAAGATTCTGGCATGTTTACATGTACAGCAAGTAACAAGTATGGCACCACTTCTAGCACCGCCTATTTGACTGTGAAAGGTAAGTAGCAGTAGAATTAGAATGGTATAGCACACTACACATTGTCCTTTTTAGGCTGGGTTCACACTATGTATATTTGAGGCTGTATTTGTGAGGCTGTATAGCAACCAAAACAAGGAGTGGAGTGAAAACACAGAAAGGATCTGTTCACATAATGTTGTAATTGAGTGGATGGCCGTCATTTAATGGCAAATATTTGCTGTTATTTTAAAACAACGGCTGTTATATTGAAATAATGGCCGTTATTTACTGTTATATGGCGGCCATCCACTCAATTTCACCATTGTGTGGACAGATCCTTTCTGTGTTTTCAATCCACTCCTGGTTTTGGTTGCTATGAGGACCTGACATGAGGACCAAATACAGCCTCAAATATACATAGTGTGAACCCAGCCTCAAAGTGGAACTCTGGCCAAAATATTTGCAGGCAGGGGGTGGGGGAATATAATAAAGAAGCTCTACGTACCTGTCCCCATTGCCCGCAGTGCTGCGTCACAGAGCTACTGACCACCACTGGGCTCCAGTATCTCCCTTGTTCCAAAGTCGCCACAAACCGGCTCAGCCAGTCAGTGACTGCATTGGTATCCCACCCCAGTCACTGACTGGCTGAATAGGCATTCCTGCCCCCGGGTCATGATGTTTCAAGAGTGGGAAGTCCAGGAGCCCGGTGGGGGGTCAGGGATTGGTAAGGCAGTGCTGCGGGGGCATGGGGACAGGTAATTAGAACTTTTTGAGCTTTTAATTAAAGGGGTAGTGCGGCGCTAAGAAATTATTCACAAAATAACACACATTACAAGGTTATACAACTTTGTATTGTATGTTATGTATGTGAATCGCCCCCTTCCCCGTGTTCCCTCATCCCCGCACGTGGACCCGGAAGTGTAGTGTACCATTCATACCTGACGCGCGTCGTCCCCGACCCCGATCTTCTGTCAACAACGTAATCTTCGGGAGGCCGGCCGAATCACTGCAGCCGTCCCTGATGCCGGCCCCCCTCTGCCGCGTCATCGGCTGCCCAGCTGCGATTGGCTGACCATAATTGTGCTCAGCCAATCGCGGCTGAGCAGCTAATGACACGGACGCATCATCAGCTGCTCAGCCGCGATTGGCTGAGCACAGTTATGCTCAGCCAATTGCGGCTGAGCAGCCAATGACGCGGCAGAGGGGGCCGGCATCAGGGACGGCTGCAGCGATTCGGCCGGCCTCCCGAAGATTACGTCGTTGACAGAAGATCGGGATTGAGGACGACGCGTGTCAGGTATGAATGGTACAATACACTTCCGGGTCCACGTGCGGGGGTGGGGAAACACGGGGAAGGGGGCGATTCACATACATAACATACAATACAAAGTGGTATAACTTTGTAATGTGTGTTATTTTGTGAATAATTTCTTAGCGCCGCACTACCCCTTTAAGTTACCATACCCCCATGCCTGCACCTAATTTGTCATCTTGGCTGTACTTTAAAGAAAGTCAGAGTATATTTAAATTACATTTAATACAAAAATAATTTACCCACATTCGGCAAAACATTTCTGCAGCTACTTATGCATTTATTTATTATAACAGCTGATGTACGTGGAAGTAGCCACATGTCCTATATAGGGCCCTTTTAATAAGTTGCAATACAAGGTATAACATTTTAGCTAGGATTTGCTGTATTTGCGCATGCATAATGAAAAAGAAATGTTGTTATTATTATTTCAAAATTGCAAAAAAATTGAAAATTTGCTACTTTTAAGTAGAAATTTATTTATATAAGTCATTTATTATTTTGTTTACCCAGGTTCCACAGAAAATCTTGCTAAACCTCCCTTAACTATAAGCACAATCAATATAGATGCCTTTAAAAGGGAACCTTTGCCCTCCACACCACCACCAATTTTAGTGGAACCACCCCCAAAGCCTAAACTAGAGGGGGTTCTAGTGAACCACAATGAGCCCAGACCAAGCTCGAAAATTGGCCTAAGAGTTCATTTTAACTTGCCTGATGATGACAAAGGAAGCGAATCATCATCTGAAGAAGGCGTCCTGGGGGAAAGAAATTATGGATCAAATAACCAGGATATGTTAAATGGTCAGTCATACTCAGCATTATCTGGATCTATGAAAGAGCCTCCACCAGTATTTGCAAAGCCAAAACTGTAAGTACAGTAGGTTTTCTAGCATATTATTTTCATTTTGTATGATAAACGTATATATGTCAAGGAATTCACTGCCATAATATTTGGTTTTGGTTTTTTTTTTATTAAATTGAGCAAAGATTGGAAGCAAGTGAGAATATATTATTTTACTGAAATAGTAGTAGATGTATGGAACAGAGATGAGCGAGTAGTGAAATATTCGAATTTCGAGAATTCGAATCGAATAGGCACTGATATTCGACTATTCAAACGAATATTCAATGCCATTATAGTCTATGGGAAAAAAATTCGAGGCACTTGGAAATCCAAATTCGACCACTTGGAGGTCACCAAGTCCCCCATGAAACCTCCCTAAACGATGCCAACACCTCCGGAATGACACTGTGACATCAGGGGGAGCATGCCTGGGTGTACCCAACACCCCAAAATCGCAGTATAATGCCACTCTCCTCAGTTACGAAGGAAAAATATTTGCGAACGCTTTACGAATGTTTACAGCAATATTCACACATTTCCTTCATATTTTGTGCGCAGTGTTACATACATGATTCCAATGTGCGTTCGTAGAGCATCACGTTATTCGCGAGTATCACGCCTTATGCTGTACGAACGCTAGGCCGCAGCAGAGCAGAGATTAGGCAACTGGCACTATAGGTATAATGTGCCTTTTACTGGGCAACTGGCACAATAGGTATCATTTGCCTTTTACTGGGCAACTAGCACAATAGGTATCACGTGCCTTTTACTGGGCAACTGGCACAATAGGTATCACTTGCCTTTTCCTGGGCAACTGGCACAATAGGTATCACTTGCCTTTTACTGGGCAACTGGCACAATAAGGTATCACGTGCCTTTTACTGGGCAACTGGCACAATATGTATAACGTTTACGTGCCCTTAGTGGGCTAAACCAGGGACACTATAAGTCACTTGTACACACAGGGTACTGGAATGAATACTGATGCTGATGCTGTTATATTATCTATGTCTTAGCACTGAGAAGTGCTTTGGATTCAAAGATGACCTTTTTCGCTGGATCTTAGCCCTGAAAAGGACTTTTGAGTTCAGTAGTAAGCCTGCCTAACCAAAAAAGGCTACTAAAACCTCCCTACTCAAGATCTCTCCCTGGCTAGGTTGAAAGCGCATCTGCGGTTGAGAGGTGGAAGTCAATTATTAAAGGGGTAGTGCGGCGCTAAACAATTATTCACTAAATAACACACATTACAAAGTTATGCAACTTTGTAATGGTAGATGAAGTGTCGGATCCTTGGGGTAGGCGGGGACCACAGGAGCCAGAATGACGGCGCTTCACGGCTTCAGGTTTAATGAAGTAAAACAATGAATTTTAATGGTCTCATAAACAACGCGTTTCAAGGCATAAATTGCCCCTTTGTCAAGTAGGAGAGACATAGTGTATCATAGGCAGAGGCAGGTATGTATAGAGCACTACACTTCCGGGTCTGGTGTGGGTGGGGGGAAACACGGGGAAGGGGGGCGATTCACTAACATAACATACATTACAAAGTTGTATAACTTTGTAATGTTTGTTATTTAGTGAATAATTGTTTAGCGCCGCACTACCCCTTTAAATATTTGAGGTCATGTGGTTTAGCCACCCAATGAGGGTAGATGCCGTTTTCGCGCTGCGCGCGTACTCCCAGGGTCCCTCACTGCCTCCCTGCATGGTGATTTGCTTAAAAAAAAAGCGCCAAGTGCGATGGGAGGGCTTTCAAATGTTTCCCACGTATTCGTCTACTCGATTGTATTCGAATCTTTTGAATACCGCAATATTCGATCGAATACCATCTCGATCGAATCGTATTTGCTCATCTCTAGTATGGAACAAACACTCAGCAGATGTGGTTGGTAACTCCTAAGTAAGTGCATTACAGCATGTCTGGGTTACGCATACACAATATCTGTTCTAAGATTAAAATACAAAGGAAATATTGTGAGATCAGACTAGATGGATTCCACCAATCTTCCAATCTTTTTTTCCAGTCAGGACCACTTGTTTCCATCATTTTCTTTTATTTCCCAGCTGAACTTGAGTAATTTACAGGTAGGTGTAATTTTCCACCAAGTTACAATACGTGTCAATGTATCCACATGTGGGAGATTTATAAAACTTGGTGTAGAGTGAAACTGGCTCAGTTGCCTCTAGCAACCAATCAGATTCCACCTTTGATTCCTCACAGACTCTTTGGAAAATGAAATGTGGAATCTGGTTGGTTGCTAGGAGCAACTGAGCCAGTTTCACTTTACACCAGGGGTCTCAAACTCAATTTACCTGGGGGCCGCTGGAGGTAGAGTCTGGGTGAGGCTGGGCCGCATCAGGGTTTCCACAAGAAAAGCTCTTACAAAAACATTCCAATGTCATCAAATGTAATTATTATTATTCAGATTCAAATGTCTGTATTGACAGTTCCTTAACATTTAACTTTCTGAACATGAAAGTTACATCAGGTGACTCACAGGGGACGTCTTCATTGATCGTAGTTCTTCCCTTTTCATCATCTTCTCCTTCTCTCCTGGGCCATTGTGAGAACTTCTTCGAGCCACGAATCCACAGAATCTACCAGAGAAACATATTAGGCTCCTCACTCTGGCACCATCCTCATCTCTCTACTAACTGCACATCTGTATTGGCCCCTTTACAGCCTCATTTAGTAGGTAGGCTGACTCTATGTGATCCACCTTATAGAATATGCCCCCCTCTGTGTACAGATGGCCCCTTGCTCAGTCTTCCATATAGATGACCCCATGTGCATCTCCTTGGGAGACCCTCTCTGTGTAGTCCCCCTATAGTAGATGCCCCCATGTAGTCCCCTCCTTATATTTCCCCCCATATAGATGCCTCCTTTATATTGCTCCCCTTATCTCCCCCCCCATATAGATGCCTCCTTTATGTTGCCCCCCTTATCTCCCCCCCATATAGATGCCTCCTTTATGTTGCCCCCTTATCTCCCCCCCATATAGATGCCTCCTTATCTCCCCCCCATATAGATGCCTCCTTTATGTTTCCCCCCTTATCTCCCCCCCATATAGATGCCTCCTTTATGTTGCCTCCCTTATCTCCCCCCCATATAGATGCCTCCTTTATGTTGCCTCCCTTATCTCCCCCCAGATAGATGCCTCTTTTATGTTGCCCCCTTCTTAACTTTTCCCCCATATAGATGCCTCCCTTATCTTTCCCCCCAAATAAATGCCCCCCCCCCCTCTTTGTAGATGTTGTCCCCATATCTTGTACCCCGCAAAGTAGATAAAGAGCAAAACAAAAAAACAACTCACCTAACACATCGATCCCACGTCGCAGCTCCCTTCTTACGGACGGCCCCCGGCTGATGCTGCCTCCCTGCGGGTGTCCCCGGGATTCCCGGGCAGCACGCGCACCAGGGAGCTGTGTGCGCCGGGCTGTTACTTCCAGGTTAGCGCTCCCTGACTCGGAAGCAACAGCCGCTGCGCACACAGCTCCCTGGTGCGCGTGCTGGCCGGGAATCCCGGGGACACCCGCAGGGAGGCAGCATCAGCCGGGGGCCGTCCAACACAGACTCTTGTGACCGCAAGCAAAACACTGCTTGCGGTCACAAGAGTGATCGATCAATGGGCCGGGCGGCGGAGGGGGGCCGCCGGGCAGTAAAGTGGTGGGGGGCGCAAACTTGTGTCCCGCGGGCCGCAGTTGGCCCGCGGGCCGCGAGTTTGAGACCCATGCTTTACACCATGTTTGATAAATCTCCCCCATAATCTTTATATCTGTTGTTATGTTCCAATACACTCACTATAAAGCTACAAAAGTGTTCATATCTCCAAATATTTGTATACATTTAAACCTCCTGCACACAAACAGCTGACCGCAAAACTACTGATCTGTTGGCATGGATGGCCCATGGAGTGTCAACCATGTGTAAAATAAAATACATATGGACATATATATTTAATTTGCTACTTTATAAAATGTTTATATTGTTGGAGATACAGTTATTCAATCTCAAATGTCCCGCTCAGCCAATCAGTGCGCTGCCCCGCCATGGTATCTGCTGCGGATCTGGGGTGTGTGAATCCAGCCAGAAACTGTCCAGGAAACAGTAGCTGCTTTCTTTAAAAATAAGTGTGCCACAGGTGACCTCAGATTATGTGTGGTATTACAACTCAGCTCTATTTACTTTAGTCTAAATGAGCTACAATACCACCCACAAACTGAAGACAAGGGTGCTATGGTTTCTGAAATGATAAGAATGTTTATTCTAATACTGAATAACCTCATTAAAGGAAACCAATCAGCACATTTGTGCTTACTGAGCTCCAAGAATGGCTGTACGCACCTCACAGCCAGGTCTACTGTGGTTTTGAGGGGTTAAAATGCATTTTAATACCGCCTATGAGGAAGAGGGAGTGCCACGGCTTTGTCTCAACATGTTTTTTGCATGGGAAGGTGGTTGTCATTTACATTCGCTATATGCTCAGCAGTCATAATAGATCACATCTGTAATGTCAACCATTGTCTGTGTATACAGTGATGTCTTTATAGCCATTTTGATGAATCACATTTGTATTCTGTATACAGAGATGCTATGAAACTACAGCAGCTTCATAATCAAGTGATGAATGAGCAGCAAGTTCAACCGTCAGCTCCTAATGTGATGGCAAGAGATGTCCTTT
Organism: Dendropsophus ebraccatus; assembly: GCF_027789765.1. Lineage (NCBI taxonomy): Eukaryota > Metazoa > Chordata > Amphibia > Anura > Hylidae > Dendropsophus > Dendropsophus ebraccatus. Next base: position 55,717,760 of record NC_091461.1, read on the forward strand.
CAAGCCCTGCCAATCAAAATTCCTCTACTGCTGCCCAACCCTATATGTTCTCTCGCCCGCAACAGTTCCTGACAAGTTCTGATTCAGTCAATACATACCCAGCTTCTACGATTAACACTGTTTCTCAGACAAGACCGTGGGCAGTAAGCACACCAAGTACTTCCAATATTTCCTCTTTTTCATCTCCTTCATCCTCCTCTGTACAACCTCAGTACAATGTGAATGAATCCATATTACCTATTGCACCTACTATACAGCCCAGTTGGAACCAATTCCAAGCACAAACTGTACCTGCAATCCCTGTTTCTCCACCACGGATTCAGAATCCTGTTGCATTTCTTAGTTCTGTTCTTCCTTCACTTCCACCTACCCCTACCCCGACAGTAACAAATTCAATGGGTCTACCAAAGAGCGCAGCCTCGTAAGTTTACTATTTTTACGTTTCTCACTATAGAGAGACTATATAATCTGTCCATGAGCAATTGTGGTGTTTTTAATGTGTCAAGTCCATGCTGAATTCTGAGTGCCTAAAGATACAAGCCTGGAGCCCGTGGCTGAGTCTGCCTATCAGTAGACTCTTGTGACAACAATTCCAGTCTGTGTTCTCTGATTGTCAAGAATGTCAAACTGATTTTCACCAAGGGACACGTCAGCCTTATTGTTGCCTTTAAATGGCCATTTGTAGTTGTAATGTAATTGTAAAACTGTATAGCTTTACTTATACAGTCTTACAATTACAGATGGCTGTTTTAAGTAAACCAAAAGGCTAATGTTAAATAAACTGAGACACCATATCAAAAATAGGTATATGCCCCCAGTAGGTAATTGCCATCACATTATGTAGGTGATGTACCAAAGAGGTAGGTACTTCACCCCCATTAGGTAGTTAGTGTTAAATAAATTAAACAGAAACCCCTTATGCTGCTTTATTTATATCTCAGCCTAAAGGAAATACCTATCTCCTGCTTCAGTGGACCTTGCTCATCCAGATAATAATATACTGTTTTCATAAGACAAAACCTTTAAGTATGAATACCATGAGTTATATACCAATCTTCCTGTTCAAAACTGGACATGGTTTGGAAGCTAAATCAGCTATCTTATGCAGTTTGTGTATCTCCTTTTGACATTAAAGGGATATGCACAAATTGGGCAGCACCCAAAAAAAGATCCGTCTTTTTTTTTTTTTATAATGAAAGTCAATGTAAAAACTGATCCAGACGGATTGCACACAACTGCATCCATTTTCGCATCTGTTTATTTTCATAAAACGTATGTGTTAAACGAACTGCAAAAATGCAGTGTGAACCCAGCCTTATGCAAATTGTGTAAGACAGCTGATCTGGCTGTTTTCTTCCAATCATCTGCAGCAGGCTCAAAAATGTTGGAGGTGGCCAATAAGTCATCTTTTTAATTTGAAAATTCCTTAGGCTAGTTTCACATCTATAGGATCGCAGCGGATTTCATGCTGCGAGTTCCAAAGCAAAATCCGCTGCGATCCTGTGTAGTGTCATTTTATATAGGTTTGCATAGGATTTTTCTATAGGTTTTATACTTGCAGCAGATTTTTCATTCTGCTGCGAGTATGTAAAGCCCCGTCTTGTGCGATCCTGTACCTGTGAAACTAGCCTTAAAGTAATCTGGTATAAATCAAAGAAGGATATTACTGCACTTGTCTGTGCAGTTTTTGTTACCCATATTCATTCCAATGGAGAGAATGCAATACATTTTTATACAAATTCAAACACAAAGTATTATAAGCCAGCTCATCTGGCCAGGATTACCTCATTCTTCCAAACTGCATGCTGTTCATTTTTTATGCATTTTAAGCTTTTAAATTTAAGATTAAGTCTAAAAAATGGAAAGTGTGATGTTCAATGGTCAATGTTGTGGTGTATAACCTTGGGTTATACATCATGTGGATGTTACCAAAATCATACACCTGCCTAAATATTGTTGCAGGCCATGCATATACCCCTTCATGGCTACCGTATTCCCTAACAGCAATGGCCTTTTTCAGCAGGGTAATGTACCCTACCACACTGCATAAAAAATTCAGGGATGTTTTAAGGAACACGGTAAGTATGTTGACCTAGCCTCCTAATTCCCCACAATTCCTCCAAAATTGCAATACAATTTACCATCTGTGGTATGTGCTGGAAAAACATGTTTTGAGCCATGAAGAGCCCAACTTGCAATGTTAATCTTTTCCATAAATGTTAGCATGGTGGGGACTGGCTGCTGGACACTCCATTAATAGGAACAAGGGATCCCAATCATCCTTTTTTCCTTTAGCTGTCAGTGTCATAGACTTTGAATGGAGCAGCTACTCCATTTAGACTCCTCCTAGTCATATCCTAGGTCTCAAAGTTTTACTATAGTACTATAATCTATATAATCTGTGTTGGCTTTGTAGATTTAAACACCAATGTTTCTGGTAGTAGCAAATCTCCATATTGTCTTGAAAATACCATAGTGATCCATTAGATAGTAGATTACAGTTGCTGAATGAGTTGCTGCCTGGTTAAATAAATTCCTGTATGTCCTTATCCAAACTGGTTTCTCTGCCCTGTTTACAACCTCATTCACTGGTCACACAGGTACTTCACACTTCAATGTATACCATTTTCCTTCTAGACCTTTTGCTGGCACACCAAAGAAAAATTCAAAGTTAGTGCGGTTTAGTCCACAGGATCAAATACAAGAAAGCAAGGATAAAGTTGTACGGGAATTAGAAAAGAAGCTGACGTTAAGAGAAGATGTATTTGTACTGCGGCAGCAGGTGTGTGGTCTATATGAGATATATATATATTTAAGAAAAAGTGTATATTTTGCTTCTATATGCCTTAAAGCGTAACTGTCATTTCAGGGTCATTTTTCTGAAAACATTAAATATCTATAGTACAAGCGATTTTAAGAAACTCTGTAATAGGTTTTATGTACTAAAAGAGTTTCCTTCTGTAGTGAAAAACCAATCTCCCAGCCTCCCCCCTCACATCAGATGAAGCAGGATTTCTGTCTCCATTATGTGGCTATGGAGAGGGGAGGGGCTGTTAGGAGTGACTGAGCACAGAGGATTTCTGCAAAGCACAACCCCCTGCAATCTTCTCTCAGTAAGTTCATAGATAAGCACTGACCTTTCTGACACCTGAATTTAGCGTTTTAGGTGCCCAGAGAGTCTACAAACAGCTGACCTTCATGTCACCTCTTCCTGCTCCCTCATCTCCCTCGGCCCCTCCCCTCTTCATAGGCTTACAATGGAGAGAGCAGAACCCGTCTTCACTGGCTTCTCTGTAATGAAGACGTGTTTGCCTGATAATGCACAGATAAGAAGTCAGGGGGGGAGGCTGGGAAATTGCTTCTTGAGTACAGAAGGAGGCTTTTTTTGGCTGATGAAACCTATTACAGAGTTTCTTAAAATCGCTTATACTACTGATTTCTGCAATAAAAAAAAAACATGACAGTTACGCTTTAAACATATCATTATAATACCACTTTTTATAAATGTGACTTTTAGAGATGAGTGCAACTGAAGTTTGCTTGAGTCCGACCATTCGGCATATGAATACCAGTGGCTGAAGAAGTTGGATGCAGCCCTATGAATAGCAACAAAAACAGAAAAAGGTGATGGTACTCGCAATGATCGGCACTGTCCCAAGAATCCAATTACACTACACAATATAGGAAAAAGATGTAAACATTGTGCTTTTAGTATAAAAACATCTTTTTCCTATTTTGCATACTGTAATTGGATTCTTGGGACAGCGCCGACCGTTGTGAGTCACCTTTTTCTGTTTTTATTGCCACACACACATACGGGCACCCATTTTGGGAGTATCCCATTCATGGTACCATCAGCTTTGCAGTCCCTTGGTTTTTCCTTACCACATCTCAACCCACCAGTGACTGATGTTGCTTGGAAATTAATGGTACCCCACCAGGATGGGGGGAAATATGCATAAAGCCCAAAAAGGACTCAAGGTGGGCTTACCATCATTCTTCCTAAAATTCTTGTCCCTCCACGGTGAGGCACGAGTTGTTTGTTTGTTTGTTTTTTGTTTTGTTTTTTTCTTCTATTGCAGCCCAAGGAGTCCTGGAAAACTAAGATACCGCCAATCTATGTTTTCCTGGACTCCCTAGGGCTGCATCCAACTTCTCTAGTCACCAGTAATCAAATGTCGAACAATCAGACTCGAGCATTGTTGCAAGTTGCGCTCATGCCAAGTGACTTTCACTAAATTAGTTTCTCACTGTTTGGGCTAACATAGTCATACTTACAGGAATACAAGATATCCAGTTTTGAGCAGAGGTTGATGAATGAGATAGAGTTTCGCTTGGAGCGTACTCCTGTCGATGAATCTGATGATGAAGTCCAACATGACGAGATCCCCACAGGAAAGTGCATCGCACCAATATTTGATCGTAGACTCAAGCATTTCCGTGTCGTAGAAGGTGCATCAGTCACATTCACATGTAAAGTTGTCGGAATACCCATACCTAAGGTGTGTCATTTCTTTACATAAACATTAAATATGTTTCTATCAACTATAACCTTGACAGGTATCCATTTTAATCACTAAGAACAGTGACTGTTGTACACATACTCTGGTAACCGAATCATCCTAAAATCATATGGGCATTATAAAGACACTTTGTAGTAAACAGATATGTTTGGTTTTGACGCGACAAACCCTGTGTACAATAGGCATGGTCCTAAGTGGAATGTCTTCAGCCCAATGGTATACAACTAGTTTTAGTAAAGGTCCACAGTCAAGTGAATGTCCAAGCTGAACACCAACAGTAAAAATGTCAACATGTTAGGCTAGGATCACACTGCCTCAGAGGTTCTGCAAAGCCGAACCAAGGAACACAAACAGAGCCCCGGGGACCCTATTGAAATTAATGGGGTCCGTCAGGTTTTCCACTTGTATCCAGTAGTGTAACAGGATAAAAAGCTGTCACCATTTATTATTTTCATAATGACAACAATCAGGGGGACAGAGCCTGGGGTCTGTGGTACTCCGAAGCTCCCATTATGGTTGAATTAGGAAACAATTTTTCATTATATATGTATTAACTTCAATTTGGACACAAACTGGTAAAAAATATGAACCTGTCATTAACTCTGTGTTTTAGGTTTATTGGTTCAAAGACGGAAAGCAGATTTCAAAGAAGAATGAACATTGCAAGATGAAAAGAGAAGCAGATGGGACGTGCTTATTACATATTGAATCTGCTACCAACGATGATGACGGAAACTATACAATCATGGCTGCAAATCCTCAGGTACCAGTGTACATAGCACTTTGTATAGTTCCAGACCTGTGCCCTTTGTAATAATTCAATGAAGTGCAAAACATCAGTGGTGGTAGAAGAAGAGGTCCAGGTATTGGCACCTAAGACAGAAGGGGCTGATGTTTGATTCCTTCTCTATCCCCCTTTCCATATCTGTTAACTTCAACAGAAAACAGGGGCAATGGCAGCATCACCTACAACTAGAGTATTAGTGCTTTATTATATGGTGGTGCTCAGTACAATTGTAGTATGTCTACTTTATCATATGCAAATAAAGAGTCTATGGCACTCACCAGTTCTCTTCAGTTTCCTTTATATCATCTTCATAGCAAGAATTGCATGAAACTGGAGTCACATATCAAAGATGTTGGCCTATATTTCTGCACAAGTAAGCTACCTGACCAGAAAGCAAATACTATACCTATACCTATAGATTAGCCTACATTATAGAATCACAATCCTACATAATTATAAAACATATTACAAACATTGTGAAAATTTAATTTTCATCTTTAAGACCAAGGGTGCAGAATCCACCTTGACTCCACTAACTATAAACATTTGTCTGTCATTACCATTCTTCTGATTATATCATCGTTCATACCCTAAGCTATGATCTATCATTATTATGTACTCCCCTTGTATGTGAAATGAATCTTGGCCTACCTGTTCTAAGTGATTAAATATATTTGCAATACCATTTATATAAAGTGTCAGAAGCAACATGAGAAAATATTACTTTGCTGAAAGAGTACTAGATGCTTGGAACAAACTTCCAGCAGATGTGGTTGGTGAATCTTCAATAACACAATATAAACCTGCCTGGAATAAACGTATATCTATCCTAAGATAATAAGAAGGGAAATACTAAAAGGGCAGACTAGATGGACCCAGTGGTCTTTTTATGATGACAATCTTCTATGTTTTTATATTTCATATGTTTTTTTCCTATATAAAAGAACTTACTGGGGCACTATAATGGGTTACGGGTATAGGTAGATAGCATTTGTTTCCTAGTGGTTGAGGGATCTCCTGTCAGGTCTTTAAAATGTGTGGTGTAAAGCAGAATTAAGGATAGTTGTAGAGTGCTGTGGATTCTTTCTTTGCATATGGTTTATAACCCTTTGTTTTCTAACCATGACGGCATAGAAAGTCCTTCCTAGCATTAAAGGTGATAAGTTGACCCTCTCTAAAGGGCCATAGCAGCAACATATTGTGCCTCTATGGTATCTTCGCCTTTGTCAGATACAGAAATGAATGATAACATATTATAAGCAGTGTTAAATATGGCCACTAGGTGATGCTGTTGTCACATCCAGTTTTAATAGAGAACCCTCATCACTGTACAACTGTGCCTTACTAAATATACTATTGCATTTATGCAGTAATAAATAATTTTAATTTTTAAACATAAATAACTATTGCTAAATAAATCAATAAGATCCAAATCGGAGCTAGCAGGAAGTCCATTATTATTTAGTTGTATTTTAGGGCTTGGCTTTTTATAGATGGGAATCACCACAAATTAGGGGAAGAATATGTTTAATGAGTTCAGGAAAGATCACAGTCCAAGGTTTTCACTGAAAATAAATATATCATTTATAAGTAATTAAAGGTCTTCTCTGGAACTATACAATGTCTTCTCTAGAACAGCAATGGCCTCTTCTTAGAATGTGAATGGATTATTCTTCCTCCTCTAAAATTGAACACTTTAGAAAAAGAAACATGATGAATGTGTCTTGTTTTAGTAATATGCAGTGTCTGACACAGCTGTGTTTTACAGGGAAGAATCAGCTGTTCTGGACATTTACTTGTGCAGTCAGCACCGCTGCGTCCACGCTCTATTCCTACAGTGCTCTCTCATAGGTATCCTCTCTTTTTGCTATTTCTTATTTGTCTTTGCCACAATCATCCTCTGACTTGATGGGGATTTATATTCACTACTAAAATGTATATAATTTAACAAAACACACTAATAGCCAGGTATTGCATGGCCTTTCTAATAGCATACCACTACATGAATAGTATAATGGACCGGCTCATTGTCTCATTTCTGTGTGTGATAAGAATTGGACCTTTCTTATGCTTTTCTTTATACAATTATTAATAGTTTTTCCTGCTCCTAAAATAATTTGCGCTTTCCAGAGTGAGACCTCGCGTGCCAGAGGTGGAGAGTGAATCGGTGCAGGAGAGGTTCTTCCGGCCGTACTTTCTCCAAGCTCCTGGAGACATGGCAGCACATGAAGGACGCTTATGTAGGCTGGACTGTAAGGTACAATATAAGAAAGAAGATAAAATATGACTTCAGAGTGTCTGATCTATTGTGTGCGCTGATCATGAAGACATGTGTTACTCTACTTATTTTGCCTCCTTTTTGCGCTACTCTACAGATACCATAGAGTAACACATGACTGCATGGTCAATTTGTTTAGTTTAACCATTTAAAGACATAAACAAAACACAATTATTATTTTTTTAGCTCTGAGAAACATTTAAGATTTGTGACCGACTGTTCCCTCAAAGTTCTTAATTTTAAACCTTTTTGCAGTACACACTTATAAGAGCATGCATAGGTAACACACAAGACCCACCTGTATGTGCATGTTTATGGGGCCTACTTTTTAACAGTAAATAATTTTGTTGATCATGCCATTATGTTAATTTGGAGAGATTGGTAGAGGAAAACTTTCCAGAGTAACTTTCAGGTAAACTTTCAGAATTAGTTGTCGGGTGTACAGCAGCATTATTTCTGGCCATAATATGACTTGCAGCCTGCATTTTCACCAGATTTTAGATCTTATTTTCATTTGTCTATGGGTTAGTGAGTAGAGGACATATCACCAATATATTGAACACACATAGAGGGGGGATCCTGCTCTCTCACATCTGTATAGCACAGCTTTTAGAAAAAAAACAAAAAACAGTAGTATGAAAAGCTTCTAGAGCAGGGCTGAGCAGTGTAAGGTGTGAATATACCAGGGGGTGACATATAACACTCACTACAAGCTGCAACCATGTCACTACACCTCCTCACCCATTATCTCTATAGACTTCTATGTGCAGCTGCAGCCTAATACTTTAGTGATCTGATCTATCTTAAGATTCACAAGCAATTTCTGCAGAATGAATGATGGGTTTAGGAGGGAGGGGGAGCAGGAAAATAAGAGGAGGAAATTGCATTTTTCTTTGATAAGTTGTATTACAAAGACTCTAACATTCTATTGATTTATGTGAAGGTTATAGGAAATGTAGCCCATTTCAATGTTAGGATCTGAGAAATGTTTTATTCTTGTATTTCCTTATGGCATGTACAAACAGGTCAGTGGTCTGCCAACACCAGATATCATGTGGCTTCTCAATGGAATACCTGTGAAACCAGATCTCACCCACAAAATGCTGGTCAGGGAGAATGGAGTCCACTCACTTCTTATTGATCCCCTTTCCCAAGCTGATGCCGGGACCTACACTTGTATTGCTACAAATAAAACGGGACAAAATTCATTTAGCCTGGAGCTTACTGTGATGGGTAGGTCTCAATGTCATCTTTCTTATATTAACATGGATTTTTCTAATGAATTCACGGACGCAGGTTTGAAACATCTGTGGAAAAATACTGTGCACGTTCTGCTTATCTAGCTATTCTATCGGATATTAATCTGTCCTTTTTAATATACATATATAGCAAAGGAAGTAAAGAAAGCACCCATGTTTTTGGAGAAGTTGCAGAACTGTGGTGTCCCAGAGGGTCACCCAGTCAGGTTGGAAAGTCGAGTTATTGGGATGCCTCCTCCAGTTTTCTACTGGAAGAAAGACAATGAATCCATTCCAGCCCACAAGCCAAGAATAAGGTGCCGTGCCCTCTCTGCTGCCAGGCATGGTGTGCTGTATTCAGTGTGCTTCTAACTGAAGTGCTGAACTAACTGTGCTCCGGCTGCTTCTGATGATGATGATGTCCTGTACTAACAGAAACATTCCTGATAACAAATTGCCTTTAGCTGTATTGGGGGCAATTCACATCTATGACTGCAACTGTGAATACTTAGCTTATCTTTTAACAGCATATCAGCTAAAAAGTCATATTGGAAATGTCTGTAAAGAACCATGTATAGAGCTTGGCTGACCATCAGGGGTGCACCTACCCTTTTTTCTGCATGAGCAGGAATTAAACGGTGTCCCTACCCCCTCCTGCACACACCTTCATGGTGCAATTTGTCAGTACAGGCGGTAAAATTCATACATAGAAACAAAAAAGTTTTTTTGTAGACAGCTCACCTCATATATACTTGCTTTCGAGTCTTAGAAGGGAGGGCACACGGATTTCCAAGTGTGAAGAATGCGCCGTGATGCCAACCGTACAAGGGGAAACTCCCAGGGTACGGACCTCCTCAGTGGAGTAAAATTTTTAATCGCCATGAATTAAAGGATTCCTTTTAAGAATTTTCTTTTTGGAGTGCTGGAAGAATTTTTCTTGTTGTCCTTTGTACTGTTGGTAAAATTCATAGTTGTGGAAAATTCTTTGACAAAACCCAAGGTAGCACATTTAAATTAGTTTTTTTTTCCTTAGCAAAAAACAGTGCTATATTTAGTGGTCATTGTAAGTGAAATTTTAAATGAGTTAGGTATCTGGAGTCAAGTATTTTACTGACCTTCTCTGGTTCCAGCGTTGTCTGGTGGTCTAATCACTAGTCTGTGACTAAGCTGGCAGGACATGAGAGTGCAGGGATTCTGTTCAATGGACAGCCAGGAACAGGTGTGTGGTCAGTAACCCATATGGACAACCAGGAACAGACGTATAGTTACTAACACCCACAGCTACAGTAATTACATTTTCAACAAGCACTCAAATATACACCATATATACAGGGCTGTATTAACAGCTGCTGCTGCCCTAGGCACTAAACCTGAAGACGCCCCATCTACACGCACCTATTAGCGATACCAGACCTGACCAATACCACCATACCCCCCACCCCCCAGGAAAAGACACCAGATTTACTGGGAAGTCTGAAAGGGAGGAGAGAAACAAAAAAAATAAAAACAAAAAAATTAGTTTTTTCTGTCCCCCTGCTCCCTGGTGCTGCCCCCCCTCCAAGGTGCTGCCCTAGGCACTGGACCACGGGTGCCTAGTGGCTAAATACGGCCCTGCATTTATATATCATGGCCACATCAGGTGGTGGGCGATCTTTTTCCCTCTGATCTAAATCTACAACGAGGTCAGGAATAAGAGGCTCATTCTCTTTAATAACATGCTACAGACCTAACTTTGCACATCAGATGCTTGGGGGGCATAATACAGACAACCAACACACACAGTTAAAGTTTATATACTAAAATGTGAGACGTTATCCTCCCTAATACCAGTACATTCCCAGCAGATTTATTATCACTAAGGATAATGCTACACTTGCTCATGGCAGACATAGACTATATGTGTGTGACCGACATTAGAATCCAAGCCCTATTTGTCTATTATACATGCAGAGATCAGGGAATTAGAGCAAAGAGGCATAGTGGCTGAGGGCACTGCGGACTGTGGACTACACCTCTATAATACTTTAAGGCCACAAAAAAGAATTTTTGGGGTGGATTACAGCCATAGGCTATGTTCACACAATGTATATGTTCGTAAAATTATTATGAGAATGTACAGTACGTTGCATTGCTGTTTATGGGATCCCGGTCAAAGCGTATACACATAGTATACACTCCGGCCGGCATCCCTAGCAGCGCTGCAAACCACTGACATGTCTGACAGGTAGAAAACCATGTCAGTGAACACTATAGAGCGAGCGGCTCCGGCCACTCGCTCCAATGTGTGCAGTGGAGAGTTCTGATGCAGGCGTGCACGGATGAGCCCGCATTAGAACTCTGTGGCTTGAAAGATCAACTGCAGTACCGGCCGGGATGATCTTTTCAGAGACCGGCCGTTCCGTGACCCGGCTGGGTCAAGGAACGGCTGGTCCCTTACAGCATGTGAACATGGCCATAGGCTGTATCCATGTTTTCCAGAACTCCATAGTGCTGCGCCCAACTTCTTTAGCCACAGGTAATGAAATGCTGCACGCTTGGGTTTGGGCGAACGCTAGCATGCTCGAGGTTCGCTGATCTCTAATGTTTACTTATTTATATCACCATAATATTAGTAGTGGTAGTGTTTTCTCATTCAAGTAAATATGACAAGGTTGGCATTTTGGATTACTGGGCAAAGTGGTGGGGTCATGTGGTGTTGGTTTCTAAAAGGGTGGAAGTGGCATGGCGGGTGATTCCCCTGGTAAACTTGCCCCGCAAAAAAAATTTAATATTTTCTAGACGTTGGCAGCAAGCTGTAGGAGCGATGTCAGGAGAATTGTGGATTGGGTCAGACACTGGCGTTCAGGTGACAAAATATAAAGGAAAAAGAAAAGACACAGCACCCTATAGGGTGACAAGTTTCAGTCTCAATCAAAGTGTCTAGTAGTGAATGCACACTTGCCTTCTCAGGTTGTGCATACCACGGCCATATTTAACGCATGAGACTATCTACCAAGGCTTCAGCTCCAGACTCAGCTTATCTGTATACCCATGGTGATACAGTCCAGCAAAATCCAATATGCAAAAAGACAGGTAACTCTGTGTAGGCCGTAGATGCAAAATACAGTTTAATAAAAGTCCATAAAACAATGTGTTTCGAGGATGCAGCCTCTTCCTCAGGTTCCCTGTCTTTTTGCATATTGGATTTCACTGACATTAAGGTGTCCTCAAGGCAGTCATTTCAGCTGAAGGCAAGTGAATGAGCTGACAGAATTTTGATGGGACACCCTTTCTATGACTGGATTGGTCTTGTTCACTTTTTGTTTTATTGAAATCTTATGAACAAAATGCTGATGTGAATGTTTGTTATAACATTAATAAAGGCCTTCCGTGGCTGTTTAACCCTTGTCATGCAGAGTGGTGTGTTTATCCTTTTACTATTTTGCTATTTTGTATATCCTTTCTTCCCAGAATTCCCAGTGGAGAAAGAATAACATTTAAGTCTTTATGACGCTCTCCTCAAGGAAAAGTAGTTACCCTTAGGGACTATTAGCACTCGCTTACTGAGCCTTACTAGCGTTAACAATGTCTGTGCAGACTTTGCCTTGAGTGTAAAATAACAAAAACTTTATACATACCTCTCCATGCTCCTCGGTGTTCTCCTCACTTCTGACCCCTGTCCACAGCCCTAACCTCTAAGCTAGTCTCTTAAGTGACAAGCTGATTGGCCAATCACTAGGAGAGATTGGCCAGAGCAGTGCTCCAGTATAGGAGCTTCTAGGAGAGTGCAGACAGTGTGGAGAGGTGTGCATAACATGCTCAGTTAGTGGCCGATAATTTTTAGGAAGGCCAAAAGACGCAATCACTCGGTGAACGTTTTTATCAGCTGATCGTTGTCTTCATTACACAGACCTCTCCATTGTTGCGTGAAAAAAATAAATTTCTAAAAATCTTCAAGAATTAATCTAGCTGATTCCAAGTAAATATCTGCACAAACTTCCCAGCAGTGGACTCACTGCCAGTACTAAGATTTTTTAGGGCTTATGCCCATATCTACATTTTTTTCTAGCTATTGGCCAAAAGAACTTAATCCCTGTTACCAGTCACTGCAGTTCAACATGGCAGAGCTGCTAGATACTGCAACCCACCTCCTTGCAGCACATGCAGATAACATAGCAATATCCACTTTCTCAAATGCTAAATAGCCTTTTGCCTCCAATTCACAACATAAGGTTAGAATCCTGCATAGAAAAGTAGTTAATTCACTCCTCTTACAACCTGCATGAAACCCAAGCTTCTTTCTGAATTATTACTGCTTTGTGGAGCGTTCTCTAAACAATCACAGATACAGTATGTGCAGACTAGACTGTATGTTTTCATTAGTTTATGTAATTTTTGTGTACATTTTCAGTATGCATCAAGACACTACTGGATATGTGTGCCTTCTAATCCAGCCGGCCAAGAAAGAGGATGCTGGATGGTATACATTGTCAGCAAAGAATGAAGCTGGAATTGTATCATGTACAGCTAGACTTGACATATATGGTAGGTTTACATGCAGTTATCAGAGCAAAAAGCAAAAGTGAATGTTTTTGTTAAGTGAACCTAAAACCATTTAAGATATAATAGATCAGCACAGTACCACTACAGTAAAAATGTTGGATAATGCAGTGCTCGTTCAAATAAATATGTTTCGTGTTATGCAGGGCGAGTATAGTAGAGTTAAGGCCATATTACATGGGCTGAACTGTTAGATCAGTGCTTGCTAGCTCTTCATTCCCAGCTCGCTGCCGGCGCTATTACACGTGCTGACAGCGAGTGGGTAAGAGCAGGGAGACCGGCGCTATCATTCTATTTTTAATTTCAACATGATGAAAGACAAGGATCAGCCGACATCAAGCATGTTGGCTGACCGTAGCCTTTTAACAGGAGCTATTACACCAAGTGATTATTAGCCGTAACGGCCGATAATCAATTGGTGTAATGGGCGGCATTTTGTAACCTTTCACCACTCTGCTCAAGAGATAAGGATCCTGAACAGGGGACCTCTGCTCTATTTACTCAGAATTATACTAATAGGCTATATGGAAATATTTTTTTTAAATTATGTATGATTGCTAGGGGTTCATCTGCCATACTATGTTGTCTCTTATCAACTTCACTCAACTTATTTGGGAGGACCCTGTTTCAGATTGCAGCTATCTGGAGGGGTCACAGGAGTCAGACCAAACCAGATTGGAAATGGTTGGCATAGCCTGGCAAAATGCCACCCACTTCTTGCCAAATTAATGTACCTCTACCTGCAAAATGCGAAGTACTAGGTCACCTACTAAAAGGGGGACTAGGGACTACCACCCTCAGTGCACCCATCTGGCCACTCCGCCCCTTTTAATTAATATATGGGGCAGTATTCTGCAATCATGTCAATCCTGCACTCATCACTGCAGATGAGCCTGGGCAGATCAATTCATTTGGGGTGGTATTCCCGCCCCAGTGCACCAAACCACCTCATTAGCATATGCAAAGTACACAAAAACAGCGCTAAGGATACAGGTAAGAAAACTACCCCCATCCTCAGTGCCCTGATGCTTTTAACCTGCTGATAGTTTCCCCTTTAAAACTTTGAATCTTCCAGCCATGCACTCTATGCCAGTCCATTACCACAAGTAGTGATGGCATCACTGCATTTATTTTATATTTAGGCAGTCATAGTATTAAACCAGATTCATATAGTAACATGTTCTTATGTTTTATAGCTCAGTGGCACCAGCAAATCCCTCAGCCAATTAAAAAGATTCGATCTGCTTCTTCTCGCTACTCAACATTCTCTTCCCCAAGCTTGGATATTCTCAACTCTTACCCAGAAACACCAGTGAGTTTCATGTCACAAGCCCGTGATGTGGTAGAAAGTGAGGAGCTGTGAATTCAACTGGCTACAGTAAAAAATAAAACTGTGAAGAAATTAAAGCCGGAAAGTTTACAAATTATTTTTCATTTTTTTTTAAATAATCTATTGAGTTTTCTGCCCATGTCAAATAGTAACAATGTGGAAAGTATTTATACTTGTTATTGAAAAATGGGCCGGGTAGGCACCACAGCCCAGCCAGAAAGTGAAAGGGGGTTACAGCCTATATGTCATTTGTATAACTTGTGCGCACCATTAATACACACAGATTTGGGTAGCTGTGTCACTATCAGTGTTATCAGTTTGACTTGTAGGACCCTATTTAATTATTTATGTTCTTAGACAGTATGAAGATCAGTAGATGTTCTATTAATAATAAAACACGTATCATTTGTATTTGCCAGATTCACTGTTATGTAGTGAGACTGACACTGTAGATGCTTTAAGTTATTTGTGCCATAGCCCAAGTGTTTAAATCCTTCAAAGCTTGTCTATATTGAAAACAAACAGCGTATTGTTGAATAAAGTGGCAACAAAATATATTTTTAGACTCTTTTTATGATCGCCTGGTTTCTATCCAATAATCATAGTCTTCTGCATTAATATTTCACATCTGTTGTTATTTGCAGCTATACTGTTACAACTCTGGTGAGGTAAAGACTGCACAAGTAGGAAATCCCTGTTTTAAACAACTTTGCTTCATGTGCTAGCCTCTGTGATTTCTCAGGTATTTTTAAATCATCTAATTTACCACAAATTACTCCTTACACCATTAAAAAAAAAACTAAAATCTTGTCTAAATTCCCTGAAAACTGCTGCGCACCGCCTGTTGTTAGGGGAAGGAGCAGCAGAAAGACCAGGATGGTACACAGGAAGTTGGGTTGGGGCTTAGCTAGTGTTATACAGTGGAGTGAGACCCTGAGCTGTGTACATGCAAATTGTGAGTCTGCCTGCCTCTTCCAGAAGGTCAAAGCTGTAGCCCAAAACATCAATGCTGTTTCTGAAAATCAAGATTTCTTTATATCTCAAAGGCTGGGTGTACATGTATATTTACCATTTCAGTATTTTTTTTTCCTATACAAGAGCATAGTAAACTAAAAGTAACCATTGCAATGTGTTTTACTTATAACATATGAGAAACAGATCGCTGATCTCAGGGAGACCAGCCAAATGACAACACTGCCGGCTGCTAGAGAAAGCGCTCAATGCAGTGAAGTCCTAGGTGCATTGCCCCCTGGTAAAAAACATGAATATGCAAAAGAAGAGCCTGTGGAGCCTCATCAAAGAGTCTCAAAACACAAGACTAGCCAGATATCCCTCCAGGAAAGACCCTGCCAGGGGGTGGATCCTGTAAGGAAACCACCAAAACCACCATAATAAGTGGCCCTATAAGTCAGTGTAATGACAAGGGATAAACCAAGGCCAGGTATCTATCCACATACAGCTGTTTCAGGGTGTTGCCCCTCATCAGTGTGGAGCAGGCTTCTGGCTAGGTGGGAGCAATGCCTAGTAGAGCTATAAAAGAAGCAGATCACTGATCTCAGGGAGACCAGTCAAACGACAACACTGCTGGCTGCTAGTGAAAGCGCTCAATGCGGTGAAGTCCTAAGTGCTTTGCCCCCTGGGAAACATGAATATGCAAAAGAAGAGCCTAATCAAAGAGTCTCAAAACACAGGAGTAGCTAGGTGGGAGCAATGCCTAGTAGAGCCATAAGAGAAACAGATCACTGATCTCAGGGAGACTAGCCAAACGATAACACTGCCGGCTGCTAGTGAAAGCAAATTGTGAGCCTGCCTGCCTGTGTTTTTTGTTGTGTTTTTAACCTAAGCACTACGTCCAGTGTCTGTAAGAACAAGCTAGACACTGCAGACATAGCTTGGTACAGTTGACATTACACCTATACGTGGGAGATTATCAGACAACAGCTAGCACTGGATGTATTGTTGTTTTAATCATTTTTGAATCCATATAATTCTTCCTTCAAGGCCTTTAGCCCGAGGGTTTGGTGTATTGATTTAGTAGTGGAACCCTGGACCCACCTGTGAGAGGGGTGTATGTCAGAGCTTATGAAAAATACCTTGACATATTTTTCATTCAGTAACCACATAACAAGCTTATATGACTGCCTACCCTTACAAAATAGTCATGTAATCAGCTGGTGTGTGAGACAGACAGGACAGTCAATGCAGTCATCAGCCATTTATTTCCTCTCACTTGCAAAAGAAGGGTTCCTCAGGCTTTAAGGCCCTATTCACATATCTGCAATTCTGTCTGCAGTTGTGGACAGGTGTAAATAGAAAATAGGGTCAATGTATTTCATTGGTCCCATTCACACATCTGTTAGTGTGTACAGGGCTCACCGCAAAAAAAAATAAACAGAACAGGCCCTAGTGTGGACTGAAATTCCTCCACGGACACAATTAAACCTTCATCCATAAATAGTGACTAAATAGTTATTACCCACACTTTTTTAATTTTGCGGATCATCAAAAAATATGAATGCAATACAGATGGAAATTTGTGGATTGCTGATGAAAAAATACACCCTTAAGGGTACAAACCCACTTGCCGGATCTGCAGCGAGTCTCCTTGCTGCGTTTTTGCAGCGAGACTCGCTGCAGATCCTGGCCCTATACTTTCAATAGCAGAGAAACTCGCAGCAGGGATGTACATCCCTGCTGCGATTTTGTCTGCAGCCCGCCCCATTAACCCCCCGGCCGCCGGACATTATACATTACCGGGTCCCCGTTCCTGCTTGCTTCGGGGCTCCCGGTGTCTTCACGGCCCGCCCGGCCAATCAGTGCGCTGCGGCAGGGCAGCGCACTGATTGGCCGGGCAGAACGTGCCGGGAGCCGCCGAAGCAAGCAGGAGCGGGGACCTGGTAATGTATATCCTGCCCGCAGCCCCGGCCGCCCCCCCCGCAGACCCGGCCGCCCCCCCGCAGCCACGGCCACCCGATCGTCCCCCCGCAGCCCCGGCCGCCCGATCGTCCCCCCGCAGCCCCGGCCGCCCGATCGTCCCCCCGCAGCCCCGGCCGCCCGATCGTCCCCCCGCAGCCCCGGCCGCCCGATCGTCCCCCCGCAGCCCCGGCCGCCCGATCGCCGGGGCTGCAGGGGGGCGTGTAAGCGATCAGTGCTGCGGGGGGACGGGCGATTGGGCGGCCGGGGCTGCGGGGGGACGATTGGGCGGCCGGGGCTGCGGGGGGACGATCGGGCGGCCGGGGCTGCGGGGGGACGTTCGGGCGGCCGGGGCTGGGGGGGGACGATCGGGCGGCCGGGGCTGCGGGGGGACGATCGGGCGGCCGGGGCTGCGGGGGGACGATCGGGCGGCCGGGGCTGCGGGGCTGCGATCGGGTGGCCGTGGCTGCGGGGGGGCGGCCGGGTCTGCGGGGGGGCGATCGGGCGGCCGGGGCTGCGGGGGGGGCGGCCGGGGCTGCGGGCAGGATATACATTACCAGGTCCCCGCTCCTGCTTGCTTCGGCGGCTCCCGGCACGTTCCGCCCGGCCAATCAGTGCGCTGCCCTGCCGCAGCGCACTGATTGGCCGGGCGGGCCGTGAAGACACCGGGAGCCCCGAAGCAAGCAGGAACGGGGACCCGGTAATGTATAATGTCCGGCGGCCGGGGGGTTAATGGGGCGGGCTGCAGACAAAATCGCAGCAGGGATGTACATCCCTGCTGCGAGTTTCTCTGCTATTGAAAGTATAGGGCCAGGATCTGCAGCGAGTCTCGCTGCAAAAACGCAGCAAGGAGACTCGCTGCAGATCCGGCAAGTGGGTTTGTACCCTAAGAGTCGAAAACATTATTATTTTAAAAACTAATGCACACCGTTGTATTATGGCTTAGGACAACCTCCAAGTTATATGGAGCTCTGTTATGGCTTTTACAGACTTTATTGGGGCCCTATTCTCTGTACACCTCCAATATGACACAGAGGCAGAGACGCATTTAAGTCTCTATGCTTTTTCTGAAATATATGTGACATATTCCACATGTCATAATTTTATAGAACCATTTTTTCTTTAAAAGCAGCATTTCTAGTGGAGAATAATTCTGTACTATGATGCATAATACAGCCCCATACAGCTGCACATAAAGCACCTATAGTGTTTTCTACTGGGCCCCATTGACTTCATACAGTCTGAATGCATGAGGCCTTACTTGTAAAGCTGTAATGGTGACCTCCAAGTTCTTCATTGTGAGCACCCAGACAAACAACTCTCCACAGCTCAGCTGGGGCCCTGTTATAGTGACCTTGAAATCTTTTATAGTATAGAATAAAAGCATTTTGGAAGCACAGACAGATATATGAGAGGTACCATGTGTTTCCTCTATCTAACAGTGTCAGCAGTTTGGAATGTGAATTGCAGCTGAAAGATTCCTTTAAAGGTTGCCAGTCACTTATCAAAACTCTTGACTTGTCAAAAGTTTTCATCGATCAGTATCTGGGTATTCAGACCACCACTTATTATTACAAAGAGCCAGGAGAAGCATGCGACTATAAACTTTACTCCCTGGTTTCATCCAATCTCTGTTAATGGCCCCATAGACTTATTATGACATATGTCTACAAAGATTGCAGTGAGCCAGGGGCTAACACATCCAGCCATGTGCTTCTCACAGCTCATTCTAATGACTGTTAGGGGGCTGGACACCCAGACTATGACCAATCAAAACTTTTAACATGTCAAACTTTATCACATGACAGAGGAACTTTAAATGACACCCTGCAGTTTTACTGCTAATGTCATTTTTTTACATAAAAATAAAGCAACGTATAAAGTAACCAAAATTTTATTTAAGAACAAAAGTAAAAAGAAAATCAAATATATCCTTTAAAACATTCAGTATTTCAGTCAAACACCATCATTTATTGCATCATACCTAACAACAATGGTTTTTACATATTGCAACAAATTCTGTATCCCTTAATAGCTGTTACATTGTAACTTACTATGAATGCAGTCATAGCCTAGAAGTTTCTACAGAGCTACTGCTTAAGATTAGTGCAATTATACAAAACAATTGATGCAAAAAATACAAAACACAATATAGGCTGTAAAAACTTTACAGGAAAATATCATTTACATTACATTGTAAGACATAAAAGCTTAACGTTTAGAGAATTGTTTCCACCTTATCTGTAAGACAAGTTAATAAGGAAATTTCTCATAGTCCTTGCCTGTAACAAGACGTTTTAATCACCTGTATCCACTGTATACTTCTTATTCTTCATCTTGTTCACACTCAAGTCCAATTCAGTTTAGTGGGAAAAGGATTCTGTAAGGAAGTGATCACATGCGTCTGGAGACCCAAGTCCAAGGTAGTTCTGACAGTGGTCTTGATGGAATTGTTCATAGTGATGAAGTGTAGACCAGTCCCCTTCATCCCTGTATCTCTCTGCCTCTGAAAGGATCTTGTTCAGAGCCATGATGTAACTGAGAGCCATCTGTAGAGTCTCATACTTGGAGAGCTTCTTGTCCTCTCCCCACTGTGGCACCACTTTCCTTAGGCTGTCAAAAGCTGTGTTCAGTCCTTGCATCCTTCTTCTCTCCCTGGCATTTGCAGCCATTCTCCTCTTTGTTAACCCTTCCACTCTGGCTGGTATATTCCTGAGTGGGCATTTTGGGGACCCCTTACATTGCGCATGACAATCTTCAGTGGAATCACTGTCTTGCATTGAAGCAGATTTCATATCTTCAACCAAAGTTCTTGCCCTGGAGTTAGAGGTTAACAGCACAGCTAGAAAAGCCTTAAAACATCCTGAGGATCCTGTGATATGTGTGTACAGTAATCCTTGCTTCGCCGGTCTAGTCTATAAATGTGAATTTCCTAGGTCCTCCTCAGTGATAAAGCATCGACCAGTGCTTAGTAAACTCACAGTGGACCAAATACCTTCATTAATAATTTTAAGATTCTGTCTGCAAAAGTCCAGCATTTATATAGTGTATGTAGGGGGCTAAACAGATGGTGGCAGGTGGGCAGGCGTCCCTAAGCTCCCATACCAGCTCATTACCACCCTGGGAACTATATGCTAGGATTCTGGGAAATATATCAAATGTGTAAGTATACAGCATGTATCTGCTGGAACGCTTACGTGATGCTGCCCAGGCAGGACTTGGCCATCTGTACTGATGCTACTGGTACAACACAGTCAGTGAATATTCATTATTAGCTAATAATTTAGCCATGAAGCACATTCTGTGCAGGCCCTTGAGTCTATTGTTCTATGCCACTGATTACAGTCCACAGGTCATGTGACTCTTGATAATACAATATAATGGAAATAATCAAAGAGATAAGTCTGTTTTGCTGTGTATCTGTGTTACTGTACGTCTTTATAAACAAACTAAAGTGTACATGGAAGTTGTGGAGTGTTCAGTCCTTGTGATATCAGAGGGTATATAGATATTTACAGTGGATAGTTATTGGGTCACTTGTAATCATTCCAGTCTTTAATTGAGACATCAGGACTATTGTCACTGGTCGGACTCCCAAACATTGGAGTTTACTAAACAGATCATTAGCCCTCCGAGAAGATGTAACATGTGAAACGAGGCTTCATAATCCCACAACAATAGATGCACTTGAGAAATAATTGACTTCAACAAGACAGATGTTCAATTGAGGTCATTAATCAGATGCTGAGGCCCTATACGCTACAAGTAGCAATGCAGATCAGTTGCTGTTCTATGTACAAACAGTTATTAGAATTAGAATATCAATCATATTTTACGGTGTCCTGTTTCATTTATTAGGTTTACAAATATTTGTTAAAGATTATAATAGACTAGTATTGCTTTTCTGAATCTTCTGAACTTTTGTCACTTAATATTCTAAAAGTACAAATTTAATGGATTAAAGAATGTTTTCCAATAAAGTAAAAAATAAATAGATCTGCAGAATAGTTAAACAGGAAATGAAATGTTTTTCTGTATTCATACACATAGCTAATAGACCTTTATTCTCACCAATAATGAACAATACTTTTGTGTAGATACAATGAAAAGTTGTTTAAAAAAACAAAAAGTACTTATATAAGGGCCCATACAAATAGCATTATTACAGCTCCATACTGTACAAAATGGAGCCACAATTGAGCTGCCATAAATATGTATGAGGCCTCTACTGTACTGTCTGATTTTGTATTCTAGACTCTGCGTGTATGGAAGTATTCTCCCCTAAAAGCATTACTTTGTGTAAGGAGTAATATGGCCGCCAAGCCTTGCCATATTGTGCAAAAGAGCTTAACTGGTTTAGCTATACTGGTTTTTACCTTTAGGCCATGTTCCCACACAGTATTTTGGTCAGTATTTTGCAACCAAAACCATGAGTGGATTAAAAACACAGAAAGGCTATATTCACACACTGTTGAAATTGAGTGGATGGCCGCCATTTAACCCCTTAATGACAAGGGGCGTACATGGACGCCCCTGCAGCCTGGGCCTTGGCGTAAATGTACGCCCCGCCAGGGTACCGGGCTATGGAGCGAGCTCACGAGCTGCGCTCGCCCCATAGCAAGTGAGGACTGGCTGTTATCTGCAGCCAGGCCCTCACCCTTATTGGTGGGCTGCTGCGATTACGCGGCCACCCGCCATTAACTCCTTAAACACCACAATCGCGGTCGTGGCGTTTAAGTGTAAGTGACCGGAGCATCTCCGGTCACTTACCGATCAGGACCCCCACAGCATGTCTGCAGGGGTCCCGATCACATGGCCTGACTGCCGGAGGTCTCTTACCTTCCTCCCTACAGTCAGGTCTTCAATCTTCTGATAGAGTCTGCCACAGGCATAAGATCACAGATAACACTGACCCCTGCTATGCTATGTTATGTAATCCAAAGTATGTATGTAAAAGTTCCCTAAAGGGACTGTAAAAGTGTTAAAAAAAAAAAAAAAAAAGTTTTAAAAAATGTCCCAAAGTCCCTCCCCCAATAAAAGGGAAAATCACCCCCCTTCCAATTTTATACATAAAACACATAAAAATAATAAAGCTAATTAACATATAATATACTGTAGCGTGCGTAATCATCTGATCTATTAAAATAAAACAATATTGTTTCCACACGGTGAACAGCGTGAACAAAAAGCGGTAAAAAAATGCAGAGATTGATTTTTTTTAAATTACATTTTATGTATAAAAAAATTTATAAAAAGGTGAAAAAAATTAATAAATAGGTGAAAAAAATTAATGCGCTATAGGAGTTACAATAGGGCCATTTTAAATATATACCTGTTTGCAAAAAAAAAGTTTTACTGCAAATAAAAATAGTAAAACTTTAGAAAATCTAGTAAACATGCATATCGCTGTGTTCAGACTGACCTGTAAAATAAAGAAAAAATGCCAGTTTTACCGTAAAGTGCATTACGTAAACATGGAACCCCCAAAAAATTTGCGGAATCGCATTTATTGACCCAATAATTTTCGAAGAATTTTTAACTCTATAAATTATATTTTAGGGGTTCCGTCATTCATTTTATGGCAGATTGAAAGACACCATTACAAAATACAACAGGTCAGAAAAAAAAAGTGTTATGGGTCTTAGAAGGCGAGGAGGAAAAAACAAAAACACAAAAGTGACAATTGGCCCTGTCCTTAAGGCCATTTCAGGCCCAGTCCTTATGGGGTTAATGGCAAAAAAAGGCCGTTATTTCAAAACAATGGTTGTTGTTTTAAAATAACAGAAATAATTTGCCATTAAACCCTTAACGACATCGGGCATAAATGTACGCCCCCGCAGCGTGGTACTTAACGCAAACGGACGTACATTTACGCCCAAAGTTTACCCGATCGCTGTGTGTAAACACACGGTGATCGGGTAACGATGGCTGCTGTAACTTACAGCACGCCATCTTAGCTTGTCGGCACGGGGGGTGGTTAACCCCCCCCCCCCCCCCCCCCCCGTGCCAACGATCGCTGTAATTGGCTGATTTATTAAAATAAGCCAAGTACAGTGATTTTCCGGTTCCTGGGACATTGGTCACCCGGGGCCCGGGAAATCAATGGTGATTGGTGCTATCCAAGACAGCACCAATCCCCTTCAGTGTGTATACTGAAGGGGGCCATGGTGCCACCCTCCCAATAGCGGCGATCTAAGTGAAAAAAAATACTTTTCTCTGCACCCCTCAGTCTGAGAGGTGCAGAGAAGGTGTGTGTGGTGTGCGAGCACCATACTCACCTGATCCCAGCGCTGGAGTGAAGATCTGCGGTCCTTGGTGTCCTCTTCAATCTTCGTTGGCTGCGTTCGGCTCCCGACGGATTTTCTTCGGCAATCTTCGTCCAGGTACCTTGTACTGCCCCCTAGCGGCTGATTAGTGTATATAATACACTAATCAGTGGCTTTGCAGTGAAGAGGTAGCTTCTTTTTTTTTTTTGAGCCCTTCTGCCGCTGAGTGCTGATCAGCATCGCACGTAAGAGCGCCGCTGATCAGCAACTCCTCTTTTTTGGCGTAGGGGCTTTTTTTCCCCCTTTCCCCCCCCTTTTTTTTCTATATCCTACCTCCACTGTCTGCTGATAAGTACTGCACATAAGTGCAGCATTTATCAGCAACTTCTTTTTTGGCGTAGGTAATTTTCCCCCCTTACTGTTAAAAACATGTATAAAACACTACATTACACTACACTAGCCCACAGTACACATTACATTACTTGAAATAAAGTTTTACACTACACCACTACACTACATTACATTTACATCCCCCCCATATACCAATCCCCGAATAAAAATGTCCCAGAGAGTGTTTTCGATGGAGGAGGCATACGCGCTTATTGCCTTCTTCTTTCCTCTATTCATCTTCATCATCATTATCATCATCATCAGTGATTATGACTTTCCACCTAGGCGTCCAAAGAGGACGCCTCGGGCTGCCCGCCAGACACATCATCCCATCCCGTCCACTGCCCCCCAGACACGTCATCCCATCCCGCCTCCTCCCCCCAGACACGTCATCCCATCCCGTCCCCTGCCCCCCAGACAGGTGACCCCCATCCCGCCCCCTGCCCCCCTGACAGGTGACCCCATCCTGCCCCCTGCCCCCAAGACAGGTGACCCCAGACCCCCAAAATTATCAGCCCCAGATTCCTGGCTTTGTGGCAATGGCGTGAATCTAAATTAACCCCACAGGTCTCAGAGAAATAGACTTTTTCAAGCTCTATTTCTCTGATGACCTTGTAAATTTGATGGTGGCGTAAACAAACCTGTACGCGCACCAATTTCTAGCCCAGAACCCCTCCTCTTCTTTTGCTAGACCCATGGCGTGGACCCCTTGTGATTCAGCCGAAATGACAACATTTTGGGGGCTCCTGCTGCACATGGGCCTAGTAAAAAAAAAACACAATTTAGCAATACTGGAGTGGGGATATTATGTATAATACCCCACTTTACACTATGGCTATGGGATGGTTTCGATTCGAAGCCCTCCTAAAATTCTTGCATTATAATGACAATGCAAGGTGCCCCCCACGAGATGATCCCTCGTATGACAGACTGTACAAAGTACAGCCGGTCATAGAGCACTTCCCAGCCAAATTTACTGAGATGTATATCCCAGAGAAATACATCTCAGTAGATGAGTCCCTCCTGAGCTTCAAAGGAAGACTCCATTTCCGCCAGTACCTTCCCAATAAAAGCTCACGGTATGGCGTGAAATTATACAAACTCTGTG
Organism: Dendropsophus ebraccatus; assembly: GCF_027789765.1. Classification (NCBI taxonomy): domain Eukaryota; kingdom Metazoa; phylum Chordata; class Amphibia; order Anura; family Hylidae; genus Dendropsophus; species Dendropsophus ebraccatus. The sequence goes on from NC_091461.1 coordinate 55,743,132, forward strand.
AGAGTACCTCAGGGTACACTTACAGATTTAGGGCCCTATTCCACCGGACGATTATCGTTCGCATAATCGTTAACGATTAACGATCTCAAACGACCGCTATTGCGAAAGACCTGAAAACGTTCACTCATTTCCATGGAAGGATAATCGTTACTTATGATCGTATTTGCGATCATTCTTTTTCGCTATTTCCTCGCTATTGCGTTCGTATCTACTGCAAACAACCGAACGACGTCTTATTCAATGCGAACGTTTTGCGAACGAGCAACGATAAAAATAGATCCAGGTCTTATAAAGGGATCAACGATTTCTCGTTTGGTCGTTAATCGTTAACTGCATTTCAACCAAACGATTATCGTTTAGATTCAAAAGATTTAACGATAATCTGAACGATAATCGTCTGGTGGAACAGGGCCCTTAGAGTATATGAGGGTAGGGACACCCAAATCCAGCCCCCAGAATGCCCCCCCATCCTCGGAGTTAGTGGGAAGATCGTTTGGGAACTTATCTTCCCACTGCTGGATAAAGGTTATCACCTGTACGTTGATAACTTTTATACCAGCACCCCCCTGTTTCGGTCCCTCGCTGCCCGAGCTACTGTAGCTTGCTGCACGATCTGAAAAAATCAAAGAGGCCTTTCAAGTCATCCGGTTAGACAATAGATGCAAAGGGGGGAGAGCAAGGCCTATGCCTGTGAAAATATGTTGTTGGTCAAATATAAAGACAGACGTGATGTCCTTATTTTGACCACAATTCACAGGAATAGCACTGTTCCTGTACGTGGTACCACAAACGTGGTGAACAAACCTGATTGTGTTCTAGAGTACAATCAGTATATGGGAGGAGTTGATCTCTCAGATCAAGTCCTCAAACCATATAACGCCACGAGAAAAACCAGACGGTGGTATGAAAAGGTGGCCGTATATCTGGTACAGACAGCCGGCCACCCGGGGAAATTCCTTGAATTCTAGGAAGCTGTGATCAAAGCCCTGATATTCGGCAGCCACGGAGCGGGCCCCAGCGCTTCTGGATATAAAGGACCCCGCATCGTACAGGGACAACATTTTCCAGGTGAAGTCCCGCACACTGGAAAAAAGGGGAGATCCCAGAAGAAGTGCAGAGTCTACCACAAAAGGGGGATCAGGAAGGACACCATTTACCAGTGTGACACCTGTCCTGATCACCCCGGCCTCTGCATAAAGGATTGGTTCAAGGCGTACCACACGTCATTGGAGTTCTAAATTTTCTAAATTCTGTCCCTTATTCCTATTTCAGGGGTCACGTTGATCCAGGGATTATTCTGATTGCCATTATGGAGTCGGGAAGAAATTTTTGCCCTGTGATGAGGTTACTGTCGTCTGCCTAATGAGGTTTTTTTTTGCCTTCCTCTGGATCAACACAGGTTTGATGGACTCTTGTCCTTTTCAACGTTATAAACTAATAATTGGCCTAATACCCCCAAATAAATTAAAATTGTCCCTTTTCCCCAACTAAATAGGCATGGCCTCCACTCTTATTAGAGGCTTGCCATGTTGCATTTACAAAGCCTCTGTGCTTCCAAGACAATAGAAACCCCCCACAAGTGACCCCATTCTGGAAACTACATAAGGAATCTAACAAGGGGTGCAGCCGGCATATGGCCCCCTGGTGACAGGCACATTTGTGCCGTGAAAATGAAAAAAATTGTATTTTTCATCTTCACACAACATGTTCTACATGCTCACCGCCCCCTTTGTTAGATTCCTTATGGGGTGTAGTTTCCAGAATGGGGTCACTTGTGGGGAGTTTCTACTGTCCAGGCAGCACAGGAGCTTTGTAATTGCGACATGGCCTCCATCCTCCATTCCAGCCTCTAAATGGCGCTCTGTCCCTTTGGTGGCTTGCCCTGTGCCCATATGGCACATTATGTCCACATGTGGGGTATTTTCGTACTCAGGGGAAATTACCCTACACGTTTTGCATTTATTTTCTCTTTTAACCCCTTGTGGAAATGAAAAAAATCAAGGCTAGACCAACATTTAGTGTAAAAGTGTAAATTTTTACACTAAATCATTGATCTAGTCTTTAGTTTTTCATTTTCACAAGGGGTTAAAAGATAAAAATTTACACGAAATGTGTAGCGTAATTTCCCCCAAATACAGAAATACCCCACATGTGGACATAAAGCACCATGCGGGTGCAGGGTAAGCCTCCGCAGGGAGGGAGCACCATTTGGCTAGAATGGTTGGCGAATGCCATGTTGCATTTACAAAGGCCCTGTGTTGCCAAGACAGTGAAAGCCCCCCCCCCCCCACAAGTGACCCCATTCTGGAAAGTGCACCCCTCAAGGAATGTAACAAGGGGTGCAGTGAGGATATGGACCGCTTGATGATGGGCACATTTGTGCTGCAAAAATGAAAAAATGAAAATTTTCACTTTCACGTCACATTGTTCCACATTTGTGCCTGCCACCAGTGGGGTCCATATGCCCCTTGTTAGATTACTTGAGGGGTGTAGTTTCCAGAATGGGGTCACTTGTGGGGGTTTACCACTGTCCTGGCAGCATAGGGTCTTTGTAAATGCAACATGGCCCTTGAAATCCATTCCAGCCAAATCCAGCCTCCAAAAGCCAAATGGCGCTCCTTCCCCTCAGAGGCCCATCTTGCGGCCGCATGGCGCTTTATGTCCAAATGTGGGGTATTTCCGTACTCGGGACAAACACAACGTTTTGTGTTTTTTTTCTCTTTTAATCCCTTGTGAAAATGAAAAATTCAATGTTTATTTTTATTTTTACACAACATCATGCATCTAGTCTTGACATTTCTCATTTGCACAAGGGGTTAAAAGAGAAGAAACAGAACTAAACCTGTAGAGAAATTTCCCCGAGTACGAAAATACCCCACATGTGGACTTAAGGCGCTATGTGGCCGCAAGACGAGCCTCCAATGGGAAGGAGCGCCATTTAGCTTTTTGGGGCTGGATTTGGGTAGAATAGATTTCGAGGGCCATGTTGCATTTAAAAAGTCCCTGTGCTGCCAAGCCAGTAAAACCCCCCACAAGTGGCCCCATTATGGAAACAACACCCCACAAGGAATGTAACAAGGGGTGTAGTAAGCATATAGACCCCACTGGTGACAGGCACAAATGTGGAACAATGTGGCGTGAAAATGAAATATTACATTTTTTACACTAAAATGATGGTTTAGCCTTGAATTTTTCATTTTCACAAGGGGTTAAAAGAGGAAAAAACACACAAAATGTGTAGAGCAATTTCCATAAATACCCCACATGTGGACATAAAGCACCATGTGGGTGCAGCGCAAGCCTCCGAAGGGAAGGAGTGCCATTTGGATTTTGGAGGCTGCATTTTGCCAGAATGGATGATGAACGCCATGTCGCATTTACAGAGCCCTCATGCTGACAAAATACTGGAAACAAGTGACCCCATTCTGGAAACTACACCCCTCAAGGAATCTAACAAGGGGTGCAGTGAGGATATGGACCCCTTGATAACAGGCACATTTGTGCCGTGAAAGTGAAAAAATGAAATCTTTCACTTTCACGTCACATTGTTCCACATCCATCACCAGTGGGGTGCATATGCTCACTGCCCCCCTTGTTAGATTCCTTGAGGGGTGTAGTTTCCAGAATGGGGTCACTTGTGGGGGGTTTTGAATGTATTGGTAGCACGAGGGCTTTGTAAATGCGACATGGCCCTTGAAATCCATTCCAGTGAAATCCAGCTTCCAAAAGCCAATTGGCACTCCTTCCCTTGGAGGGTCGTCCTGCGCCCGCTTGGCACTTTATGTCCACATGTGGAGTATTTCCGTACTCGGGAGAAACTGCCCTACATGAAAATGAAAAATTGAAGGCTAGAACAACCTTTTAGTGTAAAAAAAATGTTTTTCTTTTTTCATGCCACATTGTTCTGAAAATCTGTGAAGCACCTGTGGGGTCCAGATGCTCACTGCACCCCTTGTTACATTCTATCTGGGGTGTAGTTTCCAGAATGGGGTCACTTGTGGGGGGTTTCCAGTGTTTTGGTACCCCAGAGCCTCTGCCAACCTGAAGTGGTACAGTAAAAAATGACCAAATATAACGGAGGCGTTGAAATTCACTCGGCACTCCTTTATATCTGAGGCTTGTGGTTATGTCAAATAGCACATTTGGGCCACATATGGGGTATTTCTATAAACTGCAGAAATGTGGCAATCAATATTGGGGTGCATTTCTCTGGTAATAGGTTTATAATTATGAAAAATATTGGATTACAATAAAATCTCTGTACAGAAAATTAACATTTTCAAATTTCTTACACGCTTAGCTTTTATTTCTGTGACTCCCCTAAAGGGTTAAAAAAAACTTTATGGATGTGCTCTTGCAGAGTTTGGGGGGTGCAGTTTCTTAAATGTGGTGCTTTGTGGGGCATTCTGACATACAGTCCCCTCAAATACACTTTAATCCTTTCCCTCACAAGGACGTAACTGTACGTCCTCGCGCGGGTGCGGGCGTTCAGAGCGGGGCCGCGCGGCAACCCCGCTCTGAACCACAGCGGTCCCGGGTGCCGCTTGTAGCCCGGGACCGCCGGTATTAGCGGGCACGGTCCGATCGCCGTGCCCCCTAATACAGTAATCAGATGCACCTGTCAAACATGACAGCTGCATCCGATTATCGGATACAGCATTTCCCTGGTGTCTAGTGGCGGAGATCGCTCCTCCGGGACGTTGTCCCGGAGGAACGATCTCCGTTACTGAAGCTGGCCGGGGACCGCTCCAAGATGGTGCCGTCCCGGCTCTGCACTCGTTTGTTTTCGACTGCAGCAGCCGAAAGCAAACGAGTGCCGATCTCATTGATCTTTGCTGTATATCTATATATACGCTTTGAGAGATCAAAGTGTATTAACTAGAAGTCCCCCTGGAGGGGCTTCTAGTATATGTTAAAAAAAAAAAAAAAGTGTTGTTAATAGTAAAAAGCCCCCTCCCCTAATAAAAGTTTGAATCACCCCCCTTTTCCCAGGTTTTAAATAAAAGTAAATAAATAAATAAACATATTTAGTATCGCCGCGTGCGTAATCACCCGAACTATTAATTAATCACATTCCTGATCTCGCACGGTAAACGGCGTCAGCGCAAAAAAATCCCAAAGTGCGAAATTGCTCATTTTTGGTCGCATCAAATCCAGAAAAAATGTAATAAAAAGCGATCAAAAAGTTGTATATGCGCAATCAAGGTATCGATAGAAAGTAAACATCGTGGCGCAAAAATTGACACCTCACACAGCCCCATAGACCAAAGGATAAAAGCGCTATAAGCCTGGGAATGGTGTGATTTTAAGGAACGTATATTTGTTAACAATGGTTTGAATTTTTTACAGGCCATCAGATACAATATAAGTTATACATGTTATATATCGTTTTAATCGTAACGACTTGATGAACATGCATAACAAGTCAGTTTTACCCCAGGGCGAATGGCGTAAAAACACATTCCCCCCAAATAAAAGAAATGCGTTTTTTTTTTTTTCAATTTCACCACACTTTGAATTTTTTTCTGGTTTCGTAGTATACTTTATGCAAAAATTCAGCCTGTCATTGCAAAGTACAATTAGTAACGCAAAAAATAAGGGCTCATGTGGGTCTGTAGGTGTAAAAATGCAAGTGCTATGGCCTTTTAAGCACAAGGAGGAAAAAACAAAAATGCAAAAATGAAAATTAGCCTGGTCCCGAAGGGGTTAAACCTGATCAGGTCCCTAAAAATATCTGATTTTGAAATTTTACGGAAAATTTGGAAAACTGCTGCTAATGTTTTAAGCTTTCTATTGTCTAAAAAAAATGAAAGATAGTTTAATAAATGCCGCCAACATAAAGTAGACATGTTGCTAATGCTACTTAATATATAATTTATGTGGCATAACCATTTTCTGTATAAGTTGGAAAAATGCATTTTTTCACAATTTTTCACGTTATTTTGTTTTTTTTCATAAAGATTCGTTATAAGTATCGACTCCAATTTAGCAGAAATGTAAAGTACCATATGTCACGAGAAAATAATCTCAGAATCGGCTGGATAGGTAAAAGCATCCCGAAGTTATTAATGAATAAAGTGACACTTGTCATATTCATAAAATTTGTCTCTGTCCTTAAGGCCATTTCAGGCTCTGTCCTTAAGGGGTTAAATGATGGTCATCCACTCAATTTCAACAGTGTGTGAACATAGCCTTTCTGTGTTTCCAATCCACTCCTGGTGTTAGCTGCAAAATACTGAGCCTATGGCTATGTTCACACTAGGTAAAACAATGGCCGTCGTTTAACATGTTAAGCCGGCCAATACTGCATTATCGGATGAACATTGTTTTAAAATCATTGCAATCCAGGTGCTTTATAGGTGTGATGGAGAATCAATTAAGCAAAACAGACACATTTTGAATTATTTTCAGCTGCTTTTGTATGACAAGAACAGCCACTGTTTTAACCAGCAACAAGGGCCGTTCTTGTCATAACAAATACATAGTGTGAACACAGCCTAAAGGGGTATTCCCATTTGGCAGTGGTATGACAAATCCTCACACTATAAATGCCAAGTGCCACACTGACAATCACCTTCAATTAAAGAAAAGACAACATAAAGAACAAATATTACAATTTTATTTATAAAGAAAAAATAACAATAAACAATTGTGAAGCCTAAAAACCTGATATAAAGGATAAGCAGTATAACACGTTGTACAAAAGACAAAACCTTGTTCATAAAACAGAAATAAGAGCAGGGTCCCATCCTCTGAGAAAGTTATGTTCAGTGAAATGTGTGTTGGGGTTTAAAAGGGGTTTCCTATCCCTTCACCAACTCCTTTAGCCTACTGAGGAGTTACATTTGGTTACATTTTACATTTGTACTCTGTATTAATATTCATTTACAGTTCTACGTCATCTCTAGTCTTTGTTTTTTCCACCATTTATAACTTTATGTATAACTTTTGCCCTCCATGCGTCTATTTACTATTGGGAAATGTATCTGAACTTTTTCACATTCTGCTGAATTTGGAAAACCGCAGAAAGAAAACCTCTGTATGTCTCCATAAGAAATCTCAAACAGAGTACAATGGAGTGCTTACTAGTAACTCTACAGCACGTTTCCAAGGAACAGCTACGGGTTTGTGTCTGGACTCCCAAACTCTTGAGTTTAGTAAACAGATCATTAGCCCTCCGAGAAGATGTAACATGTGAAATGAAGCTTGATAATCCCACAACAATAGATGCACTTGAGAAATAATTGACTCCAACAAGACAGATGTTCAATTGAGGTCATTAATCAGATGCTGAGGCCCTATACGCTACAAGTAGCAATGCAGATCATTTGCTATTCTACATTCAAATCTAGTCAATTACTTATATCACAAAGCATGCTTGTCATTTGTATTTGTGTTTGCTTATGTCATGCATAGTTAATGCAGTTTATGCCCTTTAGTAACACTTTTTTCCACATAAGACTAATATATTATAAATCTCTTTTTTTGAAAATACCATTGTATAGCATAGAATAGATGGATTATTTGTATGACATCCAATGTATTAAATACTATACATATAAAAGCCCTGCACCGCTTTTAACACTATGTCTTTGAGTCCGTAAAGCAGAAACTAATTTGCTAATCCCCATTAAAAAAAAGGGACAGAGAATATTCTCAGTCTATTATAGTTCTATAGCATTGGCCATCCAAGCTGTGCGCAAGTATTACTATATCTTCCCCAACGTATCCACTCACCGATATGATGGTTATTTGGAATAATAGTGACCAAGATACAAAGTATGTTGCCAAAAAGACACCAATAGGGAATTTGAGGAAACCAACCTATGACATGATTCTTCTCTTAAAGGGGTTGTCCGGCGATAAAAATTATTCACAGAATAACACACATTACAAAGTTATACAACTTTGTAATGTATGTTATGTCTGTGAATGGCCCCCTTCCCCGTGTCCCACCACCCCCACCCGTGTACCCGGAAGTGTGGTGCACTATACATTACCTGTCACGTGCCGACCACGGTCTCCGATCCTCAGCAGTGACGTCTTCTTCGGGAGGCCGGAGGATCTTCCCGAGTGCCGGCCGCCCTCTGCAGCGTCATCCGAAGCTCAGCCGCGATTGGCTGAGCATAACTGTGCTCAGCCAATCGCAGCTGATGACGTGGCCGCGTCATCAGCCGCTCAGCCGCGATTGGCTGAGCACAGTTATGCTCAGCCAATCGCGGCTGAGCTTCGGATGACGCTGCAGAGGGCGGCCGGCACTCGGGAAGATCCGCCGGCCTCCCGAAGAAGACGTCACTGCTGAGGATCGGAGACCGTGGTCGGCACGTGACAGGTAATGTATAGTGCACCACACTTCCGGGTACACGGGTGGGGGTGGTGGGACACGGGGAAGGGGGCCATTCACAGACATAACATACATTACAAAGTTGTATAACTTTGTAATGTGTGTTATTCTGTGAATAATTTTTTATCGCCGGACAACCCCTTTAACCATGAAAAAAATATGGTACCTCATCATGAAGGTGAATACTGTTTAAGGAGCAAAGTATTGATAGGGAATAGGAATTAGTACTCATAGCCTCCTCCACGTTTGATATGATTATGAATATTTTATAGTATGTGTATCCCCCACCCCAATAAAAAAATAAACTAAAGTTCTCATTTAATGTTCCTAAAAATGTGGTTATTTATGTTTCATCTAATGGCACAAGAAGTGTTAGTTCTGTTATAGGGGTAATGCCTTTTTTTTAAATTCAGTGATGGTCTAGTACATCAAAGAATTTAGAGAAGGAGGCATGACAGCTACAATTGATTGCCTCCAGCCATCTAGCAATTAGATGCATTGTATATATGAGGAAGGCATTATAATATATAGATTATTGGACCACAAGTGTACACACTTGTTACAACCCGCAGTGCTAAATAAGGAATTCATAAATAATTCAGTACATCAAACCTGCCAATTCATCCTTAAGTATACTATAGTAAGTAAACCACTAAGATGTAAGCATTGACATAAAGACAAAAAACACATGTGAACAAGTCTTCCTTTTTTTCAAGATGCTTCAGTAGGTGCCAGGAGTACATAAAATCGCTTCTCAAGATTTTTACAAGGATTACACCTTTGTGTAATTCATCATTTGTTATGTACAGAAATTAGGTTACTTTCATGTAGCCATAATACCCTAAGATCCTAAGGAGATGTTACATAGGCCAATATGGGGAAATGCAATGACGCAGATGAGCACCAATGTAGGTTTTTTTGGCTATAATTTGACAAAGCCCACACAAAAACCAGGGATAAGGACTTTTTCCGCTTCTCGCCTGAACGCTGAAAATTTTACATGTGCCAAATATCGGCCAAAGAAGCATTTCTAGGAGCTCTACCTGCCAATAAACAGTCTGTGTAAAAGTTCTGTTCAGTAGAGGTCCAGGTAAGGAGGGATGCCGCTTTGAACCTTAATGCTTATGCGCATATAGCCTGCATAGTGGTATAAGGAGTCCCTAGAGTTCCTTATTATTGATGACCTTAGAGTGGTTGCTGTGTACAACACGAGTCTATCACAGGCTCAGCAGGAACTCTGTATAGAGAGCGGATACCTATCCCAGCAAAAGATCATGATTATAAAGTACAAATTACTAAACCCCAGTGATCACACAACTGACATACGTAGAGGGGTGGGCCAAAGTATTCATTCCATTGGTAGCCCAAAAAAAACCTACACAAACCTATGGACCCTCAAATTATTGCAGAGTTAAAGGACAACTCCGGCCAAAACTATTTTTTAATATGTTATTACTTATGGAAAGTTAGGCAAATTTCAAATGTACATTAATTATGGGAAATGCACATATAGGGCTATTTTCCTTAATTTAGTGGATCAGGAAGACTTCAGATTCTCTAAAAAAAAGTGATGTCACGAACCAGGGGTGTAATTCCAATGGAGTGTCAAGCAGGGGCGCACTATATATAGAAGTCAATGAGTACCATGGACACTCCATTGGAATTACAATGGATGTGTATGTAAATGTAATTTACAGTGTTTTTGATTGAATACATTTATGAAATACTTTGGGGAGCAAGTGTCCTTACTCCCCAAAGTATTCCATAAATGTAATCAATCAGTACATTTGGATATCCATCACAGTAAGCCCGCCGCTCTGGACTACACTGAACTACTACTCCCATCACCTGCTCATAGCATGAGCAGGTGATGGGAGGTGTAGTAGCTTGGTTATCACTATGAGATTGCCACCGCCGCTGATGCTGCCGAGCGCCGCTCATCACTGTGCAGCCATCATCCCCCTCCGCTCCCCCCTCCTGCTTCTTCCGGGATCCGGCAACTTTACACTATCTGATGGCTGACTCCCTGCCCGGCCGCCGCTCTCCGATCACATGTGCCGGCCGGGGACACCAGGAAACACCGGGAGCCAGTATGTGTGATCGGAGAGCGGCGGCCGGGTGGGGAGTCAGCCATCAGATAAATGTATTCAATCAAAAACACTGTATATTACATTTACATACACATCCATTGTAATTCCAATGGAGTGTCCAGCAGGTGCGCACTATATATAGAAGTCAATGGTACTCATTGACTTCTATATATAGTGCGCCCCAGCTGGACATTCCATTGTAATTACACCCCCGGTTCGTGACGTCACTTTTTTTTTAGAGAATCTGATGTCTCCCTGATCTACTAAATTAAGGAAAATAGCCCTATATGTGCATTTCCCATAATTAACGTACATTAGAAATTTGTCTAACTTTCCGTAAGTAATAACATATTAAAAAATAGTTTTGGCAGGACTTCTCCTTTAAATGCAAGTTTAAGGCTATGTTTACATGCTGTGAATGACCGGGCGTTAATTCATTGAATAAAAGGGTAGTGAATTAGTGAAAACTGTCTGGTTTGCACTGCAAGAATATATTCATTGCTGATCTGCAATAACCAGACCTTTGCAGACACCATGAAACATCAAACAACATGTTCAATGGTGAAAAATACACATGTACAGTGATGGTACCGAACCGTGTGTTTACACAGTGTGTTTACCTGGAAATCACCAGATGAAGCCTACAATGTTGACTGCCTTAAACAGGCTTAAAGGACAACTCCGGCCAAAACTATTTTTTAATATGTTATTACTTACGGAAAGTTAGACAAATTTCTAATGTACATTAATTATGGGAAATGCACATATGGGGCTATTTCCCTTAATTTAGTAGATCAGGGAGACTTCAGATTCTCTAAAAAGAGATGACGTCACAAACCGGGGGTGTAATTACAATGGAGTGTCCAGCAGGGGCGCACTATATATAGAAGTGAATGAGTACCATTGACTTCTATATATAGTGCGCCCCTGCTGGACACTCCATTGTAATTACAATGAATGTGTATGTACATGTAATACAGTATACAGTGTTTTTGATTGAATACATTTATGGAATACTTTGGGAAGCAAGTGTCCTTGCTCCCCAAAGGATTCCATAAATGTAATCAATCAGTACATAACAGTAACCCGCCGAACCGCTGCCCGCCCGCCGAACCACCGCCGCTACCGAACGCCCGCCACTCTGGACTAGACTCAACTATTACTCTCATGGTGATGGGAGAGTAGTAGCTGGGTTATATCGCCGCCGCTGATGCTGCTGCTGATGGGCGCAGGGGGAGCCGCTCATCACTGTGCAGCAGTTATCATCCCCCTCCGCTCCCCCCTCCTCCTCTGGCCAAACTTTACACTGACTAGCGCCGATCACACATGCCGGCCGGGGACACCAGGAAGCACCGGGAGCCGGCATGTGTTATCGGAGAGCGGTGGCCGGGCGGGGAGTCAGCCATCACATAGTCAGTGTAAAGTTTGGCCGGAGGAGGGGGGAGCAAAGGGGGATGATAGCTGCACAGTTATGAGCGGCTCCCCTGCGCCCATCAGCAGCATCAGCGGCGGCGATATAACCCAGCTACTACTCTCCCATCACCATGAGAGTAGTAGTTGAGTCTAGTCCAGAGCGGCGGGCGTTCGGTAGCGGCGGTGGTTTCAGCGGGCTGGTGGGCAGCGGTTCGGCGTGTTACCGTTATGTACTGATTGATTACATTTATGGAATGCTTTGGGGAGCAAGGACACTTGCTCCCCAAAGTATTCCATAAATGTATTCAATCAAAAACACTGTATACTGTATTACATTTACATACACATCCATTGTAATTACAATGGAGTGTCCAGCAGGGGCGCACTATATATAGAAGTCAATGGTACTCATTGACTTCTATATATAGTGCGCCCCTGCTGGCGATCCATTGTAATTACACCCTCGGTTCGTGACGTCATCTTTTTTTTAGAGAATATGAAGTCTCCCTGATCTACTAAATTAAGGGAAATAGCCCTATATGTGCATTTCCCATAGTTAATGTACATTAGAAATTTGTCTAACTTTCCGTAAGTAATAACATATTAAAAAATAGTTTTGGCCGAACTTCTCCTTTAAGCATGTCTGAGGTTTGTGTGTGGATTAGGGTGGGGAAACATGGCACTGTTTGAGTCTGATAGACAAGACAAGAGGTATCTGGGTATGCTCTAAGGGCCCTATTACATAGGGCAGAATTAGGTAGATAGTGCCATGTAATAAATACTACAATTAGCCAAAGGGCTGATCGCAGTCTTTCAATATAATAAAAAATCATTGGCTGCCGGCCATGCATCACTCTGTGTAATAAGAGGTGCGCCGTTGACGGCTGATTGGGTATAGAAAATATTAAAGATGCCCTTACCTACAATGACAGGCTGCTGCGCCAATGAATGGCCACGGTGCTGTCGCATCTTGGCCAGTGATTGGCTCAGTGGCCTGTCACTGCAGAGAGGGGCTCGGTAGTGACAGCGGTGGCTGCGGTGAGTGGGGTATCTCCCAGCAAGGTTGGAGGACACTGGGGAGCATGGGCACAAGGGAACATCTTTATTACTTTACACCTTGAGGCTGGGTTCACACTACGTATATTTCAGTCAGTATTGTGGTCCTCATATTGCAACCAAAACCAGGAGTGGATTAAAAACACAGAAAGGCTCTGTTCACACAATGTTGAAATTGAGTGGATGGCCGCCATATAACAGTAAATACCTGCCATTATTTCAATATAACAGCCGTTGTTTTAAAATAACAGCAAATATTTGCCATTAAATGGCGGCCATCCACTCAATTTCAACATTGTGTGAACAGATCCTTTCTGTGTTTTCAATCCACTCCTGGTTTTGGTTGCAATGTGAGGACCACAATACTGACTGAAATATACGTAGTGTGAACCCAGCCTTAAAGCAAGGGCTGCACAAACATCGCTAACAATTTCTGTGCAGCACTTGCCATCTAACAGGCTCTGTAAGTGAGTACTGATCTAGCACCAAACTAGCGAGCTGTGTACAAACTTCACTAAGTGACAAATGACATCTTATTTTTTCCAGATGATAATGTAATCTTCCAGGATGACCATGCACCTATCCCACACTGCTTAGTGTATTGGATCTTTGACAAAAAAATAGGTAGTGGAAATCAGCTCACCTCCCCGTGTGTCCGTTAGGGTCTCGGCATATGCAGGAGGGTGCACGGTTCCTGGCGGTGGCTGTCCGTCGGCAGGTAAATGGTTTGCAAATTGTGGCCAATAAGATTTCTCCCAATGCAGGTATATGCAGGTGGGATAATTGTGTGCAATCAGTAATCAGGTTCTGTTTGTGCACTGCCCAGTCAGTATAGCAACTAGTTCACACTACAAATTGTGAGTTTGCTGAGCGTTATGCTGCAGTGTGGCTATATCCGCAGTTGCAGTATAATGAAGAAGATGGGGTATAAGGTGTAATAGAATATAGTTCACATTGGGGCGTGCTTGTAATGATAGCGGCATGGTCCCATGTTCATAAATTAAAATGTGAAATTCTATCATATGTTGGATGACCAAACTGCATAATGTGAACACTGCCCTGGATGCTAACTTGTGAGATATGTTGGCAATATGTATACATAAATATAGACAGAAAGGGAATGTACCCTCTGTTGAATGGATAAAACTATGGATGTGAATGAATGTGAATATGTATATAAACAGGGGATACATTTAATGCTGCATAACATAAATAGAATCTACCCTCACCCTTTAGCTGATCACCCTCAGTTAAATACCTCACCCTTTATCTCCTGGGACAGTCACCACTGACCTGTCTGAGCTCAGATTACAGCTGTCACCCAGCTCTGTGCCTGTAATCCTTTGATATCTGCTTTCTGCTACAGGAAATGCTAACTCCCTCCTTCCTCCTCCCCCCTCCCCTCTCTATAGGAACAGACAGAGTGTGACTCATGCAACAAGTCACAATTTTCAGATTTTTTGCAGTGGATGAAAAAGAGGAAGGAGGGGGGGGGCTGGGAAAAGGCTTTTTACATGCAGATAATGGCATATTTGCCTAATAAACCCAATTACAAAGTTTCTTAAAATCGCCTGGACTATTGATTTCTGCAACAACAAAAAAAAAAAAAATACGACAGTGACTCTTTAAGCCAGTCTTCTTTTGTCAGATGACTCAGGTTGCTCAGCTCTGTTTTACAGAGTCAGTTAGACATCACAGGAGACAAAGTGCATCATGGGAAAGCCCAAATCAGGAAGTAAAGAAAAAATGAAGCCACCAACTGGAGCTTTAGGGACCTGCAAACAGCGGGAAATTCAAACAGATACAGACTCCAGAGGAATGGTAAATGTAAAAACTATGTTTGATTGATTGTTTTTTTTTTTTTTAAATCAGCGCCGGAGTACTCCTTTAAGATACCTATTACTTTGTATAGAATAAAAATGAACATAGGTCTCTGGGGACAGAACCTGGACCACATCAACTTGAAATCTAATGTTTGTAATATAATATTGTTTCATTCTTGGTTAACTACTGTAGTTCCTTATAGATTTTCTTTATTCCAGTGGCCCCCAAGGAAAGGAAAAGGATAATTCTTCCTAAAGGAAACTCAAAATATGACGTGTAAATCAGTAGCATTCAAATTACTAAAATCAATGATTTATGGCTTCCCAGTGGAACGTGTAATGTAACTCCTAACACATATATAATGGAATAACTACCGGAATTATTTTATTAGTGTGTATCAATAAACCTACTACAATATTACAGGAAATGCATATAGTAAGAGAGTGTCATATAGACAGATATTAACATACTGAAAAGAAATCACAGACCACATCCTTCTACTTTTTCTTCTATATGGCTGTAATGAGGAGCGATAGGGCAGCAGCCCCCATAACACACAGGGATTAGGAGCAGCGGAGTACAGATGCAAAGGTTTCTACACATCACTGACTCAATGATCTGGCAATGACCTGCCTGCCATATGCTGTCTGCTTTGCTAACGCTGCCCTACTACTGCATCATGGCTAATGGGCGACTCGACTCTATAATAATAAAAAGACTTAATCCATTAATGGACTAGAGCAGTCACTTTCTATTAATGAATCTATTTAATTACTTTGAATGGATATAAATTATTTATTGTATGTTATTGTATGTGAAGGCAATGAGCATGTTCAGAACAAAGAGAAAAGAAGTGATGAGGCACATTAGACATGTAGAAATGATATAACAGAATCCTATGAATTTAGGATTATCACAAATACAATAAAAAAAGATCATACTATATTGCAGAGTTTTTAGTATCTCAGTATAATCAGATCATTCAAAAAGGCTAAAGAATGCAGATTTGTAAGATGGATATTGACATATAGTACAATCACAGTAAACATCAGGTACAATTAGATCTATAAAATGAGAACTAGATCTGGGACCTTTCATACTGCCTATTAGCAAGTGTGCATTGGCTTCTGGTATTTTATAGGCACAGCTCACACCTAAACCTACTTCGCCTCAGCCAATGTTCTGTTAACTGCTTGAGACCCTTAGTCAATCAACCTGTATCTGACCTGCAAGGTTCCTGTGTAGTGCAAAGGTGGTATACTGTTTGGCTGTTTATTTTGCATTTTTTAGGTGGTCTAATTTATGGTTTATATCTCTTTAGAAAGTCTAGGATTTATAGATCTATCATTTAGTCCATATTTAAGGGTCTGGTTTCTGTATTTATTCTGGGGTCTGGTTTGAATCATCTGGTCTAGGGTCTGTATTTATTTTTATGAATGTACTTATTTTGGGGTCTTCATAATTTAGGGTTTTGGGACTGGGTTACTGAAGGAGGTTTGCAGAGTTGTCCCTAAGCCAGTTCTGTGTTGTCTTGGCTTTGTGCTTAGGGTTATTGTTTTGTTGGAAGGTGAACCTTTAGCCCAGTCTGAGGCCCAGAGCACTCTGGATTAGGGTTTCATTAAGAATATTTCTATACTTTGCTCCATTCCAGCTTTCCCTCAACCATGACTATTCTTCCTGCCCCAGCCACTGAAAAACACCTGATGCTGATGCTGCCACCACCACTGTAGGGATGGTATTGGGCAGGTGAAGAGCAGTACCTGAATTCCAAGATATGACAAGACACTTAGAAGTTAGGTCAAATAGGTCAATTCTGGTGTCCTTAGACCAGAGAATCTTGTTTCTCATAGTCTTTTAGGTGTTTTTTTGCAAACTCCAGGAGGGCTTTCAAGTGTCTCTTAGTGGAGTTTTCTTCCTTACCACTCTGCCATAAAGACCAGATTGATGGAGTGCTGTAGTGATCATTGATGCTTTGGATGTTTCCCTCATTTGCACACAGGATCTTAAGAGCTCAGCCAGACTGATCATTGGGTTCTTAGTCACCTCTATTTCCAAGGCCCTTTTCCCCTATTACTTAGTTTGGTGGGGCACCAACTCTAGTATGCCTCAGAGTTATTTTAAACTTCTTCTATTTAAGAATTATGGAGTCTATTGTGTTCTTAGGAACTTTCAGTGCGACATTCATTTTTGTCCCCTTCTCCAGCTCTGTGCCTCTGCACAATTCTGTCTCTGAGCTCTACAGGCAGTCTTTTCCACCTCATAGCTTGTTTTTTGTTCTAATATGCATTGTCAGCTGTGAGACCTTATATAGACAGTGATGTGCTAAGTCAAGTCCAATGAGCTGATATAATAATAATAATAATACTAATAAGAATATAGCGCCAACAGATTCCACAGCGCTTATTTAAATATATAAATACATTACAGGTTATATATTAAGTTATAAAATGAATAAATTAAAATACCAAATTAGTGACCTGCTCTCAAGAGCTTACAGACTAGGATGACTGGGAGTAACACGAGAGGCAACAAGTGCTTTATTTATCAATGTTCCAGTCATTATACATGGAATCTCTAAGTGCCTATAGGCGGCTGGGCAAGCCAGTCACAAGCCATTTTCTAAGCTCAGATAACAAGCACAGTGTAACTAGCACCGAAGAAGTTATAGAGAGGATGGAGAGGGGATAGCAAAGGGAGACGAGATTACGAAATGTTATAAGCGTGCCTGAAGAGATGGGTCTTCAGGGCACGCTTAAAACTGGGGATGTTGGAAATAAGTCTGAGGTCTTTGGGTAGGGAGTTCCAGAGAACTGGTGCAGCACGAGAGAAGTCTTGGAGGCGGGAATGAGAAGTTCTGATTAAAGAAGAGGTTAGTGTGAGGTCATTTGCAGAGCGCAGAGCACGGGAAGGATGGTAGGTGGAGATGAGGGAGGAGATGTATGCAGGGGCAGAGTTGTGGAGAGCTTTATGGGTGAGGGTGAGGAGTTTGAACTGTGTTCTATATTTAATGGGTAACCAGTGGAGTGACTGGCACAGGGGGGAGACATCAGTATAATGGCTGGAGAGGAAGATGAGTCTGGCTGCTGCATTCAGTATAGACTGGAGAGGGGAGAGCTTAGAGAGAGGAAGACAGATATTACCACAAATGAAGGTGTGGAAAGATAATAACAACTCCACTTAGCACAGGACTGGCTTTTTGCCACCCTCTGGATTCTGCCCCCTCAATTATTGGTAGACAATATCTGTCTGTCCTCCCTTCCCCATGTGCTGTCATTCTCCATAGAAATAAACATAAGTATGGGTCCATTTACTCAGAAAGATTATCTGCCAAAGATTTGAAGCCAAAGCCAGAAACAGACTATAAACAGAGATCAGACCATAAAGGAAACCTAACATTTCTCCTCTTTTCAAATCCATTCCTGGCTTTGGCTTCAAATCTTTAGCAGATAATTTAGTCAGATAATTCTATGTAAATGGTCCCTTACACAATGTTTTTACAATGTCTTTTGAAACATTTATATCCAGAAAGTCTGTATTAAGGATCTGTATATTTTACAACAAGAACAAGATAAGTTGATATCTGACAATGAAGCAAAAAAACCCTTTTCCTAAAATTTTTTTTAGAAGTTTTCCTGTACCATTCATAGTATTCAATCCTATTTTTTCCTATTCTATAGTACATATACAGCCTTTATTCAAGTATCTTACAAACAAACCTGGACTAATTTATCATACATAAGAAAATGTACTTTTTAGGACAACTATGGTTTTTGTATTTTTTGGTAAAATTAAAAGTTTTGAAGCTAAAACTTTGAAAAATAGCCTAGATATTCTGCATATCTCAGCAGCTTGAGCTATTCTGCATATGCTTGCCTATATAATTAGTGTTCCTTCTGTACTTGTCTGCAATTAGCACAACGGTGATTAATAAAATTACTCATCAAGCTTAATAGAACTGCAAAATAAGGTATAATTAATTTATCATTAATAAATCATGGCTTAATTACATTCTCTGTTGATTACGACCATATTTTCCACAACATATTCCACCTGAGCTCATGTAATTTGTCTGTGCCTTATAGACTAGAACTGCGATGTCCAGTAAAATGACCAAGTAAGACGATTATGTGAATACAAATGTGGTGCACGAGATCAACAGACTGGAAGAAAATAGATCTCTTTTTTTGTGCATCTACCTTCATGTTTATGGTACTTTTACACGGAGCGATAATTCGCCCGATCGCATGATTAACGATATAACGATTTTTTGTTTATAACGATCAGCATTTAGACGGAACGATATATCATACAGAAAAATCGTTTTGCGATCACCTAAGCCTATCTCGCACATAGGTTAAATTGGTGAAAGACTGTTTACATTTTTTGCGAACGACCAACGATGATTTGAGAACATGTTGAAAGATCAAAATGAACGATTTCTCGCTCGTCGTTTGATCGTTCGCTGCGTTTACACATACGATTATCGTTCAAATTCGATCGTTATCGTGCAAATTCGAACGATAATCGTTCCGTGTGAAAGGACCATTAGTCAGTGGTCGTTGTGTTGATTTTCTAAGAATTTTCCACCCATTGTACAGAAATGTTACTCTTGTACCAAGTACAGTATATGCCCAAAACATATTCTTCAATACTTTGCTTTTGAGATGGCAAATTAGAGAGATTGGTAGGGGCATAGAATTTAGTTCCTAAAATGCTCAAAACCTACAGTATTTGAATCCCAATTAGTTTATTTAGCCCTCAGGTAGCGCACAGACCAGACCACCTGAATGTAGAAAGGCCATAGACCAGATTCCCATAAACTAATATAGACCACAGACTAAGTTAAAGGCTGCTATATACAGTACACAACTAATATATATCACAGACCAGGCCCCCTAAAAAACAGACCCCACTTTAAACCTCAAATATAGATGACCCCCCCCCCAAAAAAAACACTTTTAAATATTTCCTTATACCAAATCCTGCCAGTTAATTAAGAGAGCTGATATATATATACACAGTGGGGGAAACAAGAATTCGATACACTGCCGAATGCAATTAATTTGCATTTTTTTGCATGAGATAAGTATTTGACCACCGACCAACCAGCACAAATTCTGGCTCTCACAGACTGGTTAGTTTTTTTTTTAAGAAGCCCTCCTACTCTGTTTGCACTTCTTTGAACTTGTTACCTGCATAAAAAAACACTCAATCATTCACACTCCAGTTTGGCCAACACCAAAGAGGTGTCCAAGGTCACCAGGGATAAAACTGTAGACCTACACAAGGCTGGGATGGGCTACAGGACAATAGGCAAGCAGCTTGGTGAGAAGACAACTGTTGGTGCAATTATTAGAAAACGGAAGAAACACAAGATGACTGTCAATCTTCCTTGGTCAATATCAGAGCTCCATACAAGATCTCGCCTTGTGGGGTAAGGGTGATTCTAAAAAAGATGAGAAATGGCCCCTGGTGTGGAGGGTACTGGGGTTATAATGGGGTGGTAGTGTTAGCCATTATACGAGCTAACACTAAGCCCCGACTTAGTAATGGACACTGCATATTAGACAGCTTCCTAATAGGCGGGGTGTTTTTATTTGAATAACAAACAATGGGCAATCTGCCATGAATGGCCGTTGTTTGTATAGCGTGTGAACATAGCTTAAAAGTGTCGGTTAGATTATAGTCTATGAAGCTCATTGGAGATAATTTGGAGTGTGTATTGAGCCAGGGAGTGAGTAGGGTTCCGACCCTAACCAGTCTAAACTTTATACATCTTGCGCAAACATGTCAAAAGTTCATTCAAATGACAGTAATTCGTAAAGGGTACCTGTCACCAAGTTAGTTTCTCCAGAGTGGTAGTCAGATATAGCTGTGCTAGGAGATCAGGTATTATTTTTATTTTAATCCCTTCACGTCAGCCATATATATTTATATATGTTTCTGCTGCAAATGCCCTGTGCATCAGGAGTATATATATATATATATATATATATATATATATATATATATATATATATATACATGTTCGTGACTTCAGGGGCTTTTTATGTGTGCTTGTCATTTATTAAAGTATTGTATTTCCCCCCAAATGTCATACAAATCACCAATATACACTTATTACAGTAAATGCTTATAAAGTGCTTTTTCCCCTGCACTTACTACTGCATCAAGGCTTCACTTCCTGGATAAAATGGTGATGTCACAACCCGACTCCCAGAGCTGTGCGGGCTGTGGCTGCTGGACAGGATGATGGCAGAGGGATGCTCAGTGTCCCTCCAGTGCCCTGTGTCCCTCCTCAGTGTCCCCCTGCCATCATCCTCTCCAGCAGCCACAGCCCGCACAGCTCTGGGAGTCGGGTCGTGACATCACTATTTTATCCAGGAAGTGAAGCTTTGATGCAGTAGTAAGTGCAGGGGAAAAAAGCATGTTATGTGCATTTCTCGTAACAAGTGTATATTGGTGATTTCTATCACTTTTGGGGGGAAATACAATTCTTTAATAAAAATTTTCGGTGGACTTCTCTTTTAACCCCTTAAGCGCCGCAATCTATAGCGATCGTGGCATTTAAGGTAGTCAGTGACAGGACAAGCACCTGTCACTGACTGATCAGGAACCATACAGACTCTCAGGCAGACTCTATGTACAGATCACCGATAACACTGATCTATGCTATGGCAAAGCATAGGTCAGTATATGCAATCTAATGATTGTATGTTTTACAGTTAATAAAAGTGTAAAAAAAAAGTGTAATAAAAAAAGTCTTAAAGTGTAAAAAAAAACACGTATATAACCCCCAATAAAAATTTAGTATATCTCTGTGCCCATTATAAAAATAAATATCTGTAAACAATAAATAAACATATTATATATCGTAATGTGTGGAATTGTCCAAACTATTAAAATATAACATTATTGTTTCAGCGCGGAAAACGGGGGGGGGGGGGGGGGAGGGGGGTAAACACCAGGATCGCTGATTTTTTAAAATTATATATCAGAAAAAAAATTATAAAAAGCTATCAAAATTTTTATTTTAAGCCAATATGATATTAATAAAAACTAGAGATCATGGCGCAAAAAATTACCCACCAACCAGCCCTGTAGGTGGAAAAATAAAAGAGTCATGGCTCTTAGAACGGGAGGAGGAAAAATGCATTAAAGGACAACTCCCATGAAAAACTTTTTTCCAGTAATTGAAGCACATTACAAAGTTATATAACACTGTAATATACTTCAATCACCTATCTGTCCTCCTTCCCTGTCTTTTCTCCCCTCAACCCCCACCAGGAAGTGTAAGAAACTCCTTCATACCTAATTACTGTCGTCACCAGTCTCCTCTCTCAGCTCCTTCTAGTGACGATGAGTCATCAGCAGGAGGGCTGCTCTAGCTCCTGTCACACCAGCCTCCCCCTCCCCTGCCTGGTCAGGTGACTAGGCTTGCTCAGCTCCCATTGGCTGAGCAACTGTAAGCCATCTGTCATTCTGCAACTCAATAATGACTCGTTACTGACTCCAGGCACATAACCAGCTACAGGATCCCCTCCCCCATACTCCCTCCTGCTGCCGAGTGGACTTGTCATGTCACTTGCTTATCTTTCTCCTCACTCCCGGCATGTCAGCTACACAGACGTCTTATCTCTCCCCTGCTGCCCTGACCTAATCCTGCAGAATGTACACTACAGTGAGGTGACAGTATGTGTGTGCAGCTTCAGTGTGTGTATATAGCAGCCTGACTGAAGAGAGCCAGAGAGGGGGTCATGTGTAGTGTATGATGGGAGTTGTAGTGCATGGAGGGGCAGGCACTTGCAGTGTCACAGCAGGGGGCTGGCTTGTCACAGCAGCCAAAGTGCATCATGGGAAGCTGAAACCAGGAAGCAAGGAAGAAATGAAGAACAAGACTAGAAATCAGAAGGTACACAGACGGTGGGAAATTCAAACAGTGACAGCTCAGGAGGGATGATAAGTATAAAAGCTAGGTTTCTGATTGGTTTTTGGTTTTTTTCCTTAGCACGGGAGTTGTCCTTTAATTTGACCCGGAAATCAATGACCTTGGTCATAAAGGGGTAAAAGAAGTTTCACAAAACTGAAAAAAAGCAGGGGGGTGCAGGACAATAATGAACATAGCAATCTTACCTCCTGCCTCTAGTGCCGCTCCCAAGTCCCATTGACAGCCAGTGATGACCTGCAGCTCTCCTAGCTGAAACGTCACCTATCCGGCTGAGAGATTGCCCACTTGGCCATTGACATCAGGAACACCGCAATTGCTCAGCCAGCCCATAACATTGCAGCTGGAAGAGCTGTCAATGGGACCCAGGAGTGGCGCAATGGAGAGACAGGGACAGGTGAGTTTACTTGTTTATTATTTTCTCACACCACCTGTCTGACTTTTTTCATTTTCGTGCAACTTTCTGTTTACTTAAAGGGGTTATCCAGCGCTACAAAAACATGGCCACTTTCCCCCTACTGTTGTCTCCAGTTTGGGTGGGGTTTTGAAACTCAGTTCCATTGAAGTAAATGGAGCTTAATTGCAAACTGCACCTGAACTGGAGACAACAGTAGGGGAAAAAGTGGCCATGTTTTTGTAGCGCTGGATAACCCCTTTAATAGGGCTCATGCACAGAATTCAGCTGATGTGGGACGTATCCAAAACATCTGCATCTGCACACCTCTCCGAAGACATTAGTCAAAGATACATCCCAAATTTTGGGGATTATTGCTTTTGTTAATGCGGGCTCCAACACTTTGCCTGTATTGGGCCCAAAAATTCCTGATGGTGGCCCTGCTGATGACTACACTAGTATCTACATGCTTCAACAAAAATACAAACAAAAATACCTTATAGTTAAAAATGTCGAGAAATATTTAAATTAAGTAGTAAGAGTCCTGGTCCCTGGTTACATCACTTCTTGTTTTCCACCTTATGTCCCTACATGTAAATGTGACTTAAGCTGTTGCATTATTTTGGTGTACTCGGTGCTGTTGTATTCAAGATAAAGCAGACCATTATTTAGGGCACACGGTTGATGGCTTTTAGAGAACTCTGCTTCTGAATGATAACAATCCTACAAAGAAAAGCTTTAGAACAAGACAATGAATGGCGGTTTTGTTTTCAGGCCATGCCCCTGACATGTTGTTTGAGATACACGTTGTACACACGCATTATGTGCGTATGGTGTTTGATAAAGGAGGCATAAATGGAAGTGCAGGTTGTAAATTCATTGTACCACGCATTGGGGTAATGGGACTGATAACATTTATAGATTATGGCCTCTGACTTTTACCAAAAGAAGCAAAAAAATAACAAACAAACTAAATCATGTTGGTTGTGACAAGACCTTCTATGACGTGTTACTAAGAAAAAAATAAAAAACTGGTGTTTTTCTGTAGATCGTGGGCTGAAGGAATTCTGTTTTTGTCCATATATTGTTTCTTAGGACTAATAATCAACAATCTGTAAAGAACCTACCAAAAGAAAAAAATATACTAGCACATTTCACCTATAGCTACTCCATTTCCAATGCCTTTATTTTCGGTCGGGGTCCTCTGTTGGCCCCATGACTGCCTGTAGTTTATCTGGATAGCAGATACAGAAACTGAGGGATGAGATAGGAGCAGGCAGCTACTGGGAAGGTTACATTCACATGTCCATAGAGCTGTCCGTGGACCAGGGCAGGACTGGGACTGAAAAGCAGCCCTGGCACACACACCCCACCAGCCCACATACAAGTCTCCCTGCACCCATTGCACCAACTGTGCCACGCAGAAAATTTTTCAGATATAATGAGATACCAGGTGTACGCAGGTGCTGAAAAGTATTATCACCCTGCAGACTATATAAGAGTATACAGCTGTGATCAGACACAAAATACAGAACAATTATAGATCATCTGTTTGCTCTCCTGTCATCTGTTATATGATTCATACTAATAAAAGCCACAGTATTCTACTCTGTAAACTATTCTTCAGGAAAAGCAGAGCCCCAGGAGAGTTTCATCTTATGGCCATGTTCACACAACGTATGTTTAGCATAAATCACGGTCGTTGTTGCAATTTGCAACAACGGCCGTAATTTATGCGAAAACATACTTTGTGTTGAAATGAATAGAATGCTGGCCGGAACGTATACACACATTAAATAGCGGCCACACAGACATGCCAGTTCACACAATGGAGCGTGCGGCTCTGGCTACATGCTTCATTGTGTGCCCCCGCATCTGAATTCACCAGAAATGAAGATCAGCAGTAACACCGGCTGTTCTGTGACCCGTCCAGGTCACAGAATGGCAGGTGTTATACCATATGTGAACATGGCCTAAAGTTACACTACTGAAATAATCCAGGGGCCTCTTTCCTCCCTACCTTTGTATTGTGCAGTTCCCCTGTTATTCTTCCTGGAAATTGTTCCCCTGATCCCTATACACTGACCCATCCAATCATAACTGACAGTATCAGACTGTGGGGACACATCCTATTAAACAGAGGATTGGTAACAACCAGATGTCAGTCAGGCCTGGGATACACAGAGTGTTCTAGAATGTTCTATTCTTGTGTCACTCTTCATGTAGACCAGGCCTGAGAGAACAACACAAAGCTCTAATGTAGGATTCTCCAGAATTGTTACCTCATGGGGGGGCACAGATATTTCCTATAAGAGATGTCAGGAGAGCGGATAGTGATGGCTGGGGACTCACAGGGGACGTCTTCTCTCATCCGAGTCATTCTCCTATCCCAGATCATTAAGGAATGACCCCACACCCCTAAAAAAATGAATACTGGCTGGTGTAAACTGCCCACAGCAACCAATCACAGCTCCTCTTACATTGTACCAGAGTTTAAAGCTGAGCTGTGATTGGCTGCTGTGGGCAGTTTACACCAGGTGTATATTTACACCCTTTCATAAATCTCCCCCAATAACTACACAGTTTAACACCTCTTAACCCTATTCTTTATAGTGCACCAACTCCCTACCTGAGGATGAGATGCACTATAAAGGATGGGGGGGAGCAAATAACACCGCCATACCATGACGTTATATTACCACCACCTAATGACTAACAGTCATACACTATATGCAGACCATTTATACCTCCATACAGTCAGCATATTACAGCACAGTTACAGTACACTCAGTGACTCTTCTCTGATTGGCGTCTTCCTCTTTGGTTGTTTTCCCCACTTGGCCCCGGCTGTCATGATGACGTCTTCTGGTCACCACTCATCTTCACCGAATCTGTCAGACACATTAGGCTCTGCACTTTCATAACACCAGCTACCCACCTCTATACAAGCTGCCCATCCATAGTGCCCCAAATGGTTATAACGCCCCCTCCTGTAGCCCATGCAGTATTAAATCAACCTTAATTCCAAAGTGCTACTATAATAGTGTCCCAAATAGTATATCTCCCAATAGTGCCACCTATAGTAGGTAATCCCTCCATATACTAGTTAAAGCCCCTTTCCTCTTACCTGATGTTTGTACATCACATTGCTAAATAAATCTGTACATTAGTATGTTAGGAGCCCTGTGGGCGTTCCTGGGCCCCACTACACCATTTGCCCCACTTATACGTAAGACTAATTTACAGATTTTTTAGGATTAAAGTTCAATATTGCCAGTCCCGGCAATATGGTGCTGTCCCCCTTCGGCAGCTCTGAGACGCTGTCCCCTAGGATGGGGCTGGGTAAGGAGTAGCAGGTTAGGGTGAGTCCCTGCAGGTGTGGGGACCGCTTTGAGTCCGGCAGGGGTGGGGGGTCTTTCACACTGGGGGCCGCTCATTATACCAACTACTATACGGGATGCTGGGAAAACTGAGAGACCCCATTATACAGGATGCCAGGGAGGCTGAGAGACCCCATTATACAGGATGCTGGGAAAGCTGGTGACCCCATTATACAGGATGCAGGGAAGCTGAGTGACCCCATTATACAGGATGCTGGGAAAGCTGAGTGACCCCATTATATAGGATGAAAGGAAAGCTGAGTGACCCCATTATACAGGATGCCAGGAAAGCTTAGTGACCCCATTATACAGGATGCTAGGGAATCTGAGTGACCCCATTATACAGGATGCCAGGGAAGCTGAGTGACCCCATTATACAGGATGCCAGGGAAGCTGAGTGACCCCATTATACAGGATGCCAGGGAAGCTGAGTGACCCCATTATACAGGATGCCAGGGAAGCTGAGTGACATCATTATACAGGATGAAAGGAAAGATGAGTGACCCCATTATACAGGATGCCAGAGAAGCTGAGTGACCCCATTATACAGGATGCCAGGAAAGCTGAGTGACCCCATTATACATGATGCCAGGGAAGCTGAGTGACCCCATTATACAGGATGCAGGGAAAGCTGTGTGACCCCATTATACAGGATGCTAGGGTAGATTGTGAACCCATTATACAGGATGCCAGGGAAGCTGAGAGACCCCCCTTATACTGGATGCCAGGGAAGCTGATTGACCCCATTATACAGGATGCCAGGGAAGCTGAGAGATCCTATTATACAGGATGCCAGGGAAGCTGAGTGACCCCATTATACAGGATGCCAGGGAAGCTGAGTGACCCCATTATACAGGATGCCAGGGAAGCTGAGTGACCCCATTATACAGGATGCCAGGGAAGCTGAGTGACCCCATTATACAGGATGCCTGGGAAGCTGGTGACCCCATTATACAGGATGCCAGGGAAGCTGTGTGACCCCATTATACAGAATGCCAGGGAGGCTAAGTGACCCCATTATACAGGATGCCAGGGAAGCTGAGTGACCCCATTATACAGGATGCCAGGGAAGCTGAGTGACCCCATTATACAGGATGCTGGGAAGCTGAGTGACCCCATTATACAGGATGCAGAGAGGCTAAGTGACCCCATTATACAGGATGCCAGGGAAGCTGAGTGACCCCATTATACAGGATGCTAGATAAGCTGGTGACCCCATTATACAGGTTGCCAGGGAAGCTGTGTGACCCCATTATACAGGATACCAGGGAAGCTGAGTGACCCCATTATACAGGATGCCAGGAAAGCTGGTGACCCCATTATACAGGATGCTGGGAAAGCTGAGTGGCCCCATTATACAGGATGCCAGGAAAGCTGAGTGACCCCATTATACATCATACTAGGGAAGCTGGTGACCCCATTATACATCATACTAGGGAGGCTGAGTGACCCCATTATACTTACCACCCTTCCAGTTGTCCATGGCATCTTTCCTCCTCTGGCCCTGTGTACTCTGCTGGTGGGCGTCGGGGCTTACCGCAGAGGGGGCGGGGCTTAACGGACTTAACCGGTAGTCGGGACTATTGGCAACTATGGAGAGGGGTCGGGGACATGGTTCCCAGGCTGTGGCTCTGCTCCGGCTGAAGGATGCGCCCGGTGCATGACGTCACTTGCCTGTGCCGGCCTGGGATGCTACTTTTCTCTCAGCACAGGGGGCCCTGTATGTATTCCCAGAGCGAGGCTGGGCCCAACAGACAGCGCCACCCACTGCACACACAGCAGGCTTCTCCTCCTCCTGCATCAATGTTATGGTGCTGGCAGCACAGTGTGCAGTGATAAGTGTGTGACAGTTTGGTGTCCGGCAGCGGCCCTGTCTCCGGCAACAGCCCGAAGCAGCTAATTAAGCAGGAACACTGCGGGGGCTTAATCAGCTGCTTTGGGCCGCTGTCGGACACCAAACTGTCACACACTGTCACAGCCCGGCGGCCCACAGACTGACAATCTGGGCAGCCCAGCGGGCATTTGCCCGATCTGACAGATTGCCAGTCCAGGCCTGCCGTGGACCCGCAGCTACCAACAGCAACAAAGACAATAAAAGAATGTGTTCATACAGTCCACAGTTCAGTTTTCAGTTCTGGTAATAACCATACCGGAGTCATTACAGTTTCAGGCTATGTCCACACAGTGTTTAAACGACGGCCGTTGTTTGACATATTCCTGCGGCTGATATTACCATATTGGCCACAGGCACATCTTTTAATTTTATTTGGATTGCAGGCACACTTGAGTTTAATGCAATGTTAGGCTGTCAAAATGGCCATACATTATGTGAACAGAGTATGAACAACGGCCGGAAATATTTGACATGTTAATTATTTGCGCGGCTGTACTTGAACAACGACCTTCAGGGCTCCAGATGGCGACCAAAATGGTCGCCAATGCGACTGATATTTTGCAAATGGCGCCCAGATTTATTAATCTGGGCGCCATTTGCGACTGGCCCCGGCGGCGGCGCGCTGTCTCTTTAAGATGCGCGGCTGATGCGCGGCTGCCGGGGGTGTCCCGTCCTATCCCCGGCAGTGCGGCGCATCAGTGAGCTGCCTGGGGCCCTGACTTCCGGCACAGGAAGCGCGAGTCAGAGACGCTTCCTGTGTCAGAAGTCACAGCCCCGGCGTACAGGGAGCTCACTGATGCGCCGCGCTGCCGGGGATAGGACGGGACACCCCCGGCAGCCGTGCATCAGCCGGGGACAGCGTCCGAAGAAGAAGAGGATCGCCGGGGGAGCGGGTTGTCAGGTGAGTTTGTGTGTTTGTTTTTTTTAAATATTGCTTAGCATAGAGGAAAGGGAGGGGGGGGGCATCTATAATGGGGGGAAGAGAAGGGGGGGCATCCATAATGGGGGGAGAAGAGGGGCCATCTTCAAGGGGGGGAGAGGGGGCTAGCTATAAGGGGAGGGGGTATCTATAAGGGGGGGAGAAGAGGGCATCTATAATGGGGGGGAGGAGGGGGCATCTATAATGGGGGGGAGGAGGGGGCATCTATAATGGGGGGAGGAGGGGGCATCTATAATGGGGGTAGAGGGGGTCATCTATAAGGGGAGGGGGTATCTATAAGGGGGGAGAAGAGGGGGCATCTATAATGGGGGGGAGGAGGGGGCATCTATAATGGGGGGGGAGAGGGGGCATCTATAAGGGGAGGGGGTATCTATAAGGGGGGGGGGGAGAGGGGGCATCTATAAGGGGAGGGGGAAGGGGGCATCTATAATGGGGGGAGGGGGCCATCTATAAAAGGAGGGGGGTCATCTATAAGTGTAGGGCAAACTGGCTGCAGACACTGGGAGATAGATATATGCACAATTATTATTATCAGGGCCCCTCAGGTGTCTGTATTGTAGGGGGTCACTTGCATTAGTCACTAGGTGAGAGATATATCTATTTATATACACATCTTGTGGGGGGTCACTATGGCTGCAGTCATAAGTCTAGCTCAGTATGTATAGACTGTTGCAAGCTTTTAAAGGGAACCTGTCACCCCCGGTGACGTGGTGACAGGCTCCCAACCCCCCGTTAGAACCCCCTATACTCACCTCATCGCGCCGGGTCCCGCTTCTGAAGATGGTCGGGTCACGGAGATCTCAGCCGCTGCAGCCCGGCGCGCACACTGAGAGATGAGTCCAACGCTCATAGAGAATGACGGAGTGCTGGACTCTCCCGTCATTCTCTATGAGCGTTGGACTCATCTCTCAGTGTGCGCGCCGGGCTGCAGCGGCTGAGATCTCCGTCACCCGACCATCTTCAGAAGCGGGACCCGGTGCCATGAGGTGAGTATAGGGGGGTTGGGAGCCTGTCACCCCGTCACCGGGGGTGACAGGTTCCCTTTAAGTTCAAGTTCAGAAGAGTAAGCCTCATTAAAAGGCTAGCCAAGTGAGGCTGAAGTACTGAGTCAGACTGTATATGGTTGTCAGACTGTATATGGTTGTCAGACTGTATATGGTTGTCAGACTGTATATGGTTGTCAGACTGTATATGGTTGTCAAGTTGCAAGTTTCCATGTTGAACATTTTCAAACTAAGAAAAGAAAGGATCTAAAGGAGGAGGAGGCTGCCGTGGCCTCTGCACACAGTAAGTCCCATGTAACATAACATTAATTTTACATGGTTTAAAATGTTGGCGACCAAATATTATATTTGGCGCCTAAATTTTTCATGTTAGGAGCCAATGGCTCCTAGGTAAATTTTTTAGTCTGGAGCCCTGACCTTTGTTCAATACCCAGTGTGTGAACAACGGCCGTTATTCCCAATAGGCTTCAATGCAGTGCATTATTTTAAAACAAGAATGGCTGTTTTTTTCATTGCCAAAGACAGCAGTTCTTGTCTTATAAAATACACTGTGTGAACATAGCCTTAGGCTATGTTCCCACAGCATATTTTTTGCGTGAAAAAGTCTATTTATAAAGATCATTAATGCCATCTGTCTTTATCAAAATGGATGGATGTTTTACACATAACAAAAAATGTGAAAACATAGCCCAGGTTCACACACTGTCTTTTTTGCCTATTTGAGAGCTTTTTTGGGGGGGGGGGCATCCATAATTTTGAGGCCAAAAAAACGTCTGATTTAAAGTTATTTGGCCTTAAAATGACGGACGTCCAAAAAGACAGGCAAAAAAGAAAGTGTGTGAATCGAGCCTTACAGGGATCAGTGCTCGGCAGCACCATTTTTCTTCATACAGGTTTCCGGATTTGGTCCTAGTCTTTGAAGGGCTTTCGGAAGGTGGCAAACTGCAAGCCTGATGTTATTAATATAAATATGCCATCATTGGAGTTGGCCATTACTGGCCAGTGTACAGCCGGCACAGGTGAGCACAGATCTTTTTGAAGATGCACTAATTTATTCAAGCAGTCACAGCACATGTGTTTTTTCTGGAAGCAGTAGGTTCAGTTTCCTGTGTAGTGGTAGTGCCAAGGTAGTGCAGCCACAACTGCCAAGTTAATGCAGCGTATTGCTTATTGGCGAGGTTGCCAGGTGTCTGCCCCCCCCTGCCTGCTTAAGCCTTGGTCCTGACACAGTTGCATCTTGCTAGTGCTGCTTACAGTGCTAGCAGTACGGAGACTCCTCTGATATATTTCTAATGCATGTTAGGATTAGAATCATCATTCTCATAAATATCCAGGTAGGGATCCCCTCCTTGTCTATTCTTTTCAACAGCTTTATTAATAATGCTCTTTGGCAGCCCTTTCAACATACAATTAGATTAGATTTTCATCAGTCTCCTTCATATTAACAAATCCGCCGCATATAACCGTATACCAGTGGATTCTAAACTGAGTGACCGGAAATGCTGGGAATTGCAGTGTATAGAAACGTCTGTGAACCACAAGTGTCCCTCCAAAAAGTTGGGAGGTATGGAGGAAGGGCTGACTGCAAAGTATTATGGGGAAGCTTAATGTCATGTGTTTTCAGTCATCATTATCAAAAACTTGGATGAGCTTTATCAACCTGCCAGAGACAAAACACAGTCTGATTCGCCCATAGCAACCAATCACAGCTCACCTTTCATATCTTAACAAGCTCTTATAAAATTAAAGCTGATCTTTGATTGGTTGCTATGGGCTTCTATAGACTGTCTAAGTTGTGCATGGCAACCAATTACAGTTCAGCTTTTATTTTACCAGAGTAATTTGAGAAGCAAAAGCTGAGCTGTGATTGGTTGCTATGGGCCACATCAAACCATATTATTTAGTGTTCTTAGTGTGGCCTAACCATAGGCTGTTTGCTTGGTCACAAGTGTGTTTAGTGACCTCTGCAGTAGAGTGCATCACCAGTCATTAATGGGTTAATGCTTCACATGTGTTTACCTGCAGTAACCATGGAAACCGTGCACTGTGATGACAAGCGCTTATGTCATAAAGAAGGTTCCATAAAGCCATGCACCGCGCTCTGATCAGTGCCATCTTGGATGCGCCAGAGGACCTTGAGCTTGACTACGTTACTGCCCCCTACCCTTGATGAAATTTGGAGGTTCTAGCAGGGAAAAGGGGAGGTCTGCTTTAGACTACCCCATCATCAAGTCTCCACCTTCTTGAGAAGTGGATCTGGATCTGTGGGGGAAGAGAGATACATCCACCCATTCCATCAATAAGGTGACAGATTCTGCAGTCAAATTTCTTTAACATCCAGTTTATTATATTTGTAGTATGGTATTACCCTCTAAGCCCAGGGGAGGGGCAGCTCTCCAGCCATGGCTCCCTCCAGGTTTCCCCCACAGGGGTTTTTTCCTTGCCTGAGTGCTGGAGGGTGACTCTTCGTGAGTCGGGGGTCTGCCATTTTCAGTGTCATGTAATTTTAAATAAAATTGGGACCCTTTGACACCAGATTACAATGTGTTGTGTCTTTATTTTGCATTCTTTTGTTTAACTTATTATAGTTGGGAGTTGGGGGTCCATTTTATATTGCAGAGGTATAAAGCTGGACATCTGCCTGCTACACAGATCTATCACCTGCACAATGAGTAGAACTCCTGCATGTATGTGCGTATCCCTGGATTAAATGGACACTGAAATCTTGAAGAAAAAACATGCATCGTAAGGTTTATACCTACATCTGTAAGGTTTGTCAAAAGGTTTTTTCAAGTGACAGGGTCACACCAATCATAGCATATCATAGCAACATTGACATCACCATGAATATACATCATATATACAGTATGTTTCAGGGAAATGATAAAATCATGGATTTCACCAAACCCCTAAGAATTAGATATATGTATCATGCATGTGTGTACTATGTATGCATATAGGTAATGTGCAATTCTTGATATCTGTGTATGATGCGTGTATATATTGTACATATTTGTATGTAATATGTATGTACACCATAGGGGAGATTTATCAAAGGGTGTAAAATTTAGACTAATGCAAACTGCTCACAGCAACCAATCACAGCTCCTCTTTCCTTTCACCAGAGCTAAAAGCTGAGCTGTGATTGGTTGCTGTGGGCAGTTTGCATTAGTCTAAATTTTACACCCTTTGATAAATCTCCCCCCTTATGTTAACTTATTAGTAACTCCCATACCTAAACCTGCTGGGGAATCTCTTTGACTCTTTGTATCAGAGAATAAACGCATTTTCTATGCTATGGAAGCACAGACAAATATTGTTAAGGTACTATGTGTCTTCTTGAACTAACAGAAACAATGTTAGCAGTTTGGAACATGAATTGCAGCTGACAGATTCCCTAAAGGAGAAATCTCTTGAAACTAAAAAATGACAGGAAGGCAGGGGGGTGAGTTAGTGTAGGGACTCATGTGAACCAGGGGACCTGCACGTGGTACATGAGGCAATATGGTTTGATCAAATTATATACCAGCATCCTGGTGTTGGTTTTTAAATGAAGCCGATAGGCATTAGTGTCAGCCATAGGTGTGAGGTGCAGCGCTCCTTTCTCTCCTTGTCCGCATGTTACGTTTCTCTCTTTTCTGAGCGTTAGCAGTCCTGCTGTCAGACCCACGTGACCGCAATCAGCAGGAGGCACCTGTGCACACATGACTATTACCTCCTATTTTTCCCATTCTACCTGCAGGAACAATGGTGAGTGATAAGACCATGTTCACATTTGTGTTGCTTGGTGGCAGCTTTCTCCGCCGGTGGTGCCTGCTGGGTTTTGGGGGGGCCCTTGGGGATTGGTCCTGTGACATTGGGGTTGCAGGGCCGTTCTATGGCCTCCCTTCCCTGTTTGTGCTCGCTTTGCGGGGTTAGCGGTCGCTGACTGACACAGTGGTGAGTTAGTGTAGGGACTCATGTGAACCAGGGGACCTGCACGTGGTACATGGGGCAATATGGTTTGATCAAATTACATACCAACATCCTGGTGTTGGTTTTTAAATGTAGAGGCATTAGTGTCAGCCATAGGTGTGAGGTGCAGCGCTTCTTTCTCTCCTTGTCCGTATAAAAAAAAGTATACTTACCAGTCCCTGTGCACTGTAGTGCTGCTCTTGGGTCTCTCTCACTGCTGCCAGAAGTCATTTTTGCCCAGGTTCGGTGTATGTCTCAGCCCTGGCTCTTCCAGCTGCAATGTCAGGGAGCGGCTGATGGATTGCCTGCTCAGCCAGTCAGTGGTGTTCCGTCCCAGTCACTGATTGGCTGAGTGGGTGCTCCATCAGCTGAGTATGTGACTTTGCAGCTGGAGGAGCTGTCGGATATCTTTAAGGAAGCGCTAGAGCGCACAAGAACAGGTAAGTATACTTTTGTTATTATGTTCCTGAACCTCCCTGCCTGCCTGAGACTTGTTAGTTTTATGACGCTTCTACTTTAAAGAAAATTAAGTGGCACGCTAAGCTAAGTGACTGACAAGTTATTGGCAGTAAGCTAGCATTGCTGGTCATATTCACAGCTCTGTGCAAAGTCGCTATTGTAATGTGAAAGGTTTGACGCTGGTCATATCTGGTATATGTAGGGTGGGCACCTAGAATTAAATTCCCTGCTGGACCCTAGGTACCCCAGTCCGACATTAGCCACACCTGCAATGTTAGTGACACAGACAGCTTCCCCAAATGCAATGTGTATTCTAATGCTAACATGCATTCAAATACACATCAAGGGAAGGTCAGTATCGCTAGAGCTCCATGCAGCTACACTAGTGATATGTAACTCTCCTGAGACAGGACTGACACAGCCATTGGAGACAGCAAAAGGGCAGTGTCACCCCTAACTGCTGCCACTCAATGTAAAAATGTAACACAAAAATATACAAAGTTATAAAACCTTATTAAAGACATGTAAAAAAAAAATCTTTAATGTATTATACGATAAAGATGAACTTGCACGCTGATTTAATTTCGTTTTGTGCATTTCTCCTTGGAGTTTCCATTCTTCATGTGACAGAGGACATAGGGTGTACATATACTTGTAGGGTATACACATACTTATTTAGCCCTAGTTTGCTTAATAAATGATTCCATTATTCCAAACTAAGTGAAAACTGTATATAAGAAATAAGCAGAACATTGGACACCATGTGCTCTGATAACAAAATCCTATTTTTATTGGGAGCCTATTCAGAGAATAGGAATACCGGTTTGTCCTTTCATAACCCTAATGATCATGACAAAGGATATAAAATTAATAGCAGGATTCAAGAGGAACTCAGCAGAAAAGCAATAACAGGAAAACCTCAAATGAAATATATGTAGCCATGCTGTCACTGGAGCAATTGGTTTCAGGGAAGAGATGAGGTACTTTGCTTGCTTAAGTATTCGAAGCACTCTTGAGACAAAGTCAAGGTCAATGAAGAGAAGCCTCAATAATTCCAACATTAGAAACACAATGCTAGAGCAATGCAGACGAATGTGGACATAGTGCTAGCTTGTATGTCTACAAATTATATGCCTTCAGTTTGTTGATTTTTATTTGTTATTGGTTTACAGTATGCTGTAATGATATGTGTTGCCTTGCTGTACACGTCAGTATCCGATTAAAATGGGATGCTGTGGTATCCATGAACGGCTAGGTACAGGCATAGTAGACCTCCAGGATTAAGAAAAACACAAAAACAGCACCACATCTGCTCTCTGGTTGTGTGTGGTACTGCAATTCAGCTACACTTACTTCAGTGGAACTGAGCTGCAAAACCACTCCGGCAGCCATATTTTTGAAATTCTAGATAACCCCTTTAATGGCCTGAATGTAGTCAGCTGCTACTTTTGGGTCATTTTCTAAGCGTATATAAGTTTTCAGTGGACCCAAAAGTGTTGGTTGCTGCGCTTAAAGGTTTGAGTCTAAAAACGTATACATTAGGAAAATAACCCAAACATAGTCATTAGCTGACTATGTTCAGGCCATTAAAGTCTATGGGGGACATTTATAAAGTCTGGCGTTTTTTGTCCCCCCAGCGCCCGGAGCTCTGAGGTTTTATGTAGAGGTGCACTGCCTCTACATAAATCCTGTGTGCTCGGAGCCCGTCCATGCGAACAATATAAAACTTCCGCCAGAAAAATTATAAATGGGGCGCATGCAGAGGCTGCACCCCCTCTACGTGCAGACACACACACCGTTACGCCCCCTCCCCACCCCTCTGGTGTAAGTGGTGCAGAGAGCCAATTGCGAATAGATTATTCGCAAATCAAGTGTAATTTATTCACAAGTGGGGCTTTTGCACCAGAAAATGCCCTGTGCGCTAATTAATAAATGTCCCCCTATGTGCTTGTCCGTGCACAGATTTATCAGCATCCTATTTTGACAGGACAACAGGAAAAAAAATCATGATGTTAGAGGGGATATCCAGGATAAGGAAAAACCTAGTTGTTTTCTTCCAAAAGCTATATCTGTTTTCAGGTTGTATGTGGTATTACTGCTCGGCTTTAGTCACTTAGGCCCCAGGTACACATGAGGAAAATTTCCTGATAAGAAATCTGGATACATTTCTGGACCCATGGGGTGTTTTCATACAGATATCCGGCGCTGATTTCCTATAGAAGCCTATGAGAGTGAGGAGCCGCTCTGTTCCCCCAGCAATACAGCTGTGCAGCAGGTGAGTATAGGTTTTTTTTTTCCTTCAGTTTTTTACGCTCAGGAAATACTGATGGTTTCCTGAAGCCTCCTAAAAGAGTTCCTGATCAGTATTTTAAAATGGAAGTAATTTGGAGAATACAAAGTAAGCACAGTGTTGCCTTATATTCATTTTTTTCATAAAAACTTTTAAGGTACATGGTAAATATGACACTATCTATACTGTACTATGAACACCACGCTAGTATTACCACAGTTACAGTGAGCCATTTTGTAAATATGGACATGGATATAGGATGGTTAGTCACTTGGGGATACAGTGTTTGCATGTGACCCTCATATTCCAGAGTAGAGAATCTGCTTAAAAATATTATTAACAATATATTGGTCATCAGTGTCTTATCAGCAAATCAGTGACCAGCCAATTAATACAGGTCTGGCACCCCAGAGAAACAAGCTGGTTATGCTAGAAGAAGTTTCGGTAATGAAACCAAATTTGAAACCAAATTTGTTTAACACAGTAGGAGTGGAGTGCAAGCACTGATTATGTAATGCGCACGCTCCATTCACTGATCTCAGTAAACTGATATAACTCAATAGAAGTTTACAGTGCCCAGTCTGTGAATAATATGGACTGTGTTTTCACTGGTCCCAATGAATTCCTATAGGCACCCAGTTACTTGGTAAACTGGACACTTGGTTGGCAGCTACAACAAACAATCACCCACAATCAGCCCTCCTCTCCACTCCTCTCCTCTCTGTCCCTATATCACTCTGTTAGTCTCTTGCTGTGATCCTGCTCTCTCCTCCACACAAAGCTGACTGGCCACCTCCGAAAACGGACCACACCACCTTATATGCAGGGTGAGAGGGAGGTTCTGACATCACAGAGGGGCCTGCACCTGATTGGACGGGATTGTGGTTAATTGCTTTCTCCTGCCCAGTGATGCTCAAGACAGCATGTGTGGCTGCCATTTTGTTTTCTTGCAAATTTACTTAACAAGTTGGTGGGAATTTGCTCAGAAGAACAAAGTGGATTTAGAGCCCAACTTCGCTCATCTCTAGTCCTGACTTTGACAGATGTAAACAGAACCTGCTCATCGTTTTTCTTTTCTTTATCAGCCATTATGATAGTCTGTTCTTTATAGGCATCCAAATGCCTGAATTATTTGACTTCAATTTTGGCAGGAGTGTTTATAATAATAATAATGATGCTTTTATTTGTATAGCTCACACATATTCCGCAGCACTTTACATAGTTTTGGCCAATTATTGCTCCCTGTCCCCATTAGGGCTCATAATCTAAATTCACCTATCTGGATGTTTTGGGTGTGGGAGGAAACTGGAGTACCCGAAGGAAACCCACACAAACACGGAGAGAACATACAAACTCTTTGCAGATATTGCCCTTGGTGGGATTTGAACCAAGGACCCCAGTGCTGCAAGGCTAACCACTGAGCCATCGCGCTGTTTAGGAAGCTTTTTGTTCTTGATATTAGCCATACCAATCAATCCCATCTCAGCATTCATTTCTTAAACTGCTCTGGTAAAATCAGCTGAGCTCTGATTGGTTTCTATAGGTGAATAAGATGCAGTTTTGATAAATCTGCCCTGGTGTGTAACTTTATATAATAAATCAGTATATAACAGACAATAAAATGAGGGCCTGGATTGGTCTCCTGGGCACCCATGATAGAACCAATCCAATGAACAGACAGACTGACACTATATTTGGACAGCATTGGGTAATTTTTCTAGTAAAATATAAAAACCATTATTAAAATGTCATAACACAGCCCTTAAAAAAAATTATAACAAAATGAAGGTAATTAGTGTTCCTGTGTCTGAAAGCCTCCAAAATAATAACATTTATCTTTACAGTAAATCTCTCTCCAGAATAAATCACATCATTTTACACCTGTTTTAGGAAGCTATGTTAGTCAGATACAGTCCTGCTGGTTGCTTGAAGGATATCAATATTAACTGCTGCCCCTGTACTATCATCGCAGACAACCTGTTTTCTAGAATTGCTTGTTCTGTCCTACAGACAATAGCCAGTATGAATGACACTATAAAAAGACCTGTGCACTCCCAGATCTGTTAGTGTTGGAGCTGAGTCTAATCTATATCAGAGCTGACCTGTGTTCAAGAGCCAGCGACATAAAAAGAAATATGAACCCTGCCAAGCTGAGAAGCCGCACAGAAAATCAGTTCAAAGCTCATGAAGAACAAGAAATGGATAATTTAGGGAAAAGGGCTTGGGATAACCCAGCCTATGATGGTTCTCCATCTCCAAAGATCAAAGCAATATACAATCCCAAAACTGTTCTGGAAAACCCATATGACAGTATGGACAATTTGGGAGACCCACCACCTTACCAGGAGCAAAAGGATCATAAGAGGGGTAACCTGTGCTCACTATGCTGTGCCCACATTGTCCGGGGGATTAGAGGTAGGTATGAGATTTAACCTAGCTCGGGAAGTCAACCCTAATTCTTATATGTAATTATTTTCTTTTTCGTTTTAGAACTATAACTTTTATTATGTGTATTCAGCTGGTGAAATCTAGAATATAATGTATGCATTTGTAAGAAAGGCAAAAAGAACATTCAGAAATAAGCATAAAGAAAATATTGAAAAGATAAGATTAATTACACTTATATAACGGTGTTATGAGCAATTGTCAGCAATAGTTTCATGCACTGTTTTATTAGTTTCATGAGTTCTACTTAAGTTGTATTATTAACTTGTGGACAAAGTTGTCTGTAGACCATAGCCTAGGCCTTTAGTCATAACTTTGTCAGTGATACATATGGGCTTTTATTCCCCATCGGTTTGATGTGTGTCCTCTGAGTCAGCACTTCAGCTCCAGCTCAGTTTTCTATATTTCTGTGTTTTATCTTTACCTTGAAATTATCTCTAAATTATATTTATTTCTGAATGTGTTTACTTGATTCTTTCTAAATTATTATTAGTGGATTGCTGCAAGATTTTCTCTCGTGTATTGTGTTCTTTAATGGGTTTTCTAATTTCAGAGCTAAAATCAATATGACAACTATAGCAATATAATTCTAACATTCACTGAAATTCTCATGCTAGTATTTCTTACATTATATAAAATAAATACCTATTTCTAATAGAGAGGAGAGGGGGCACGAGTCATTCATGCAAAATATATGATAGCTTAATCCTCAGGCAACAATTTACTGGGTATCAATTCTGATAGCCTATGTTTAATGTGGATGTTTAATTTGACCAATAATAATTATTACTATTTTGTACTACTAAAAAACTTTGTGGGATTATTTTACTGTACACATAAACTTACACACTCAGATCTTACCTGTATAACAATAAGATCAACCAGTCAATATTTCCCCAAAAGACTTGCATAG
Organism: Dendropsophus ebraccatus; assembly: GCF_027789765.1. Lineage (NCBI taxonomy): Eukaryota > Metazoa > Chordata > Amphibia > Anura > Hylidae > Dendropsophus > Dendropsophus ebraccatus. The sequence goes on from NC_091461.1 coordinate 55,783,477, forward strand.
GTTTGTTAAGCAACCAGAGACCCACAGTCGCTCAATTAGATAGATCACACAATAATTAAGCATTTTGACCAATCATAAGAGTAGATTTTCCAATCAGTGCGATATCATGGTGATTAAGGACACCTGCCCAGGGATCTTCATTCTTACTTTTCTGGTCTTGGTTTAACTAAATATAATGATTTGCAACAGTGCATTTACTGTATGTAAAGCTTCCAGAAATGTCTACAACCTACTATTCGGTATATTAGCATATATGATATCCCAGTGAAGGCATTAGACTTGGTAATTATAGTAACACTGTAGTAAGGCTATCACGGAACTATTGTACCATACAGTAAAATGTAACTTTTATTCAAAATGCATTAAAAGGCTACTACAAACAAATTCACAGGGTCCAGGGGAGATGGTGTAAGATAATCAGGACACAGGGTCAGAACAAGTGCCTCAGATGGAGCCAGTTTATCCATTGACCTCACCAGTGGTATCAGTTGCGTGGGATTTATCATTATTATTTTCTTGTCCCCTGCCTAATCTGGTACAATCAAGGGGAAACCTGTTGGGGTATTTTTTATGTATTTAGGGATGTTGTTCATGCATATTTTTCTTGTTGTTTTGTTATGGTGTAAACTGCCTTTGTAACTGTTTTGCCCTTTTTGGTGTTTGGATATTTACCTCCTTACCATTGACGGTCCTCTTCCTCTTGTGGTTAGTCTAGCACAATCTATCATTTGCTCTGGACTTTGTGAATATTTTTGTAATAGGTACCACATTTTGAATAATTTTTACATTTTATTGTATGGTACTTTGGTTCAGGGATAGCCATTAGGCAGATATCAGCAGTAACGTCTAAGTTATTAAGCTTCATGATTATATTATTATCTCAATTAGATAAGATGACCACACAAATAACATAAAAGTTAGTTAAAGCTGATGATTTTGAACATTTTATCTGACCATTGTTTTAAAATGAAACTAAATCAATTACTGTATACTAAAAAAAAAGTGATTGTTATCATGGAATTGCTTTCTTCCATTGTCAGCTAAAACGGCATTGACATTGATGTCATTGCCATGACTGGCCAATAATATCCTATCCTATTAGAACTCTACACAAGCATATTGCAAATATGTGATTGATCTGTCATGTGACATGTTGTTAGTGGGATCTTTTATATGAATTATGCGATTTTCTATTGACCCCTTTCTAATTTTATGTGTATGGTCAGTTCTGTGATCTATCAGGAGAAAAGCATAGGGTAGTATATCCAAAAGAGTGGGCCAAAGTGTATTCATTTTGTTTTATATGTATACACCTATAGGTTATAGACCATATATCCAAACTGAGTCCCTAGAAGAAACTCAGCTGAAACTGCACATTGAGGTCATGGTCTGTACTGTCATTCTTTAGCTGTCTTTCACTTTATAGGATACTTGCTGTACAACGTTTTTGTGATATTTTTTCGATTTTATAGATTCCTGGTATTATAAATCACTAATTGTCCAGTTTATTAGGCATAGGGACTGTATTACTTTGATTATTGCCTGGTTATCCATAGTCAAACGAAAGTGTGGATCTGTTTGCAGATTACTATGCTTGTATATGTGTGTACTAGTAGGCAGATTTATCAAACCTGGTGTAAAGTGAAGCTGGCTCAGTTGCCCCTAGCAACCAATCAGATTCCACCTTTCATTTTCCAAAGAGTCTGTGAGAAATGAAAAGTGGAATCTGATTGGTTGCTAGGGGCAACTGAGCCAGTTTCACTTTACACCATGTTTGATAAATCTCTGGTGTCTAATATATTGTAATCCTTATGTTCTATATTCCATTTTTTTTTTATGTGTTTTTATTGGATGTTCATTGAATTAAGCTTGTTTGATGGTGAATTACTTTACCAGTGCAACAATACCTAATGATGGTGTTTTCCTGTTATTTTATGTGCATTTCACTTGAATGATGGCTGAATGATGGTTTCCCAGTATGGCCAGCTTATCTTTATCGTACATTTAGCCCATTAGTGCTGTAGTACTGCAGTGAGAATAGAGACTTGCTTGCCAGTGGGAGGACATCTTGTTTGCACAGGACAGAAGCCAAGGTTTTGACTTGGACAGATAAACGCCATAACCCTTTGTGTTCGCATATATCAGGTCTTTGTTGCACTTCAGTAACATCTGCTCTTGTGCAGAATATAATTCTCATAATAAATACTGAAGGTTGCTTTTTGAAATTCAATACCAATTGCAATTTGTATAAAAAAGAAATCCTGCATGAAACATACAGAATTATGCAAAATTACATTATCTTACTGTACTGAAAGGGAGTCTCAGCAGTTCTGAGCCTCCCAAACTGCAGACAAACCCTATACATAGGTCAGGGAGAGGATAGAATGAGACCTGCTGGTCCCCCCGCGTGAAGGGTCCAGTAGGAAGTTTTTGTTAGGTGCATGGATCTGTATTGAATTTCTTTGGCCACTCCTATTAGAAAACCACAAAAACTACAAGAGGTGGTACCTAGGAGAAGAACCCTCCTCCAGGGCAAATGCCATTGTCCTACCCAGAAGACTAAATAATACTGTGCTCAGAGACCAGGTATTATTCCACTCCCCTCCAGAACTTTTGCTTGGCTATTGGCAGCTTTTATGGCTCAAAATCAAAACACCCTTTAAGGGTAGCTTCACACGTACCGACTCGCAGCGTTAATAACGCTGCGAGTCGGCTAGGTCCTGGCAGATCACTGTCATTACATACCGGCAGCGGTCTGAACAACCTCTACGTGTATGTAATTCTGCCGGCCGCTTAACCCCTTCTGGTGCCGCCCGCCTCCCGCTCCGCTCTGTATACATACCTCCTCACTCCACGGGGTCCCGGCGTCCTGCTCTCCCGCCCGGCCAATCAGTGGCTGCGGCAGGGCAACACACTGATTGGCCGGGCGCGAGAGCAGTACGCCGGGACCCTGTGGAGCAAGGAGGTATGTATACAGAGCGGAGCGGGAGGCGGGCGGCATCAGAAGGGGTTAAGCGGCCGGCAGAATTACATACACGCAGCGGTCGTTCAGACCGCTGCGTGTATGTAATGACAGTGATCTGCCAGGACCTAGCCGACTCGCAGCGTTATTAACGCTGTGAGTCGGTACGTGCGAAGGCACCCTAAAGGAGAAGTCCAGTGAAAATTTTTATTAAAGCATTTTATTGCCCTCCAAAAATTATGCAAATCACCAATATACACTTATTACGGGAAATGCTTATAAAGTGTTTTTTTCCCTGCACTTACTTCTGCATCAAGGCTTCACTTCCTGGATAAAATGGTGATGTCACAACCCGACTCCCAGAGCTGTGCAGGCTGTGGCTGCTGGAGAGGATGATAAGCATTTCCTGTAATAAGTGTATATTGGTGATTTGTATAACTTTTGGGGGCCAATACAAAACTTTAATAAAAATTTTGCTGGATTTCTCCTTTGAAGTTATTCCAATTTTAGAAAGTTATGGATTATTGCTAAGATATGTCACCACTTTATGATTGGTGGGCAGGTCCAAACCCAGATAGAACCCACATAATCCTGAGAATAAAGCAATTTAGTTTTCCTTGCACATTCCTTGCAGACTGATTCTGCAGAAAAAATCTCATAACAAGGAGTCTCTTCTATCTCAGGATTAGTTGGGTGAGATCCTAGTGATATGACATGAGATAAACTATAAACTATATTTTATATTCAAGGTGTACAACCTAATCCTTTCTGTAGCGGCATTGCTAGGTAACTGAGCACTTGCTGATAGATTTCCTTAGATTTCCTCGAGTGCCAAGGGTGTCTATGGCAGGGCATGTTCAACTTAATTTTAAGGGATCCATGTAAAAGAAATGGGTTATCCAAAACGGTGGTGAGTGTAAATGGCTTGCCTAATCAACGATATAACACTGGTTCCAGTCTATGCTGTTCACAAGATGACTAGCTGGTCCACATAGCAAACAGAAGCCACTTGTTCAATATAACCTTATCAGAATCAAAATTGGTGTGTCCTAGAGTTCTATTAAAGGGGTTATCCAGTGCTTCAAAAACAGGGCCACTTTCTTTCAGAGATAGCCCCACTCTTGTCTCCAGCTTGGGCGGGGTTTTGCTGCTCAGTTCCATTGAAGGGAATGGAGCTTAAAGAGTAACTGTCATTTTTTTTTTTTATTGCAGAGATCAATAGTATAAGCGATTTTAAGAAACTCTGTAATAGGTTTTATCAGCCAAAAAAGCCTCCTTCTGTACTCAAGAAGCAATCTCCCAGCCTCCCCCCCTGACTTCTTATCTGTACATTATCAGGCAAATCCGTCTTCATTACAGAGAAGCCAGTGAAGACGGGTTCTGCTCTGTCCATTGTAAGCCTATGAAGGGGGGAGGGGCTGAGGGAGATGAGGGAGCAGGAAGAGGTGACATGAAGGTCAGCTGTTTGTAGACTGTCTGGGCACCTAAAACGCAGGATTCAGGTTTCAGAAAGGTCAGTGCTTATCTAGGAACTTACTGAGAGAAGATTAGAGAGTGTTGTGCTTTGCAGAAATCCTCCGTGCTCAGTCACTCCTAACAGCCCCTCCCCTCTCCATAGCCACATAATGGAGACAGAAATCCTGCTTCATTTGATTTGAGGGGGGAGGCTGGGAGATTGCTTTTTTAGTACAGAAGGAAACTCTTTTAGTACATAAAACCTATTACAGAGTTTCTTAAAATCGCTTGAACTGTTGATATTTAATGTTTTAAAAAAAATGGCCCTGAAATGACAGTTACGCTTTAATTGCAAACCGCACCTGAAGTGGAGTTGTGTTGAAAGAAAGTGGCCATGTTTTTGTAGCACTGGATAACCCCTTTAACAAATAGACTTCTGGTCCACGCAGCAGTGTTGTATCAGGGTAACAGAGTTGCCTAATAAAAAAAATGGAGCAGAGCAAGCTGTTGTCAGGTAGGGAAAAAAACCTTTTTACTTTATACTTTTATAACATTGGGATCTATTTTGTCTAATTTTAACATAATTATGAAGACCCTCCTGAAATGTTACTGGGAGAATGTTAAAGGACAAGACCGGACAGACCAGTTTTTCCCCACAAGTGCTGGGGAGGAGTAGAATAAAAGAAATAATATGCTCCCACCTCCCTGGCTTAAGCGCTGGTGGCTGCATACCGCTGGTCCGGCCCCAGGATGCCAGGCTGCTTCCTGGTCTGGATGGGAACCTGGGTCGTGATGTGTCAGGTCTGCTCAGCCAGTCAGCGACTGAGGCAAGACCCTGCTATGGCAGCTGATTGGCTGAGCAGACCTGACACTTGACAACCTGAGTCCCCACTCCAGGAAGCGGCTAGGGACCCCTGGGACCGGACCAGCGGTATGTGGCTACCAGTAATGGAGCCGGGGAGGGGAGAGCATGTTATTTCTTTTATACACAATAAGAGCAAACGAAGATCGCACAGCCTGGCTCCCCAAGTAGATCCTGGACGGCCAAACCAGCCAGACATTCTGTGGTGCTCAGTCCATGAAATAACAGCGTTGCAAATAATCCAAAAGAAGAGTATGACGGCACTCACTCCGGCTTTATTTAGGCATAGTGAAGCAACAGGGGAGAGAAGTCGGGTGAGCGCAGTTTTGTGGCTGCTTCCGCTTTGTGAAACCCTTCCCAAGTGGGTCAAAGCGGCTGTAGCCGCGAAACTGCGGTCACCCGACTTCTCTCCCCTGTTGCTTCACTATGCCTGAATAAAGCCGGATTGTTGATTCACATTGGTGAGTGCCGTTCTACTCTTCTTTTGAGTTATTACTTTTATCCTCCCCGGCACATGTGAAAAAAAGAGGACTGCACGGACTTCTCCTTTAAGGTGACCAAGATATGGTCTCAAACACTCCAAACTGTCAAAGCATTCACTTTAAATCTACATGCATATAAATATAAAAAAATATTTTTTTTAATATTTGCATCACTTATTCTTAGCTAGGTAACAATTGCTATAATTGTAGTAACTAGCAAAAAATAATAGCATTTTTGGGGAGGGGGATTCAAGTAGGTTCCATAAACATCAGTGAGTTTAATGAAATTTCCCACAACAGAAGCAGAAAGCTTTCAGACTTTATCATCATAAACACACAGATTGTTACTTTAGCCTATTACTGGTTGGAAGAGCCACATTGTTTGAATGTCTATGGACAACTGTGTGAATATCTCATAGAGATAATTAATATCTCATACTGAAATCAAAATGAAGCAACTTTCTAAATTGTATTCATTAAAAATTTCCAATCATTTATCTGCTACTCAAATAAAGCTCACACAACAAAGATTCTGAGGAAGGAAAAATAATAACATTTTATTAAAGAAGACCTATGAAAAAATGTTGAAAACCTTTCAAAGTTACCTATCATTTAAGCAAACTTCTGACATGTCAGAGGTTTGTATCAGTCAGGGTCCGGGTGCTGAGACCCCTGCCAATCGTTAGAGACAAGGGGCAGACTGCCTCTTCAACTCTGTCTCACTGCTGAAGTAGCGGTGAACTAAATTATAATGGAGCCCTATGGAGCTTTCGGTAATCGCTGTACCGGAAGTTCCATTAGGCTCCATTATAATTCCATTTACCGCTACTTCAGCAGTGAGACAGAGATAAAGAGGCAGAGCATGCGCTGCTGCGCATGTCTGCCCCTTTATTCTAATGATCGGAGGGGGTCTCAGCACCCAGACCCTGACCGATACAAACTTCAGGAGTTTGTTTAATTGATAGGTTCCCTTTAAAGCATTAATTACATTCCTAATAATGGTCAAGGATAGCTCATTTTCTTTATCCTGAAACAATCGTTTCATCACAGCCATATCTTCATAAGCACAGTTTATTTGTTTTCTGCCTTCCCACTGCAACTTCGGGTCTTTTGAGTTCCTGAGCTTCCCATTCATGCAAATATTTCAAATGATATAATCCTATAATAAAAGCTTTAGTTACAGCAACAGAGATGTGTTTGACCTTCAAAGACTGTACACAAGTAAATGGTCCCTTCTGTAGCAGTATGGCACCGCATGCTCACATTAGGAGGCCATTATGGAAAAGGAAATCAAAGTAAAAGATAGGAAGTGCCGAAACTAAAGAAGTTAATGGTTTTTAGATTTCATTGCTTAATGTATAACTACTAGTCATAGCTGTACTTTCTCCTATTCATAATATAATGCTCTAACATCATATTCACTTTCATTTGACTTTTACCTGCTTGACTTGTAATACTATAAAAACTGTCCTCATGTTGCCTCTCGGTATCCATAAATCTGTATGTGGAGGTCAAAGCCTTTTTTATATTTATGACTTTAATAAAATCCTGCTCTCTCAGATGGTATTTATCTGAAAATAAATTAGCCCAAAGGCATTAACTCCAATATTGGAGTTGATGCATCAATGCCCAGGTCGTTTTAGGACATCATCTTATGGGATCATAATGATCCCATAAGCTGATGTCCCTATATCTGCCCCCTCTCCACTGTCCCCTGCTGCTGTCATAATATTGTGACAGCGGCAGGGGAGAGAGAGGAGGGGGCAGAGCGCATGGCCACGTGCACAGCACGCGCCCTGCCTTCCCTCCCCCTGTCGGCCTCCGTAGACAGGAAACCGGAAGCCTGAGGCTTCGCAGAGCCCCGATGGACACCGGACAGAGAATTCTCCCTCTGTAGAGGGAGAATTCTCTGGAGCCCTATAGATGCTGCAGTCATGCTGACCGCAGTATCTAAAGGGTTATCTCTCAGCAACGGAGCAGGGCAACAGTGCTGAGAGTTGCGGCGGGCCTCTAGCATAGGCTGCAGCGATGTTAATTTACTGTGTAGTGGCGGAAGGGGGTTAAGTTATTTCATGAAAGATGTTGTAATTGACCAAGTAGCATTCAATAGGTATCATGAACGACAGAGTACATATACTTATATAAGTAAAAGTATAATATCCTAGGGGTGAATGTAATAAAGTACTTCCTTCAGGTTAGGGCTACTTGGTGACTTTGGCTTCGCCATGGGTCAAACATGGGTCTTGTATCTTTTTGGTCATGGCCTCTTGTGGGTCACAGTATAGCCCCATTTACTTACATTAGCTGTGATACAATATAATTCCTGATGTTCACCTGTGTTACCAGCATTGTAGCCAAAACCACCCCTGTAGCATATAAGGCTTTATTCCCACTTTTTCCAATTTAAAAGAAAAAAAATTCAATCACATCCCGTCATTTACCCATAGGTTTCTGTTGGTCAAATGTATACCAAAGGACTGTCCTTTTGATAGAAGTTTTAGCAGTCCAAAGCAGATGTCTAGTTGTAAGCGTAAAACAAATATATGCATGTCGGTACCTAAAATTAATGCTTATCAGCTATTCATCATCCTCAATGCTAGATGCTTGGTTACTGCTTTGTTCTGCTCATAGTCATTAGGTCAGTCCTTTATCTACATTTTGATGGCCTCCATCCCTCATTTCTGCCTTTTCAAAGCTCTTTGCTCTTTGCCAAACCAATACTTTCCTTGATTCAAAGGAATAGGACCACCTCTACATTTTGTTCAGTATTTGTAGACCAAAACTAGGATGTGGTCAATCAGCTTTTTGTGAGAGCCAAAACGTGTGTCCTGCCGTGGGAAGCGGCCTGAACATTGTTACTAGTTGACTATGCTTATGCAGTTAAAGTGAATGAGGCCACTCTATGTGCCGATATACAGTGGTGCCTTTGATTACGAGTATAATTAGTTCCGGGACCATGCTTGTAATCCAAATCCACTCTTATACCAAAGCAAATTTTCCCATATGAAATCACTGATATGCAGACAATTGGTTCCACAGCCCAAAAATAATGATTTTATATTTTAAATAACATGTAAAACAGATGAAACAGGGGGGGCGTGGCGAACCGCCGATGAGAGCGGCAGCATAGAAGAGGAGCTCCCGGCCATCCAGCTACATCCGCAGCCAAACCTTGCACCCACAGCAGCGACTTACCTCCGTGCATGGAGAGGAAGATCAGGGGGACCCCCGGACCATCCTGTGAGTGCCCCGAGACGGACCCCGGCCCCCCGGTGATCCCCCCGGACATCACACGTCCGGCAGTGGTGCTGCGCCCCAGGCCTCGTGACACGTGGCGACGGGATCTTCTTGGCCCCAGCGGTCCGGGAGGTCCATCGAACCGGGCCCTGGGCATATCCCGTCTCCGCCGCTCTCGGAGACCGACGCGGTACAGCGGCCGCCGCCACAGCTCAGACGGAGCCACGAGTGAGGCCGGGAGAGGGAGTGAGGCGCCGCCATCTTGCGGCCTATACCGCATGCCTCTATTGCGACACAGCTCCGCCGGCGTTCCTCCTGGGCCTTCCCCTGCCACCACAGGTACTATCCCTGACACATTGGAGATCTGTAGGGACCCCGATCCCTCTATATCTCCCCACCCTCTCTCCGTACCTGGGACCCTGCTCAAAGACATTGCCGTTTTAAAGGGCCAGCAGCGCATATCTCAGTACATGATGGCTGCCCCTACTAAATCTCAAAAAGGGGACAGGGTGAAGCGAGGAGGACAGGCAATAACATCTAAGTCATCTGAGCCACATACCCGATCTGCCTCACATAAGGAGGCTGATTGGCCTCACACTGACTCTGAATCCGAGACTTCGGTGGTGGGGTCCAGGTCTCAGGGGGAGATGCATGACATACTATCTCAACTCCCTACTAAGCAGGACTTTAAGTCCCTCATTTCTGAGGTAAAGGAAGCCTGTAGGGTGGAGATTGCGGAGGTCCGGAAAGATATACAGCATATATCCCTGAGAGTTGATACCCTTGAAAATGACCATGACTCCACCAGGGACTACATCGGCGCCTTGTGCTCCACTGTTTCCACCCAGGCTCTTGCACTCGATGACATGCAACGCCATATTGAGGACCTGGATAACAGGGGCAGGCGCAACAACATCCGCATACGGGGCCTCCCCGAGGCTACACAAGACACCGATTTGATGGACACTCTTGAAGGCCTGTTTAACACCATATTAGGTGAGCCACCCAGTCACAAAATAAAATTTGACAGGGCGCACCGAGCTCTGAGACCTAAGCCTACCAATGGGTCACCAAGAGATGTTATCTGTTGCCTACATGACTATGCCATCAAGGAGGCAATTATGGCAAAAGCGCGCTCCCTCCGCGAGTTGGACTTTGATGGTGCAACATTACAACTCTACCCCGATTTGTCGTGGATAACGTTGCAGAAACGCCGCCTCCTCCGTCCACTCCTAACTACTCTGCGGGACTATGACGCTACGTATCGGTGGAACTTTCCATTTGCCCTATCTGCCCGTAGAGATGGCAGATCCGCTGTTCTCCGTAACCTCGCAGACCTTCAGAAATTCTGTGATCTTCTGGACATTCCTGTTCCCAAGATCTCAGATTGGACTGTTGCACCTCCACCTCCTCCCCCTCCACCGGTGTGGCAGTCTGCACGTCAGAAGAGGAGACGTCCTCGCTCTGGAGAGCCTGGACCCGGCCCAGAAGCAGACCTGATTAAGGTTCCATGAGACCTCTACAACGACCCGCTGTGCTCTCTGTAGCCCCCTGATGGTCCTCTCACCCTGCTGCCGAGAGGCCCTGTTTTTCTCCTTTTCTTTTTCACATGGCTTATTTTAGAATTGTAAAGTTCCTTCATAGCTGGATGGCCTGAGTTCTCTACCTGAAGTTGTACATCACTATGTATCTTTTGTTGGTGATTCCTTCCCCCCCCCTAAGGGGATACTGTTGCTCAACCTTTTGGTTGTGTTTTCTACGGTGTTCCACACCGAGTTTCCATTACTTTTTCTGTTCTTCCCCACTTCCTGGCATTATGTACCCAGGACCTGAGCCGAGTGCTTTGAACCCTACGGGGTTCCTGTTTTGTTTGTCTTGTGTCTTTGTTGTCCTTGTCGATCCTTCTCCCCCCTTTTGTCCCCTTCCCTTCCTTTCTAGGGTCTCTGCCGCGGAGATTGCAATACTGGACATGACCCGGCCAGGACTTGTCAGCCATAAGGTATTCTCTGTGTGGGTAAGCCATCTCATTTGCTTGGTCGTTTCATCATGCTACCCATATGGCTAAGTGTGTGACATTAAATGTGAAAGGCCTTAATTCTAATGTGAAACGTAGACTAGCTCTGCGGGAAATGCAACATGCGAAGGCTGATGTGGCATTCCTTCAGGAAACTCACTTTGATGGAGCTGCTACGTTTGCCTTTGCTAGGCATGCCTTCCCCACAGCCGTTGCCGCATCTAGTGGCTCTAAGCGAGCTGGAGTAGCGATTCTCTTTTCCCGCTCATTTCCCATCCAAGTCTCCTCCTCCTTTTTAGACCCGGGAGGTCGCTTTGTAATAGTGGAAGGTCATCTGCACGGGAAGCCTCTTATATTTTGTAATGTTTATGCCCCCAACAAATGTCAAATCCCCTTCCTCCGTAGGGTGCTCAATAAACTCGCAAAATACCCCCCGGCCCCCAGAATACTAGGAGGCGATTTCAACTTGTCCTTCTCTGAGAAGTTGGATAGACACTCGGTTTCGGGTCGTCCAGTGCCTGTAGACCAGGCCAGACTGTCTGCTGAATTCCGTAAGCTTATCCGCAAACATCATTTATTTGATCTCTGGCGTATTGACCACCCTACGGAGAGGGAATACACATTCTATTCACACCCACACCGCGTGCACTCTAGAATTGACTACTTCTTTGGTAATGTTCCTACTGTACGCCTCCTTGAAAGCGCTTCTATTGACCCGATTTCGTGGTCGGACCATGGCCCGGTGTTGGTGTGCTTTAAAAGTCTTAAATCCCCCACCCGCCAGTGTCACTGGCGCTTGAATGAGAGCTTGCTAAAATACCCACTTTCCCGTGATTCAATCAAAGCATGCCTTTCCACTTATTTTTTAGAGAACAGCGGGACAGTTACCTCTGAATCGACTCTATGGGAAGCCCATAAGGCTGTTATCAGAGGGCACTGTATAGCCCTCAGTTCGCGACAGAAAAAAGACGCCCAATTGGCCATGCACGCTGCCAAATGTGACATTCAAACCCTAGAACGCTCCCTTGCTCAGTCCCCCTCCCTTCGGACATTGAGGAAACTTGTAGCTGCGAGAGCCCGCTTAAAAGACCTATCACTATCTAAAGTTGAAAAGCTGCTTGTTTATTCTAAACAGCGATTCTATGAGAAGGGCAACAAAGCACATACGCTACTGGCAAATATGCTCAATGATAGGGCGTTGGCCCAGTCTCCTCAGGTCCTAAGGGACCCTGGTGGGCGACTCCACTATAACCCTGCTGATATATCCTCCATTTTTCTGCAGTACTACACTGACCTATACTCACTACCTTCTACTCTACCCTCTGACCCAGATGCTCGCTCTCGGCGTATTGGGGAGTTCCTGTCTGCCTGCAACTTGCCGACTTTGTCTGCAGATGCCTTGGAAACCCTAAATGCACCTATTACGGAGGAGGAGCTATCAGAAGTACTGAAATCCCTCCCGTCGGGACGAGCACCGGGGCCAGATGGATTCACATACCTCTACTACAAAACCTTTTCCTCTGAGTTATCCTCTCGACTCCTGTCCCTCTTTAACTCTTTTATGCAAGGTTCCCCTATTCCCACAACACTGTCCCACTCCTACATTACACTTATCCCCAAGCCCGGTAAGGACCCTTTAGAATGTGCCAATTACAGGCCTATTTCCCTCCTAAATTCAGACTTTAAAATTTTTACTAAGCTACTTGCCACCCGCCTAGGTTATTGGCTGCCATCACTTATCAATGCCGATCAAGTGGGTTTTGTGCCTGGACGACAGGGGGGGGATAACACTCGACGTGCGATTGATGTTATCGATGCAGTTAATCAGCAGTCGGAGAGGGCCCTGATACTTAGTTTAGATGCTGAGAAAGCGTTTGACCGCCTAGGGTGGCCATTCATGTTTGAGACCCTCCGATGCTGTGGTTTTCGGGGACCCTTTCTGACTGCGATTGAGGCCTTATACACACGACCTACTGCTGCTATCAAATTCCCACATATGATGTCTGGGACCTTTCCAATTCGGAATGGCACCCGCCAGGGCTGTCCGCTTTCTCCTCTTTTGTTCGTCCTTTGTATCGAACCCCTGGCGGCGGCCATCCGGAATTGCCCAGACATCCGTGGTGTATCAGTCCGAGGCAAGGAGTCCAAAATCATGCTTTTTGCAGATGACGTCCTCCTCACCTTGTCGTCCCCTCATACGACCCTACCGGCACTCAGGGCCTTGCTCTCCCAATTTGGAGTACTTTCTGGGTATAAAGTAAATACCTCTAAATCTGAAATCATGCCCCTCAACCTCCCTAGCTCCACGATAACACACCTTCAATCTGTCTTCCGATTCAAGTGGTCTGAGTCCTCTATTAAGTATCTGGGCATCCGGCTTACTCCTACATACTCTTCACTATACGCGACCAACTATCCTGCTCTTTTTAAAGAACTTAGGGCCCTTCTGGCCAAATGGAACTCCCATTTCATCTCCCTCCTGGGTAGAGTGGCTTCGGTCAAGATGACGATCCTCCCGAAGTTACTTTACTTCTTTGAAACTCTCCCGGTGCGTATACCACTATCCGAGATAAAAACCCTACAGCGGGATATTTTCAAATTTATTTGGGCGGCAAAGCGGCATCGTATTCCCGCTTCGGTTATGATGAGTAGTAAGACTCAGGGAGGCCTCGCAGTACCTAATATCCTACATTACTATTATGCCACTCATCTGCGACAAATTACTGCATGGTCCAAGTACCTAGCCTATAAGAAATGGGCTGAGATTGAAAAAATATGGCTAGCACCTTTCCATCCCAACTCCTTTCTCTGGCACCCCTCTCCGCCTTCCTTCTCCCATTTAAACCTCCTTGGCCCCATTAACTTTACTTTGCACATCTGGTCCATCTGCTCCTCCAAATTTAAACTCTATTCCAAAACGTCCCCTTTAAATTCCTTCCTTCTCTATCCTGACTTTCAGCCTGGTTTACAATCTCATATAGTTAGACTATGGGGCTCCAAGAAACTGTTCCAGTTCGCCGACATGGTAGACCCACTTACACGCACCCTTCTCCCCTTCCACAGGATTGTGGACAGATTTGAGCTACCGCCCTCAGAGCAATATACCTATTTACAGATCCGCCATTTTATGCTGTCTCGCCTGGGATCCCTCACAGTCTCGAAACCAACTGCCTTTGAACAATTAGTGAGAGGGGGCGTTTCTACATCAGGGTTGATATCAGATATCTATCGAATTATTAACTCACCCTCTGATGGCTCCCAGGCTAGACATCACTATATGGATAAGTGGGAGGCGGTATTGGGCAGGCAGCTCCCCCCAGAGTGTTGGGATGTGATATGGGACAGGGCGGCAAGATCCTCCATCTGCACCACATATAAGGAATCCCACTATAAGCTGTTAATGCACTGGTACCATACGCCTGAGCTCCTCCATAAACTAAATAATGCTATCCCCCCACAATGTTGGAGGTGTTCAGGTAGTGTGGGGTCGCTCCTCCATATATTTTGGGATTGCCCCCTTATCCGCCCATTTTGGGTAGAGGTTTGCAGACTGGCCTCGACAGTCTTGGGTGCTACCATTGCTAGGGACCCTGGAATCTGTCTGTTGAACTTGTTCCCAAAGACCCTCCGGAAAAAGCAGGCGAAGTTGTTACTCACTATCCTGACAGCGGCCAAGTCCTTAATTGCTCGTGCCTGGAAGCAAACATCCCCTCCTTCCCGGCCTTGTTTGCTCGCCAGAATCCGGGAGTTGCGTTCCCTAGAAAAGCTTACTGCTTCCCTTAATAATGCCATTGATAAATTTGAGTCCATATGGATCCTTTGGGATTCCTTTGATATGATTGCCTCTTCTGGCAGTAGACCCTAGTTTCCCTGTCCCTCCCACCTCCCCTCCCTTCCCTCCCCCCTTTTCCTATCTCCTTGGTGTTGAGTCCTGTCTTAGTTTGTCTGTGTTGTCTGTTTGTCAAAAGGTTTTGTTATGGGGCTGTAGTTTGGTTCCACTTTTTGTCTGAGCCATAAGTAACAGGTAGATATCATCAGACGACAGCTGCTGTATTATCTATGTTTTCTGATTATCCTTGTAGAACTATGCTGTGCCGCTATGGTCACAGAAGAACTAGGTGCTGCCACTATTTCTACCTACTTGTGCCTGATATGTTTATACTTATTGCTGGTACCTCATCATATTGCTGTTTCTCACATTATCCTGTACATGCCCTGTAATTCTTTGTTCTGTTTGTGCAAAAAATTTTTGAAAAATCTTTGCAATAAAAATTACAGTTATAAAAAAAAAAAAAAACAGATGAAACAAACAATGAGAAACAGCTAAATATGTGATATTGTAAGTTACTGTACAGTATAGCAATCAGCATGTGGAATATAATGTGTATTAACTGCATAAACCTGATAACACAGCAGCAGTTTGTAGATACAGGATGGAACTGCAAATCCCAATAATGCAGTAGTGTAGTACAACAGGCTAGAATAGAGAAGCAGGGCTGCTGTCAGAGGTCTGTGTGGTCACATGACAGCAATGGGGAAGGGGGGGTGTTCAGCATGGACCAATCAGGACTGACAGAAACTGCAGGGAGAAAGGGGTTACAGCTATGGAGAGATTACCTTCACAGTCCTGTCCCCTGATGTAAGCCCCAGCCTGAAGTTAATCTGCTATGATTTGAAAGGTGAGGGAGACTTCCTGGGTCAGACTACAGTGCTGTAGACTCCGCTATGCAGACTATGCCCCTCCCCAACTCGCCCTCCCACCCAGTACAGGGAGCTCTTAAACCAAAGCAATGCTCTTTAACCAAGTCACAATTTTAAAAAACTGTGAGCTCTTAAACCAAAACGCTCTTAAACTAAGTTAATCTTAAACCAAGGTACCACTGTACTTCTAAATCCAATTTTGGATGCCAACATATATTTGACACGTGTGAGCAAACGCATGTGATGTTTTGAGCCCTTACATGTGCTTTTTTGTTTTTGTTTTTTGACTTATTTGCAATTGTAGTTTCTGTTAATGTATAGTTCTATGACATGTTCCTAAAACTGCTTATACAGAGGAATAAATTGTGTAAGTACAATAAAAATAAATGAGTAAACAACTACAAGCATATTATAACAGGGTATGATTTCCGTTTTCTGGCACACTGCATTTAGGATCCAGTGAAGTAACTATAAAGACAGATGGATGTAAATCTAGAGATATTTCTATAGTGGGATGGATGATGGGAAAGAAGAGAGAAGGTGAAGGGCAGTTTGACCTCTAATTGCTGTTTCGATTATTTGATCAAACTCACTGACTTGCTTGCAACATTAAACATTAAAGAACTGATAGAAGCAATTGATTTCTCCATTCAAGAACAAAGAATGGCAAAAAAAAAACAATACAAGGGATATGATGAGGGATAGTAGGGTTTAAAGGGCCAGGTGTAGACAAATGAGGTTTTAGTTCACCTGTTTGTTTGTTTTTTAAATAAACTATGTGAGGTTCAGATTTTTACACTTTACCCAAAGAAAATGAATCTCAAGGGCATGTAGCGAGGGAATTGTGGGTAAGAACAACTGCCTAAAGTTGAGAACATATGCCATGGCACTGAATGCAGGATGCTGGTGTTGCATCAGCTGGTGGGCCCTTTTGTGCCTCATGCGCTCCTGTCATCTCTGTTGCCTGGGGTGGGTGGAGGGGATCTGGGCCAGGCCGCGGGGGAGCTCCGTCTAGGGGATCCGTGCTGCGATCCTCCTCTAGATCGCGGCACGGATTGTGTGAATAAGTCCTAACAGTACTCTGACAGGATGTGTGTAGATAGTTTCTTGAAGAACTTCTCCTATTCACATAAAGATATAGCTTTATATCTGACCGCCTTTTGCTTACACAATATTGGAGACCAACTTGTGAGGTAGTACGAGCCCTTGGCCTTTGTCTCTAGGTTGAGCTCCCACTGAAGACTATGCCCAAGTGCATGAGCGAGTGTCAATAAGGTGCCTTAGCTCTTAGCCTCTTGGGCATCAGTCCCTCTTCCTTTACTTTGGGGGTGACTGTCCTGACTGTAAAAATCCTCGGTGTAGATGAGGGTTGTCCTATTGTCTGGTTACCCCACCTCTTAGGTTCAGCACTGCATACTGGCTGTCTCAGCATACAGAAAGAAATATGGGCCCTGTCAAGGACTCTGGCCTAAGCCAGGCTGGCTTTGTTACTGCAGCAGGAACTCTAGTCTGTAGTCTGTCTCCCATACTTTATATAGGGTTGTGTGACAGGAAGTGAGAGTAAGTGAAAGGGTAGAAGTGTGCAGAGTGTCTGAAAATAGCTAAACCTTTTACATAAACTGCAGCTGTGCACAGGGAGAGTGAGACACCTAGTGGCTGTAGTGGAAAACACAGCTAACATCACTTGGTGTGATACCTAAGAGAGTTACTTTACCTGGGTGGTATAAGAATTTAGGGAACCACCTGTGGTGGGACACTACACATACTGTTATGGCAGGCTTCTATTGTTTCTAGGAATCATCTCCTGTTATGGGGGCCAGTGTGGTGTAGGCTGCCAAAAAGGGCAACACTGACTACAAAAAGGTGGGTTAGAAGACAGATATCAGGTGGGTGATGTTGGCTTGTTATGTGGTTGTGAAGTTTTCAAATAAAATTTGGATAATAAGATTTGTATATCTGTGTCGTAAGGGAAGTGGGCAGTCACTTGAAAGGTGTGCCTTTATCTGTATAACACTGCAAACTATATCAATGCTAGGACTAGATTACAATATGTGGAGAATTTTGGTGCTCCCTTTTCTTTTAAACAAGGAGGAAACATGAGAAAAGTTAAGAAAAAGATTTGTACTGGTCAGTAAAGACATTTTACATCAATTTTATAATAAACAATTGCAAAAGTTAACACAATGGCATACAGTGATCACTTAGTAGTGCCCAGGCCATGACTTAAACTGTTAATCTAAATGAAACATGTTGTAGATGCTGTAATGGCAACCTCTAAATAGACCCTAGGTTATTTGCCATTTTGTCCCCTACTATAATTCAACTTTAAACAGACCCAGTAAGACAGAGAGGTTTGCACTGCATAGAAGTATCTCCACTGTGCTTAGTGCTTAAGCAGGATATTTGGTCATGTGCTTAGTGGTGCTCAGTCTTTGAGTTGTAATACTCAATACAATACTGTACAATACTGTAATAATCGACAGGAAGATGCCACTCACCATAAATTCAAGCTTTATTAAGTCTCAGGCAACAACGTAGCAGGAAAATGGGGACGCTGGCTCCCACTAGAACAGGTTACAGCCTTTTCACGCACTCATGTGTGCTTCTTTAGAACTGGTCTGAAGAAGTGCACGAGTGCTTGAAACCTGCTTACCTGCTATGATGTTGCCTGAGACTTAATCGAATAAAGCTTAAAGTTATGGTGAGTGTGGTCTTCCTGTCTATTTTTGAAATAAATCAACTTTGGTAATTTATGGATACTGTAAAAGTATATGGGGATAAATGTCCCCTAGGCAGATATACACTGGAAACAAACTTAGTAAATAATATTGTCTTTAAAAAATCATTGAATGCTTTCATTCTTGTTCATTCTCTCCTTTTTCACAGGGCTTTGGGGAACAACCTTAACTGAGGACACAGCAGAAAACCGAGAGCTGTTTGTGAAAACTACACTGAGGGAATTATTGGTCTATATTATCTTCTTGGTGGACATCTGTCTCTGTAAGTTGCTTCATACAAATGAACTTTCTCATTGTGAATGCTGCAAGAAGGCTAACTGTGAGTTAATTTAAAGGAGAAGTCTGGGCTCTGACTTTTTTTTTTCAAAAGAGCTGGGGAGGAGGTGGCTGAACATAACATGCACCTACGTCCTCCACCTACAGGTCCTACCTGGTCTGAGCGGGGACCAGGATCGTGGCTTGTCAGGACCACTCAGCCAGTCAAAGGCTGTAGCAGGGTTCCACCTCAGCCGCTGACACGTCATGACCCGGGTCCCCGTTCAGACCAGGAAGCGGCCAGGGGACCAGGAACCAGAGCAGAGGGCAGTAGCGCTGGAGCTGGGAAGGTAGGTGCATGTTGTTATGTTTAGCCACCCACTCCCCTGATCTTTTGGGGGGTAAAAAGTCTGAGCTTGGACTTCTCCTTTAACCTATTAATTTTATTTTGATGATTGGTGGTCTAATTCTGTAGGGACATGTGTAGCTAAAGTTAAGGGGTTTGTGGACTCCAGTAGGCTCCTGCGCCTAAATCCTCTGGAGCAAGTAGTACAAAAGCACAGGGTACCAAATATTATAAAGAGATATGCATGTTTGAATGCTATTCAGAATACTGTACAAAGATAACACTGGTGGATATTAATGTACTGGTAAACAACATATTACCTGCTTGTTCTGAAAGGGGTTACCCAGGAAGCACTGCCAGCTTTTAAAGAGCTAATCCTACAAAAATCTTTCAAATCAACTGGTTTCAGAAAGTTATATAGATTTTTAATTTACTTCTATTAAAAAAATATCAAGTCTTCCCATACCTATTTGCTTCTATATGTAATGCAAGAAATGTTGCTTTATTTTCAGTCTCACACAGTGCTCTCTGCTGACATCTGTGGCCAAGACAGGAACTCTGTCTCGGTTTTCTAGAAATCCCCAAAGAAAACCTCTCCTGCTCTGGACAGTTCCTGTCTCAGCCAGAGATGTCAGCAGAGAGCACTGTGTCAGACTGAAAATAAAACAACATTTCCTGCAGGATATACAGTATCTGATAAGTATAACAATAATAATAGCTGGACTCTTGGACAGCACACTAACAGACGGCAATATAACTCCTCTTTTTTCTCCCCCTTCCCAGGTACTTTCACGCCCCATTTCCCTTTTGCCCATACTTTACCCCTCCCACGTGTTCAGTGTTTGTTGACATGTACCTGTTTAATCCCCCCTTTTTTTTTGTTTGTTTTGCTGGTGTTCTGTATACGCACAAACAATGTAGACCCAACAAGTGCCTACGAGGGTCTCATATGTTACAGTTAATCTCTTGTTGGTGTAGTTGGAGTGATTTGACCCCTCATATTTGGGCAGGCTTCAAGTGACATGCTATTTTACCAACTTCTGACCTCTTTCTTTTTGGCTTCTGTATCATTTTGTCGGCATTCCCTACCTAGCCGATATTACTTGTTGGATGCATATTCTTTATATGTATGTTTATTATGTAAACTCTTTAATAAAAATATACTGAACTATAAGTATAACAATAATAATAATAATATTTATTTGTATAGCGCCAACAGATTAAGTATGGGAAGAATTGAGTTTTTTTTTAACAGAAGTAAATTACATATCTACCGTATATAACTTTCTGATATCAGTTGATTTGAAAGAAAAATATTTCCGCTGGACAACCCCTTTAACAGTTACAATACCCCATATTAACCCTTCTCAATCCCATGCCGACATTGTTCTCACTAAGTTTCAGTCCTAAAGTGTGATTAGGAATAGGCCCCTACTTCACCAAGACTTTCTTCAACAGAAAGTTCTGAAGATTATTTTGGTCTCCATTCTGTGCCATGTTTCTTTTCCTTGATGTAGCAGGATTTTCATGAAATGTCACAGTATATAGCACACAGTAATGCCCTAGTAGATGAATCTAAATGTATAGTATATGTCACAGTAAAAGGAAAATGTAGTTATACAATTGCAGCGCACACAGCCATGTCACATTGCAAGGATAACCAAAACAACACAGTAATTATACAAACAGCAATGTCACAGCAAACAATGTGCCTGGGTATGTGTGTGCCCCTTTAAATTGTATATATTGTGTCTGTTTTATACTATTTGGCAGTGTATACAATATAATTAGTGCATATGTCCCATTTAGGCTTCTTGTTAGATTACTCTTGACCCTCAAAACTCACATTTTAGAAGCAGCTGAAGAATGTGTTTCCTAGTACAGAATGTAAGAGCTATACTCCCTGGATAGTTTGCTGTACAGTTTAATTTATTACCTGGCTTCTAAGATTTCTTTTTCAGCTTTAACTTGGACCATTTGCAGAAACTCAAAGGGAATGCAGAACCTGTGGGCTGTTTGAGACCTGTGAATCCTTGACGTTCACAATTGCTATCATGCTGGCACGAGTGCTTCCACAAGGTTATTTCATGCTCTGTGAGCTGGCAATGCTGAGAAAGGGGGGGGGAGCTGCACAACTGGTAGCAAATGGCAATGCCCATCAGCAAGCCCAGTAAAATGTTTAGCTGTATATGGGGTTTCCCTGGAGTTGTAGTGTAGATGACACTGTAATGATAGTGAGTTTCTCAAAAACTCCCTCACTTTACTGTAACTCTAACTGAAGCAATAGTTCAAGGTTTTCTTCCCTAAGAGCTCGAATAATACCACCCTGGTCGGCTTCCAGCGCGTTCCCAAGAATAGTCTCTTACTCACACTTGAACTGCAATGCCCACTGCGAGGTGCAGGTCCTCTAAAGAAATATGGCTAGGATACCTACTCTGTTCCTAGGCCTAGCCTGAAGACCTGAAGGGTCTTTTAGTACCTATGAGGGATATGTTCATCTTTGTACAAATTAATTCTCTCTCTTTCTTCTTTAATAGGAACTAGAATGAATCACCAGTACCATTCCAGCAACTATGTGTAATGCATATCTAGTATGTGCCAGGCCCAGCAATGTAAAGGTTGCTCTTACGGAATAGCAATTCTGGCACTATCATCTTATCATCTTTTTTCTGGTTATTTTTAGAATGATCTGTCAGATGTGAACCTGGTGTTTTTGTGCACATGTTCATACAGTATAGAAAACTTTGACATATACAAAATTGTGATAGAAACTACATACTTAGACTTCAGTATATAGGTTTATGCAGTATACTATGTACACATACTGCCTATGTTTAAAGCAAATGTGTTCTCAAATTAACAGACCGGCGCCGGCGCAAGGATGCTGGTGGTATGGTCCTTTTTTGAACTGCTGCCTGATTCCCGAAGCACTGGGGGTAGGCCCACCGCCCCCCAGTGTGACAATCTCCCCTTCCCTCTGTGACGTGCCTCCATTCATTGTAATGGTACCATGCCACAGAGGGTAGGGAGTTTGTCACACTGGGGGTCGGCTTCGGGGCGGGCCGTTGCTCGGGAATCGGGTGGCGGTTCAAAAAAAGCACCACCCCACCAGCATCCTCGGCACTGTTCTGTTAATGTAAAAAATTCTAAGCGATCTACCTGGTGGTACATTTGCTTTAAACATTTCAGTTTAATCTGTTTGCTGTTTTTTGCAAAAATCTGTGACTTTTTGCTGATGTTCGCCCTGCTCACCTGATGGGCAGACAGGGGATGTGACAAGCTATTATTCTGTGCATAATTATAATTTAAGTGAGGCTTCATCTTCTGAGGGGTACACCTCCTCCCCTCCCTTTTCCTGCTTGGAGCTTAGCTCACAGCGGACTGTCAATCAAGTAGCGTCAGGTATGGGAGGGGTAGGTGAAGATATTCCAGCTTGTGGCAGATCAGGAGCTTAGGAAAGCCTCGCTGACACATTTTACTGGAGAATAAAATTATTTTTCTACATTCCGGAAGCACCGCTGGATAAATGTAAGGTACCATGTGTCCTATCAGCTATCTAACAGTCTCAGCAGTTTGAAATGTGAATTGCAGCTGACAGATTAACTTTCAATAACTTTGGGCATGGGACTTCTGGCTGCAATTTTATACCGAGATACGGTTATCCTTGAATTATTTCACTTTAGTGGGTATGCCATGTTTAAAAAGGAGGGTTCATCAACTTCTTTTTCCCACATTTCAAGTGGTTACACTGCTAACATTTTCTATCACTATCTGATGGTCCTGAGAATCAAGGAAAATTAGACACTTTAGATATTTCTCTGTACCGTGCCGTTCATGACGATAAGCTGTGTATGGTAGGGTTGCAAATAGGAAGTATGAAAAACCATTTGCATTTGTCAGAGCACTGATCAGCTCAATGATCAAATAGTGATCATATATTTTAGCCACATGCCATCGCAAGTATTCTCTTTTTTCTTTCTTTTTTTGCATTTTCCCATTCAATCAAGCAGCAAACTGTAGGCTATCTTGTAAAGAAGCCTGTAATAATGTTATAAGCTGTTATAAAACAATCTGTATCTGCTGTTGGGTATAGAGAGTAATAGAAAGGGATGTGATCATCCCTACAGTTTATGACCATCCTCCCATAACCTTGAAAGCACTTCCAATTGTAACATTATATTGCAAAAATCTACTATGTTTTTGTCTCCTAAAGTATACTATTCAGTTTAAAAGCTTCACTCATAGGGGGGTATTTACTAAGGAATATAATGTGTGTAGCTATTCTAACGTAGGTTGGAGTTTATTTTGTTGCAATATATTGAATGTGTTTGATGAAAAAGTCGCCATAGTAAATGCCTCTAAGTAAAAAGTCGCAAAAAAATTGCAAATAAATTCACCTGGTACTAACCAGACGTAAGCCTGCACCTGTTTTTGTGACTTTTTTCCATCCATTTTTTCTCATTAACTTCCCTTATAAAAAACAAAAACGTTCAAATTGGATCCGTTTTTATTAACGCACACAAAAACGTAGTC
This sequence comes from Dendropsophus ebraccatus, assembly GCF_027789765.1. Taxonomy (NCBI): domain Eukaryota; kingdom Metazoa; phylum Chordata; class Amphibia; order Anura; family Hylidae; genus Dendropsophus; species Dendropsophus ebraccatus. The sequence goes on from NC_091461.1 coordinate 55,807,062, forward strand.
GACTTCTTTTTTGTGTCCGTTAAAAAAAAAGAGGATCAGTTTTCATACTTTTTTTTTATAATGGAAGTCAATAGAAAAATGGATCAAAACGGATGCACACAAATGCATCTGTTTTTTGCAAAGAAAAAAGTATGAAAAAAAGAGATTGCAAAAACGCAGTCTGAACCCAGCCTACTCAAAACAGGCAGATTTTAAAAAGTTGCATGTAAAAAATATTCGCCAGTTGAAAACTGGTTCATGAATAGAACTTAGATCAAATATGGACAAAAAATCCAATTATTCACCTAAAAAAAGACACAAAGCCCTTGATACATTTCCCCCATAGTGTCTCTGTATTTCAGCCTCCATGCTGCACTCCTAGCAGAGATAATCTGCTCCAATAGTTTAGTAAGCAGTGATGGCCGGGAATACAATTACATAGCTGAGTTTACTCTGTATAATTGTACTCTGCTGTATTCTATACAAACATTTCAGAACAAACCATTCTAAACATAGCTGTGTAGTATAAACCCAATGTATTGAAGAAACACCTGTTCCTTTTCCTTTGTGTTGTTTAAGAGCTGGTATTGTTTGATTGTGTATTTGCATGTATTTATATGGATAAGACATTACTATTTATTTTTCATAAGGATGTGAAAGTAATTTATATGCACTGTAAGTTTTTCATGCTTTTTAGATGAAAAAAAGTATCCACAAATTATTCCTTTTTGGGCCTAGATGTCTGTCGATGTTTATGCATGCATGGTGTTATTGGAAGTAGCAATGGCTTTTTTATAATTTAATATTTTTTATATGGTGCTGACTTATTTCAGAAATAACCTATGACAGATTTAAAGAGACTGTGTCAGCAGGTTAATGCTGTCCTATCTAAGGGTAGCATAAACTAGTGACAGAGAAGCTGAACAGAATGATGTATCACTTACATTGTTCTGTGCAGCTGATTCAGAGATATCCTTCAGAGATATCCTCTCCATTATGTGCATCAGCCCAGTGGACATCAATATTCATGAGAAGCAGAGAACTCCACCCACTAGCTGCTGATTGGCAGTTATGTATCCATGCTGTGCATAGGCAGTTAACTGTCAATCAGCAGCTGAAGGGCGGGGGGAGGAGTGGGGCAAAAATCCTATTCTCCTGCATATTAGGAGAACGGCTGAACAGAATGATATAAGTAATACATGGATCTGTTCAGCATTTCTGTCCCTTATCTAAGGTTGCATAAACCTAGAGACAGATTTACTTTAAGGACCTGGAAAAAAACATCTTATTTAGTTATTTATTACAATGAATATCAGCAATTAGACAATGACAAAAACCTTTACAATATCTTGTTTCTGTAGTGACATATGGGATGACAAGCTCTAGCACCTATTATTACACCAACGTCATGTCCAAACTTTTTCTGAACACGCCATCTGATATTGGAGTTACATTTCAGACTATTGGCAGCATGAACGATTTTTGGTCGGTGAGTACAAATTTACCAATATATTGCCACCATCTTTCACCATGGGGTGAGGACACTTATCTCCCAATTAATCTTAAAACCAATGGACAATATTTATACCAGTCTTCCTCTAGTACCCATGCAGTGCATGTGTGAGGTGACACAATGACTAAAAGTATAGCTTATATACACTACCGTTCAAAAGTTTGGGGTCACCCTAACATTTTTGTGTTTTTCATAAAAAGTCACACTTCTTCACCACCATACGGTGTGAAATGAATAGAAAATAGAGTCAAGACATTGACAAGGTTAGAAATAATGATTTGTATTTGAAATAATATTGTTTTTACATCAAACTTTGCTTTCGTCATAGAATCCTCCTTTTGCAGCAATTACAGCATTGCACACCTTTGGCATTCTAGCTATTAATCTGTTGAGGTAAGCTGGAGAAATTGCACCCCACTCTTCTAGAAGCAGCTCCCACAAGTTTGGTTGGATGGGCACTTCTGGCGTACCATACGGTCAAGCTGCTCCCACAACAGCTCAATGGGGTTCAGATCTGGTGACTGCGCTGGCCACTCCATTACCGATAGAATACCAGCTGCCTGCTTCTGCTGTAAATAGTTCTTGCACAATTTGGAGGTGTGTTTAGGGTCATTGTCCTGTTGTAGGATGAAATTGGCTCCAATCAAGCGCTGTCCACTGGGTATGGCATGGCGTTGCAAAATTGAGTGATAGCCTTCCTTATTCAGAATCCCTTTTACCCTGTACAAATCTCCCACCTTACCAGCACCAAAGCAACCCCAGACCATCACATTACCTCCATCATGCTTAACAGATGGCGTCAGGCATTCTTCCAGCATCTTTTCCAGCATTTGTTCTGCGTCTCACAAATGTTCTTCTTTGTGATCCAAACACCTCAAACTTGGATTTATCCGTCCACAACACTTTTTTCCAGTCTTCCTCTGTCCAATGTCTGTGTTCTTTTGCCCATCTTAATCTTTTTCTTTTATTGACCAGTCTCAGATATGGCTTTTTCTTTGCCACTCTGCACTGAAGCCCAAAATCCCGCAGCCGCCTCTTCGCTGTAGATGTTGACACTGGTGTTTTGCGGGTACTATTTAATGAAGATGCCAGTTGGGGACCTGTGAAGCGTCTGTTTCTCAAACTAGAGACTCTAATGTGCTTTTCTTCTTGCTTAGTTGTGCAACGCGGCCTCCCACTTCTTTTTCTACTCTGGTTAGAGCCTGTTTGTGCTGTCCTCTGAAGGGAGTAGTACACACCGGTGTAGGAAATCTTCAATTTCTTAGCAATTTCTCGCATGGAATAGCCTTCATTTCTAAGAACAAGAATAGACTGTAGAGTTTCAGATGAAAGTTCTCTTTTTCTGGCCATTTTAATTGACCCGACAAATGTGATGCTCCTGAAACACAATCTGCTCAAAGGAAGGTCAGTTTTGTGGCTTCTGTAATGAGCTAGACTGTTTTCTGATGTGTGAACATGATTGCACAAGGGTTTTCTAATCATCAATTAGCCTTCTGAGCCAATGAGCAAACACATTGTACCATTAGAACACTGGAGTGATAGTTGCTGGAATTGGGCCTCTATACACCTATGTAGATATTGCACCAAAAACCAGACATTTGCAGCTAGAATAGTCATTTACCACATTAGCAATGTATAGAGTGTATTTGTTTAAAGTTAGGAATTATTTAAAGTTATCTTCATTGAAAAGTACAGTGCTTTTCCTTCAAAAATAAGGACATTTCAATGTGACCCCAAACTTTTGAAAGGTAGTGTATGTAATCTGCAAGCACATTTGAAGTTATGTACTGTATAAACTGAACAGTACAAGAATTGAATAAGGGAGACAGGAGGCCACAAAATAAACATTTGAGGGAAGCTAACACTCTCCTGGCGACCTGTTGCTCACCACTGGCCTATTACATAGCTATACAAACACTACAGTATACAGGATGTCTGTGAGATCCATGTTCACACCTTGCCATAGCGATAATGATGATTGTCAGGCGGAAATCAGACTAGGCAGTTCAGACCATTTTTGGTGAGTTTTTTTTAGCCAGTGAACTAAACAGTAACTACCATCATTTTATCTTGTAGTATACTCAGGGACCATTACTTGATGGCCTTTATTGGACAAAATGGTACAATAATGCTTCTCTAGACAACACTCAAAACTCATTCATTTACTATGAAAACCTGCTGCTTGGGGTCCCCCGAATGCGACAGCTGAAAGTAGAAAACAATTCATGTGTTGTACATCAGGACTTCAGAGAAGATATTTCTGGCTGCTATGATGCATATTCCGAGGACGAAGAGGATAAAAATCCATTTGGGTTAATTAATGGGACAGCGTAAGTACCACGTGATTTATAATATAGGACTTTTTATAGTACTGTGATTTGTCTCACTAGAGTTCTATACAATGGGATCACAATCTCCCTCTTCCTACTGGTTATACCTCTAGCTATACAGCCCAGCGTTCAATTTGCTTTCCCTACCACCTGGCTGCACTGGTGACTCATTTTGATGCTGTCAGAAATCACTACCCCTAAATCCTTCTCTTCTGAAGTCTTTGCTAACACACAATTGTCAATATGATATTCAGATGGAGGATTCATTCTTCCCAAATGCATTATTTTACATTTGAAACCATTGAACTGCAATTTTTATAGTTTTGACTAAATTATTTTATTTATTACACACACCTCAAAGAACATTAAATCTACTAGACTTGTTGTTGTCATCAGCAAAAATACAAACCTTACCTTCCAAACCTTCTCTTATATTACTTACAGACAGACAGACCCTTGTGGCACACCACTTGTAACCAATCTCTGCTCAGAATTTTCACCATTAACAACAACCCTCTAATATCGAGGCCCTATTTCACGGAACGATTATCGGCCGTATTTGTCTGATATGAGCCGTTACGGCCGATAATCGTCCTGTGGAATAGAAGGCAACGATCAGCCGACATCGTTCATGTCGGCTGATCGATGAAGTCGTTTGTCTTTCAACATGTTAAAAGACAAATGCAGACCGCCGCTATTCTCTATGGGTTGCCCGGACGATCAGCGATCACCTGGGCAGCCCCCCCGGCTCTCCCTGGACTATGGTATGTGGTATAGCGGCAGCAGTGAGCGGGAAACGAGGAGCAAATGAACGCTAATAGCACTTGTTTGCTCCTCACTGTCGGCCCGTGGAATAGGGCCTTATCCTCAATGAACTATCCAGGAATTAAGTCCAATCCTCAGTGACCTATGTATTAGCTCTTTATGATGAACTGTAACAAAGGCTTTGCTGAACTCCAGATTTACATCTTTATTTACATCTTGTAGGACAATGAGATTAGTCTGATATTATTGGCCTCATCTCTTTTACCCTTCTTGTAAATGGATACAATATTGTCCATTCTTAAATCATCAGGAACATCTCCTGCTGAAAAGGTTTGAATTAAATAGATCTGTTAGTAATATATATGCACTGACATATAATATATACTATAAATGCTTTGTCTATTTTTTGCCATGTCTAGTTCTGCACGACAATGTTAGAAGCTGGTAACCCTCCACAATCCATTGACCTTTGCTGCTGTGTTGCAGTACTTCGGTCTATACATGCCCCCTCACACATTCTACAGAACACATAGAAAACGTGACAGACGCAGGTGCAGCAGCTAAACCATCAATTTAAAAAAATTTAAATAGAAAAACAAAGGTTAAAATGGAAAAAAAAAACTTCCATAAGTTATGAATGTGTAAACAAGATGGTAACTGGATCTTCTCTGATTTCTTTCTTACCAGATGGACATATTTTACAGAGAAAGAACTTGGAGGCTCCTCCCACTGGGGGAAAATAGCAACTTACAGCGGAGGAGGTTACTACATAGATTTTAAGTTGACAAAGCAAGAAACTTTTAGGACTCTGCAAATTCTTAAAAGTAACCTGTGGCTAGACAGAGGAACTCGGGCAGTTTTTGTTGACTTTTCTGTGTACAATGCCAACATCAATCTATTCTGTGTTTTAAGGTAAGCTTAGATCATATATGCTGCTTCTGTATGTGAAAGAAAAGGCACTATTAAATGTACCCTAGTAGGAGCAGAGTACACTGTTATGCAACCATTGTAACCCTTTGGGCTTTTGCTTCATGAGTGTAAGCAGCAGGGAAACTTTCAGTTTTTGGGCTAGGGTTACATAGTGATTTAGTTCACATGATATAAATATTGCGATGTAGGATCACACGTAATGTTACTGAATGGACTTGTGGTGTGACAACAGCAAGGAACAATCCAACTTTGATGGATTTTTGGTTGCAGGTTGTAGGTCACATTCCACTTTCCCCCCATTTATCTCAATACAAGTTGCATGAGACTGTGACCTTCCTGTGACTTCTCTGACACTTGGATATTTTTTCAACAGGCAATTTTTAACTTAATAAAGTCAAGCGACAGCAACAAGGTGCACAAAGCACCTTCTCTTATACGGTTTCCTTTGTACAACACATCACTGTGTAGTCCTGGTCTAAAGAGAGATAAAAAAAAAAGATAACCATTTTAATAGTTTAAGCAACAAGTGTAGAAAAAAAATTATATTTATTTTTTAATCCTTTTTTTACAGACTGGTGGTAGAATTTCCAGCTACCGGCGGTGCCATACCATCCTGGCAGATTCGCACAGTCAAGCTTATTCGATATGTCAGCAACTGGGACTATTTTATCATTGCTTGTGAGATTGTCTTCTGTGTGTTCATCTTTTACTACGTGGTGGAAGAGATTTTGGAACTGAGAATACATAGATTTAAATATTTTACGAGTATCTGGAACATTCTGGACGTTGTGGTTATAATGGTGAGGAGTCTTTTATAATTAATTGTCATATTTTATATTTAGATGTTATTTTGAGATATCCTTCTTTTCTCCTTATTTCACACTCACTAGCAAAATATCCCATCACCTGTTTTAATGAATGCATAAAATAGTTTTTTATGTCCCATAAAATAACAATATATAAGTCTAGGCTGCTAAAAGCCCTCACTATTTACTATGTCTGTGAACATTAAATTATATGTCCAAGTAGCAAAGGCGTCACCAGCACTGGGCATCTGAGGCATAAGATCCACATTCTTGACCCGTTGCACCAGATTTTTAGGGCAATCACCACTGTCCCGAGGGCGCAGATGCAGTTTGGTACAATAGCAGAGAAAGAGAGAGCTGTCAGCTTCTTGCTCTGCTATAAACACATCGGCTTAATGCAACTAAGGAGAGGATTCCTACATGAGCACACACAATGCGTAAGGGGGGTACTAAGAGAGGCACCAATACTGAAAATACTGAGAGGAGGGCACTAAGCTGGTACCAGTGCTAATAGAAGAACACTAAGGTGGTAACAGTACTGAGAGGAGAGCACTAAGGTAGTACCAGTACTGAGAGGAGAGCACTAAGGTAGTACCAGTACTGAGAGGAGAGCACTAAGGTAGTACCAGTACTGAGAGGAGAGAAGTAAGGTGGTACCAGTACTGAGAGGAGAGCACTAAGGTGGTACCAGTACTGAGAGGAGAGCCCTAAGGTGGTACCAGTACTGAGAGGAGAGCCCTAAGGTGGTACCAGTACTGAGAGGAGAGCCCTAAGGTGGTACCAGTACTGAGAGGAGAGCCCTAAGGTGGTACCAGTACTGAGAGGAGAGAAGTAAGGTGGTACCAGTACTGAGAGGAGAGCACTAAGGTGGTAACAGTACTGAGAGGAGAGCCCTAAGGTGGTACCAGTACTGAGAGGAGAGCCCTAAGGTGGTACCAGTACTGAGAGGAGAGCACTAAGGTGGTACCAGTACTGAGAGGAGAGCCCTAAGGTGGTACCAGTACTGAGAGGAGAGCCCTAAGGTGGTACCAGTACAGAGAGGTGAGCACTAAGGTGGTACCAGTACAGAGAGGAGAGCAGTAAGGTGGTACCAGTACTGAGAGGAGAGCAGTAAGGTGGTACCAGTACTCAGAGGAGAGCACTAAGGTAGTACCAATACTGAAAGGAGAGCACTAAGGTGGTACCAGTACTCAGAGGAGAGCACTAAGGTGGTACTAGTACTAAGAGAAGGGTATTATGGGAAAGGGAGGCACCTTAGTGACAACCTAGCCTGACAAGTTTCGGGTTACTATCCTTAGTCATTTGCTTTAGTCTAAGGATAATGATCCGTAATGCATCAGACTAGGTTGTCAGTGTTTCATGGTGGGTATACTTTTATTCTTACTGTTATACAATAAAGCATGATCAGATGCCAAACAAATTAAGGAATAATAAGAATAAGGAGAGTAAGAATAACATTTCATACATTATCTCATAATAATAAGTTAAAGAGTCACTGTCGTATTTGTTTTTTGTTTTTTTTTTGCAAAAATCAATAGTCCAGACGATTTTAAGAAACTTCGTAATTGGGTTTATTAGCCAAATATGCCATTATCTGCATTTAAAAAGCCTTCTCCCAGGTCCCTCCCTCCTCTTTTCCATCCACTGCAAAAAATCAGGAAATTGTTACTTGTTGCATCAGACGTACCCAGTCTGTTCTGGGGAGGGGGGAGGAGGGAGGAGGGAGTTAGCCGACAGCAGAAAGCAGATAACAGAGGATTACAGGCAGGGAGCTGGGTGACAGCTGTAATCAGAGCTCAGAGATGTCAGTGCTAACTGTCAGAGGAGATAGAGGGTGAGGTATTTGTAGATTAACTCTTTGTTGTCCTGTTTTGGTGTTTTATTTAGCTCTCTCCATAGGAGAACAATGAAGACCGGGGGGAGAGCTTCAAACTACTTTTTCATGATAAAAATGCATTTTTTCGGCTAATAAACCCAATTACAAAGTTTCTTAAAATCGCCTGGACTATTGATTCCTGCAAAAAAAAAATTCACGACAGTGACACTTCAATGGTTATCCATTTTTTTGTAAACATGGTTATATCTATAGTAAAGTAACTGATTCGATTTTCTTAAGCTTTCTCTTGTAGCCATTGCATTTCATATCTTTCGGACCATGGAAGTGAATCGGCTCATGGGATCACTGCTGGAAAATCCCAAAATATATGCAGATTTTGAGTTCTTAGCATTTTGGCAAACACAGTACAACAACATGAATGCTGTCAACCTTTTCTTCGCATGGATTAAAGTAAGTGGCAATTTTTCCATAATCTAGGCCTGATTAGAAAATCTATAAAATTGGCATCTATACTGATTACACTGGAGTGTAAAATAGGCAAAATAGAAAAAAAATTAACTTTTTCCCTATGTGTAGAAACCCCATGCATCCCCTCTCCTGTAAATGTCAGATTTCTCCTGGTTTTAGATTTTGGGACAGGACATAGTTAACAGCCATGACTATTAACCATGTTATCTCTCGTATGGCTAATTTCTCTGTCACCTAATGGCTTTAAGAACTTGTTCACAAAGCCAAAAAAACACCTTCAATTGAATTCAGTGGGCAATGTCCAAAAAACATGTAGAAAAAAGTAACAAGTAACAAAAAGTAACCACCTTTTAGTGTGGTTCAGCATAGAAGGGTTTGTTTTTTAAGCCACCATTTTTGGTTAGTAATATTCAAAGATAAAGGGGGACATTTATTAAGTCCGACGTTTTCTGTGCCGGACTTAGAAATGTCCCCGCAGCTCCGGCACTACAAAGATTTATGTAGAGGCGGACCGCCTCTACATAAATCCTGTGCATGCCGATGTGCACGGCAGAAAAACCTATGCCAGCTGAAAGCTGGAGTAGGTTTTCTGCGTATCTTAGCGCGAAAACAATGATGAATCGCGCGGACACACACACCCTTTGCTGGAAAGTGCCTATTTGCGAATATTTTATTCGCAAATTGGCCATTTGCGAATAAAATCATTCGCAAATGGGCACTTTCCACCAAAAAAACACAATTCACCGCTTGATACATGTCCCCCAATGTGTCCTGGGGGAGTTTTGAGCAATTATGGTGTTTTAATAATTGATTACTTCTGTGCAAGAACAACAAAACTTTAAAAATCATTTGTTTTTCTCTTACTATATTCTGAGAGCCAATTTATTAACTTTTAGTTGACACCAGTCATGTGTACAGTTTTAAATTTGTTTATTGCTTTACATAATAAAGAATTTTGTCTGGGAGAAAGTTTGTCTCCTGAAATTCCTTTTGACGTATTTAAATTTTAAACATTGATTTCCCTTTTTTTTTTAATTATTGCTAAGGGGTTAAGGGCTGATCGGCCAATTATCGCTCCTTGGAATAGAGACAATGATCAGCCGATGATCGTGTCATCGGCTGATCGTTCATTTAGGTTCAAACCTAAAATCATCGGTCGCCACCCACGCTTCGCTACATGGCATAGCGGTGCACGGCGGGCGACCGACGATCTCACAGGCACCATACATTACCTGTCCAGGCGCAAGTCTTCTCCTTCTCCTGTCTGAACTGACAGACCGCTCAGCTGAGCGGTCTGTCAGTTCAGACAGACCGCTCCGAAGCTGCTGCAGCGCGGGACCGGGAGCAGGAGAAGACCTGCGCCTGGACAGGTAATGCATGAAAAAAGGGCTGCAAGGACATCGGTAACGATGTCCCTGCAGCCCTCGCTAAACGATTGTCGGGCTGTGGAATAGGCCCAGTAAACGAGCGCATGCTCTGCCCGTGGATTAGGACTGTTATTCACAAGTCCCATAAATTACGGGCCCTACGGTCGGGAAAGCCCTGTAATGGACTGTTTCCTTGCACGGCATGATGTATCAATATCATGCCGGAAGCAGGGAAGCTATTTGAATCTCCACGACATTGTAATGGAAGAGTTTATGCACTCCCGGCATGATATTGATACATCCTGCCAGGCAAGAAAACAGTCCATTACAGGGCTTCCCTGTCCGTATGGCCTGTAAAATACGGAACATGTGAATAAGCCCTTAGTATTATTAAGACAATTTTTGTATATTATTATCTAATGATTGATCCAATAATATTTATTTTTATTGTGCCATTTTTGCTTTCTAGATCTTCAAATATATTAGCTTTAATAAGACAATGACACAGCTTTCATCCACTCTTGCTCGTTGTGCGAAGGATATATTGGGCTTTGCTATCATGTTTTTCATAGTATTTTTTGCCTATGCCCAGCTTGGATATCTTCTGTTTGGAACCCAAGTGGAAAACTTTAGCACATTTGTAAAGTGCATGTAAGTGAACATTGTTTATAGTCATATGCATAGGATATTCACTGTATAACTTGTCCTCTAAGTTTCCTGTGCTGTCTCCTTAGTATAAGTATTCAGTGGTAGCATATCTAACTTTATGGCATCTGTTGACATGAGTTGAATGCCTACTGCAAAAAATGCTGTATATATAAAGCGTAACTGTCATTTAAATCTAATTTTTCAGAAATCAATAAATATCAATCATACAAGTGATTTTAAGAAACCCTGTAATAGGTTTTAACAAGCAAAAGTTTCCTTTTGTACTCAAAAAGCTGTTTTCCTACCTTCCACCCTCACATCAGAAGAAGAAGGATTTCTGTGTCTGCAAACTGCAGGAGTTGGCTCTGTTCTCTCCCTGCTTACTCATCCCCCTCGACCCCTCCTCTCCATAGGATATAATGGACACAGCAGAACCCATCTTCACTTTGCTTCTCTGTAATAAAGACGGATTTGCCGGATTTGCAAAACAGCTTTTTGAGAACAGAAAGAGGCTTTTTTTTGCCAAATAAAACCTACCATACAGTTTCTTAAAATCGCTTGTACTATTGATTTCTGCAAATGACAGATACACTTTAACAAATATACAGTATGTTAGTTGTGAATCATGTGTAATGATGTCACATATATAATATACTTATAATACACCGATTTTTGTTACAGAAGGAAGGACTATTAACATAGTAATGCCACTAAAGACAGCAGTAATGGGACAATTAGAGATGTAGATGTAGAGATGTCATAACGCCTAGATAATAAACATGGTATAGTCTGAACCTTCTATAGTTATGCCCCTGTCCCATGTCCCTTTAAATCTACTTTTTTCAAGCTTACATTGATGTCTGGAGCCAATGTCCCTTTAATAATTCCTTTTCATTCCATTTCTCCTTTTTCTAGATTTACCCAGTTTAGAATAATTTTAGGAGATTTTGACTATGATGCCATTGACCAAGCAAACAGAATTCTGGGACCTATTTACTTTGTCACTTATGTCTTCTTTGTCTTCTTTGTGTTGTTGGTAAGCTTGTGCTATCAATCAACTGTTGTGACCATGTGACTTTTATTACACACTTGCATGCATGAACCTTTTAGAGTTTTACTTTACAAGGTTCATATTTTCCTATAGGTTTATATATAGAAATACCTTTTAAACAATGGGAAATATGAAGAAAGGTTCTATAGCATGTATGTTGCAGTTTACTTTAACTTAGGAACATTCACTGGCATATAGCTACAGAAATGGTCCCACCTGAAGATACACTTGTTTTTATTATTGTTTCTGTATTTGGCCATGTTCACACAGTCTCAAAAATAAAGAAAAGGCGCCCGATTTTGCTATTTAAAATAAAGTCTGTTATTGCCACGTTTTAACTGACTCCAATGCACACAATGTATTGAATAACAGACATTTTTACCACGGACGTCAAAATAATGAACATGATCATTATTTTCGGACGTCTTTTGCAAACTTTTTGCGGACGTTTTTTATTAGTAGTTCACACACAGTTTCTCTTTTGTCACTGTTCGTTCTCCGTTTTTACTATTAAATTCAATGGGCTTTTCAATTAAGCCGCACCCAAAGGCCAATTATTAACACAAACCTGAATAATGTACCAACACCAACCATTGAACTAAGGGGGGGCCAGGCTGCTAAATGACATTCGTTATTTAGACTCAAAATTACGGATGTCAATTTAAACGGAGCTGAAAAAACGTTGTGTGAACATAGCCTTTTGGTGCATTTCTTTTATATAAACAGACAAAAGTGATCATTACACTTTTCCTTTTTAGAACATGTTTTTGGCTATCATCAATGACACATATTCAGAAGTAAAAGAAGAACTTTCAAATCAGAAAAATGAGCTGCAGTTTTCAGACATCCTAAAGCAGGTAAGGACGATGTCACAGTGGGATTCATTTGGCCCTTAAAAGTAAATTGTCCCATTTACATAAAACATGCCTACTTTCACTTGAATTTTTTACATTATTACACATGCAGGACATACCAATAAGACCAAATCATTATGTAATCACTCCATAAAGCTCTGTTCACACTGGCATCATAACTTCAATTTTTAATGAAAGCCCCAAGACCATGATGGATCTTTAATTAAGAGATCCAATTGCCGTTATTAGAAACACAGAAGGCTGTCAGTAACTAGGCCATCTAGTCTGCCCTTTTAGTTTTTCCTTTCTTATTATCTTGGAATAGATATATGTTTAACCCATATTACAGACACCTCCAGGAATATTAACTTTATTGCACACTTTTGTGTCATCAGCAAACAGACAACCCTTACCTGCCAATCCTTCTCCTATGTCATTTACACACATATTAAAAAGAATAGGACCCAGGACAGACCCTTGTGGCACACCACTTGTAACCAGTCTCTGCTTGAATATACAACATTTCAACAACCCTCGGATATCTATCCTTCAGCCAACCACAAATCCACTGAACTATCTAGGGTATTAAACTCTATTAGGATCTAGTTGTCTTTTTTATTTTTTAGGGTTACAAGAAGACATTAATGAAGCTTAAGCTGAAAAAGGAGCGCATATCAGATGTGCAGAAAGCATTACAGAATGGCTCCAAAGAAATGTCATTTGAAGAGTTCAAGAACAGTCTAAAAGAGTAAGTGTAGAAATATCTTGGTAACACGTGGATATGGCTAGACGTAAAAGCCTATTGTATGTAACATTTTATACACAAACAGAAGTATGGGTAAATTTTGATTATGTTCACCAGGATAGCCAGGAATACATGGTAAGATCCTACCACAGTCCCAGTGTCAGCTTTGTCATTCAGCACTGATGAAATACAAAGGTTAATTTTTTTGGGTTTGTTTCAAGTTTGGAGATGGAATGGTAGTGACTATCACAGGATTCAGTGCCTCTTTGCAGTTAGGTTATATCCTATATATGTCATGATAAAGAATAGGTCAAGGCTACCCCTCTCTATTCTTCATGGTGTGTTGCTAGGTCCTATCTTAAATAGGACAAACCAAAAAAAAAAAAAGTTACATTTAGCCACTAAATAAATAAATCAATAAAATCGTCTGTTGTTGTTTTAAATGTAATTCCACGCTGTTTTCTAGGATGGGCCATGAAGATCATGAAATTACAGCTGCCTTTTCCAGATTTGACCAGGATGGTAACCGGATTCTGGATGAAGATGAACAGAGCAGAATGAGAGAGATCCTAGAGAAAAATAGAGTACGTAAACAATGGGTCTTTGGCATAGGGGAGAAATATAAAGATGTCTATGCTGGTATTACTACAGTGCACACCGTCTACTCTAAAGCAACTAATAATAAGAATATACAATTTTGGATATATTAGGAAATATTAACCAGCAGGTAAGTAGAAATGCTTAGAAATAGCATTAGAAATTAGAAGTAGCTTAGAAATGTAGTAAGTTCTTAGAAATGAAGTGTTGGACCGGAAAAACAGACAAAATTAATCATTTGAGCGACTAACAAGGGCCAAATTGTGATGCCTAGGGGATCGGCTCAGAACATCTTCAAAATAGCCCATCTTGTGTGCTGTTCCTGGCATGCAGTGCTGAGTACTTACTAAAAGTGGTCCAAGGAGGAACAACCTGTAACACAGGGAGATTACAGGCAAGATCCCATTGGCATGGGGCAGTTTTTTTATATGTAAATCCAGAAGCTATATGCACTCAAGGCACGCTCTGCGCCTGCAGTGTACCGATATCCCCTTCAATTGGTGACATACCTTCTTCATAATCAAGTCTGGCTGTGTCACCAAAGGGAGGGGATATTGGTGTTTTGGGGGGCACTGGGACCACCTTCAGTTCATAGAGTGGCCCAATTTGCATATGAGGAAACTGGCGCAGAAGGGGGGAACCGGCCAACAACTTAAAAAATAGAGCAAGCCACTGGGATCTCCCTGTCCGCGCCAACCAGGTGATATTAAAAGAGTTTTTTTCTTTTTGTTGTTTCATTGAACTAATATGCTATTTTTTTAATTTTTGTTACAGCTGGCCCTGAATGCTGAAATTGAGAATTTGGGTAAATCACAAGGGAACCAGGATTTGGATACCATAGTGAACTTATCAGACCTGAGGAATGACCTGTCCACTAAACCAAACTCTGTTTCACATGAAGAATTTGCAATGTATGAAACTTTTGGGGGAGTTCTAGACATAAATAAGACAATGGTGTCACTCATGGTCACAAGTCAGACATTTGCATTTCATTGCCAGCAATCATGCAATCCCCATAAAATAGAATTAATTTGCTGTAGTTTATATAAAATATGTTGCCTGAGCATCAATCTCAGGGACTTTTCTTGGGCTAAGTAACCTAACTTCAGTACATACTCGAATACGACAGCATGTATGGTTGTGGTATGTACATTGATCTTCATGTACACAGTGCATCCATACTGACTGCTGTATGGACAGTATGAGTAAACAAACAGCTTAATTGATAAATGTCGTGTACAATGGCGGACCTTACAAAGTATGGTAACAGAAGAAGTTAAGTACAATATTCATGAACATTGCATTAGCAGTCTAAGTAACAGTCTTAGTAGGCCAAGTGCCAAACAGCAGATCAAAGCTTATTACAAGAAGCCTTTATATGAATCGATTATTGTGAGTATAGGGCCCAATGAATGATTGCTTGATCATTTGAGTGGCCCTTCATTTACACAGAGAGATATGTGGAAGATTAATGATGATTTTTGAGCTCCTCAATTCCAGTGATCTGAAAAAAAATAAATAAAAAAATTCATTGGATGATTTCTGGGTCTTAAGGTGGCCACACACAGGAACATTTGGCACGGTCTTGCATTCCTGTGTTCTCTATAGACAAGAGTAACCCTGCGCTGGACGCAGCTTTTCTCTACAAAATTGTAGACCTATTGCTAGGCCAGAGGCATATCTCTAGTGTGGGGTCAGTCCCATTGAGATTACACTACCATGGCAAGAGGGTACATACTATTTGATCAAACCGAATAAAGGTATTGTTTAGTCTGTTTATTCAGCAATGAACACAGTCTTCCCTGCCCCAAGCAGCTCCCTATACACCAGTGTGTCTAAGGGCCCTATTCCACGGACCGATAATCGCCTGAATCGGCCCGATTCGGCCGATTATCGCTCCGTGGACTAGAGACAACGATCAGCCGATGATCGTTGTCATCAGATGATCGTTGATATAGGTCCGGATCTATATTTGTCGGGCGCCGACCGCGTACCGCTACGTGGAATAGCGGTGCGCAGCCGGTGACTGACGATATAAATTACCTTATCATGGTACAGGGCTCCTCTTCTCCTGCTTCTTTCCGGGTTCCGCACGCTCCTCCAGCGTCAGGGTGACCTGTCTCAGCTTACAGGCCGCTCAGCCATTCACAGGCCGCGGTGGTCCTGGCCAGTGATTGGCTGAGCGGCTTGTCAGCTGACACAGGCCGCCCTGAAGCTGGAGGAGCACGCGGGACCCGGGAGAAGCAGGAGAAGTGGAGCCCTGCACCATGAATAGGTAATATATACTAGTTAAGCAAGAGCTGCAAGGACATCGGTAACGATGTCCTTGCAGCCCTTGTTTAACGATAATCGGGGCCGTGGAATAGGCCCAGTAAACAAGCGCCGATCTAGTAGATCGGCGCTCGTTTATCGGGCTACATCGGCCAGTGGAATACCACCCTAAGGTGTGGTGGACTTCTGATTACTATAATGGAGGTGAGAAGTAAAGTGTAGCATATCAATAGAATGGTGCCGGCCATAAGAATCAGTGGAGCCGCGTCACAGAGGGGCAGGGATTTCCTCCCACTGGGGGCAGGCCAGCCCGGCGCCATTGCTTCAGCTTCGGGTAGTAGACTGGCGCCGTGCCTGGGAAGCAGGCTGCAGTTAAAAAAAAAGGCGCCGTTCTATTGATATGCTCCTTTTAAAGTGAATGTACCTGAAGGTACATTCACTTTAAAGCATCATAAAAACACTGTCTAAGAATTTAACAGTTTTAATATTTTCCATTTTTTTCTTTATTCAGCATTAACACGTTATTCATGTTTATGTTCCAGGTTTCAGAGAAGACTACAGCAACTAGAAATGTCTATGAGTCGAATAATGAGAAAAGTAGAGACTGTGGAGATGAAATTGGAGACAATGGAAACAAGCAAGATAAAGCAGTCAAACCTGATGGATAATCTGCCAAACAATATAGCCAAGGTGAGTTTTATGTCTAAGCTTCTATAAACACACCTGCTGCAATAGTAATGGCATAATCTGCACTGGACGATGTACAGAAACAGGACATCCACAGCTGCATTTTGTCCAGATGACGAGGGCTAATACTACAGGTGTGCTCTTCAGAGGTTGGCCCAGGGCCCTTAGTTCCAATGAAGGGACATTTTGAAGCTATAGCATACCAAGACAGTTGTATGCTTCTAATCCTTGTGGGAACAATTTGAGTTTGACCCTTTTCTATTCCAGTATGACTGTACCCCAGAGAGCACCACACAGCAAGATCCATAAAGGCATGGTTAGGTGTGGAAGAACCTATTTTGTATTGATATCCTTTTTTTTTTATTTAAGGAAAAACAGTTAAGCTGGGAAGAAATTCATCCAAGCAATCTAAGCCACCTAGGGAAAGAAGACAAGGAAAACTGGGAATCTGAGTATAAACCCAGGAACATCACAGATCCATCATACAGAAACAGTAACGCTATCTATCCACAGATGAATGGATCACAGAATTCTTTAAATTTCACTTAGAGTTAATGTAACTTGTTTCATAAGAGTGTCTGATTTTCCCTGGTGACCTCTACATTAGTAACAACATGGAAACTTGTTTCCTACTCTAGCGTCCAGTAACTGTCTCTGTTCAGTGTTGTGGTTATACATGCGTTTGTCTGGAAATCTTTAGAGATTTAAGACATTTCTTCCATCTACTAATAAAGTGCAGCTTTGCCTTCCTAAAACAGATAGCCATGTAGTTTTCCTATTAAAGGTCTTTTGTCTTTTATTTCATAACAACCTCTTGGGTGTCCATATCCATTTAACGTCCAAGGACAAAAACAGTACCTGATTTGGCCATATATGTAATACTCTGTTCATATCTGCATTGGAGGCAGATATGCCATATTTGAGAGGGAAAATATTGCTGTATACAGCCGTATTTTTTTTCTTTAAAAGGACAGACACACCAATGGATCAATGGCACAATCCATAGGGTTTATCATCCAACAGGAACACAGAAAAAAAAATATATATTTTTGGTCAGCTCTCCTAGAACACCATTTACACTAGGCAGGAGCATGTTGCCATGGCTGAAATAGCAAACACACAAAGGGTAGCTTCACACATAACGTATCACAGCGTATTTGATGGTGCGGATCCGCAGCAGATTTGATCAGAATAACTGGACAGAGCATCAAAATCTGCTGCGGATCCTGTACGTGTGAATGCACCCAAAAACCCAGAGAAATGCAAAAGCTCACTACAATGGCAAGATACAGACATGAAAATCACTAAAAGCAGCCCCCCCCCCCCCCCCAACTGCCAATAAATCTCTATAAAAATAATGACGCTCTTGGTTACCATTTGCAAATAGTGTAAACCATCCCACCACAATAAGGTGGCCTCATGCCGGGATGGACCTACACTGTACTTTTGCCTCTCCATGGCATGTAAGGCTGAGTTCACACTGCGTTTTAAGGGACAAAAAGTAGCGTTGAATAAGTTTTTCTGTCCGTTAAAAGCAACCAATTAAAAATGGATACGCTGAACGGATCTCAAAAACGCAGTGTGACCCAAGCCTAATAAGCCTATGCTCTGGGCATGCAGGATCCAATTAATACTGGCAAAAATATCATATCATCCCACATATTTGGCAGAGTATTGTGGCATCCATTATAAACAACCACAACGAAGATGGAACAGAATCTTTCAGGCTACGGACACCTTTGAAATAATTGATTTTATTCCTGTCTTGTAATTATTATGGTGCAAAGAAAATGTGGCTATAGAGCATTGCAGATTTCGCTGCGGAGCTCGCAATGGTACATGTGAAACTGGCCTAAAGCTGTGCTGACACGTGCAGTAACGCAATGAAAATGCAATGCGAATGCATCATTAAATTGCAGTAATTTAATTGCATTAATGCATCACGTCATAGCAGTAATTTTTCATTTAATTGCTGTCCAGCCGTCCTTCATTGTACTACCGCAATGAAACTTCAGTGTGTGCAAACATATCCTCACTGTTCTTTTACACTGAGCAGGAAAACGCCCACTGGTCAGTAGATTGGCTCTTTTGGTCTCGCTTATCTGCTCTCTTTTACATTCGAGCTCGGCCAAAAATCGCTCCTTTTGTTGCGCTAGTTGCAAGTCATCTGCCCAAGTTCTAACAGCAATCTACAATGACCGCTGGTATGTGCCTAGATGGTTGCTAGAATAATAAAATGAATATAAGAATAAGATTTCTAAAGTAGCTATAGTTAGATAAGCTGTCCTAACTACCCTCCAAATAGTACTGTATGTGTCAGCTATTGTATTAACCACTGCTGTATAGATTAAAAAAAATACATATATAATAAGACTAATATGTATATTTATTGCTAACAGGATTGCAATAGAAAATATAATTAACAAAAGTAAAAATTAGTGCTAACCGGTCATGACCTAACTTATGTAGAAATCTAATAAAGGCCTCACCAGACCACTTTATCATTATAGCCGTTAAAGTCTTGTTTTAAAAAATGCACAAAACAAATGGATATTTTTGTATATTACATACAGCATGTCATTATTAAAAAGAAATTTAATAAAATATAAAAATAGTATAAGCTACCTTGTTTGGAAATTATATTGACAAGTTTGATTAATGAATGAATGTGATCAGCTACCATGCCTTCTGACAACGTAATGATACCAATCATATAATGGTGCCTTCACGCAGTATGGAAATGCTGTGGATATACAGCAGAATTTGACATCTTTAATGACAATTTATTACGGGAGTGCCATGTGTTTAGCCACCCTTATGTATAGTGTGGGTTTTTTTCTGCAGAATTGTGTATGTCTCACAAGAAGTTATGTTATAATTTAAAGTGACTCTGTACCCACAATCTGTCCCCCCCCAAACCACTTGTACCTTCGGATAGCTGCTTTTAATCCAAGATCTGTCCTGGGGTCTGTTCGGCAGGTGATGCAGTTATTGTCCTAAAAAACAACTTTTAAACTGGCAGCCCTGTGTCCAACAGCCAGGGCTTAGAATGTCTATGCATTAGGCTGGCACAACCTCTCTGTCCCTCCTCCCCATTAGGAATGCTCCAGGCAGATTGCCTCCCATTCGTCAACTGTGTGAATACTGAACATGGGCTGGATCGTTAGGCACCTGTGCAATGTTCAGACAGGAGAAAATGTTCCAGTGGCATTCCTAATGATGAAGAAGGTGGGGAGGAGGGACGGAGGGGTGGTGCCAGCCTAATGCATAGACTTTTTCAAGCCCGGCTGTTTGGCATGTTTAAAAGTTGTTTTTTAGGACAATAACTGCATCACCTGCCGAACGGACCCCAGGACAGGTCTTGGATTAAAAGCAGCTATCCGAAAGTTCAAGTGGTTGGGGGGGTCAGATTGTGGGTACAGAGTCGCTTTAAGGATGTGAATCATGCTACAATATACGTTCTACCAATGAACTGGTAAAACATGCAGGTTACAAAAATGTACAACATCCAGCACCATTAAAGTGTACCCAAGTTTTACAAAAAAAAACAAAAAACAATGTTCAAAAAATTCCCTGGTCTTCCATTGATAATCGAGCAGGCGGCCGGATGACACTGTGGGGGCAGGGAATGCACCTAAAAGACAACTCTAACTGGCTGATAGCCCCCTATATCACCTGTGGCGCCGAGGAGGAAGGGGTGTGTTATCTTCCTTCTCAGCACGTCCTGCACTGTTAGCGTCCATTTACACAGAAAGATTATCTGCCAAAGATTTGAACCAAAGCCAGGAACTGACTGTAAACAGAGATCAGGTCATAAAGGAAAGACTGAGATTTCTCCTCTTTTCAAATCCATTCTTGGCTTTGGTTCAAATCTTTGGCAGATAATCTTTGTGTAAATGGACACTAACAGTACAGGACGTGCTGAGAAGGAAGGTAACACACCCCTTCCTCCTTCGTGCCCTGTACGACCTCGTCCTCTTCTCCCGGGCTCCATCTTGGGTTGATGTCATCAGAGCAGGGGGCGGTCCTGGTCTTTTTTTTGGCTGTCTTTCACAGCAGTGAATGGGAGAGGAAAAGGCTGCTGATGCACTTGCGCACCAGCAGCCTTTTCATTGGCTGGAGCGCATCACATGATTTCTAGCTTGCTCAGCCAAGCTGGAGATTCAAACGACGATCGTCACAGAGGGATGGTAAGAGGTGGGGGTGGGGGGGTGGTTAGCCGGAATATTCCTTTAACATCTCTTATATTACCTATACACTCATTGTGGTGAATGAAGCCTTATTAGAAGTAGCATTTTATATTTTCCCATTGTCTTCCAGCTACCATTTGGCCATAAGGGTTTTGTAAAAAAAAAAAAGAACACAATTTTTTTTTTTATTTAAAAAAATGACATGTGTGAAACCAGCCTCATAGCCAAATATTAGAATGTATTCACATACTGCATTACTAGTTACAAAATTTCAGCTGCAAGTAAGAACCTATTTAACCAGTCATTAGAAAAAACTTTTGACATGTCAAAAATTTTCATCAGTCTGGGTCTGAGAGTTCAGACTTTGGCCGATCAGGAGAACGAGCGGGGAAAGGACTGCACTGCCGTGTGCTTCTCTCCCCCAATGTGCCCGTCCAACCTGGACAACCCCATAGACTTACATTATGCAGCCCTTCAGGTCACATAGCACAGAGCTGGGGGAGAACACGTTGCGGCTGGACTTCTCCCAAATCAGTCACAGTCTGAATACTCAGACCCCAACCAATCAAAACTTTTGACATGTCTCTGACAGGTCAAAAGTTTTTTCAAATGACAGGTACTTTTTAAAGCCATAAATGCTGTAATAATACAACTTGCGCTGATTAATTACAAAGACGCGTCACAATGTTTTAAAGCTTTAAACCTTTTATTGTAGTATAAACATATAAAAAATACTTACGTAATTCTATAAATAACACAAAACAGAGAAATGTGTAGACCATAGCTTATTTGTTGTAGACAGCTTAGCCAAGTTTGTAGTAACCACTCTAAACTTTTGACAGGACTAGAAAGTGTCCAAAGCACACCGGTTTGCATAAATGAGCAGTTAATGGATAATACAACATTGATGTGTATAGTGTAGTGTAATACAGTACATGGCAAATATAAAAATGCATATTAGAACTGAAGACACCCAATGAATATTCTGGATGAAACTGAGATGACAAATTTGCTCCCATTACTATTTAACACCTAATAGGTTTTCAATTGTGGCAAATACATTTACTTTTTATATTCAACAGAAATATGAAATTGTGTAACTATGTACAAGTCATGTCTATACAAAGAAAATCTATCAGCAGCATTGACGGCATTCACATTAGGCACAATTATTTTTTTAAGCAAAACTCCATTTCAGGGAAATATGTATTTCACATATAACATATCTTTGTAGAATGAAATCACATTGGAAAGTGTTCGTGAGCGCCTGGAGGGAGATTAATAATGTGCTGGTGTTAAGGAGAATAAACTGAAAATAATGCAGACTTTATCAAATATTAGCATTCTGCTGTTTGATTCTTTCCTACATATCCTCCCTTTTCAATCCTAGGAACTGCATGTGGGGAACCTCTTTAAATGGTCAGACATTTCAAACAATCCAAAAGGACTCCTTACACAGGAAAAAAAAGAAAGAAAAGAAAAACACCCTAATCTTGGCCACTAGGAGTCTCTCTTCCCTACAAACCGCTGTCTACTGTCTGTTAGGGGAATTTTGTCTCTAGCAGGAAAGAGACCAAGACAGAGCACAGGAAGATAGGCATCCCCTATATGAAAAATGGGACAAGTCTATAGGAGTCCATCATGACAGGACCAAGGTGACGTACCCAGGAGCAGGAAAACTCTGGGCGACATGTTATGCATGTATCTTTGCAATAATTCTATTGGATATATATGACCAATTTATGTTTATTTCTTTTTACCAAGTCACAATTTCTCCTCCACTGTGCCTGTACTTGTTTCCCAGTTTATACTGCTATAGAGGAGGCCGTGACATACATATCACATACTCCTTATTAGGAGGCTGTTTTATGGCTGGAGGAGCCATCTGGCTGGCAAGAGAGCATTACATTAATATCAATACTATGCAATTCTGTAAATTAACTAAAATGCAGCCAACCGCTTTAAAATGACACCTTTTTGCTTGTAAATCTATGATTTGATTAAAATAAATAATATCTCATGTCTGGTCATGAAGGGGGACTACCCCAGTGGTTTATTACCTTGTCCACCCAACTCTGCACTTGCTCACGTCCAGCCATAACCTCATACACAGGTACCCAAAACCATACACAGTAATATTTTTGTGATCAGAACACTGGTCAGATCACATCTGAATTACTAATTACTAAGACTAGGTTAAGTACACACAAAAAAAATAGCAGCCTGGTCCAGATATCATAAAAAGGATATGAGGTTTTCACTTCGGAGATGACAAATCAGCTTGTCCAGGGAATCAAAGCGACACAGAGTTTGAACACAGCCTATCATTATGAGCTTGTGCTTTGCTCGTGTGATGGCTACATTGAGTCTCCTCCAATCCTTTAGAAGATCCCCAAGCTGCTCATAGAAAAGTTTGTAGAAAAAGTTTAAAAACAGTAATCTTAGAGTCCAAGTTTCTCTGAACACATTCCACATCACCCCTTAGATATACTGGTATAATGTCTCCGATATATAGAATAAAATGAAACTTACTTTTCCATCAATGTTGCTTCTAACAAATGACAAAATGATTATGTTTTTGTCTCTTCCCTGGTATTTGTCCACAGTGTTCACCTCTACAGCACTGAATGGCAAATTAGTAAAATAACCAGAGATCACTTTTAATTGCTGACGATATGGAGCGATGATCCCAATGTCTGATGGTTTGCATCCAGCCTGGATATTGGGGAGAAAAATTTCCTTGTTAAGATGCATTGATTACTGCATAGCGACAACAGGGCTAACCAACAAAGTGAACCTGTCAATATTCTGCTTTCTTGTCCAACACTATATATACACACACATCTGTACCTGCAGCCTGAGCCAAAACGTTAAAAAGCTGGTCCAGGCGAGGCAACTCCTTAAAAGGGAACCTGTCACCCACCCCGTGCCGAGGTGACAGGCTCCCAGCCCCCCGCTGGAGCACCCTATACTCACCTGATCCCGCTTCTTGAGCCAGTCGGGTGACTGAGATATCAGCGCCCGAAGCCCGGCGCGCGTGCTCCTCAGATGAGTCCAACGCTCATAGAGAATAGAGCGTCGGACTCGCCTGTCATTCTCTATGAGCATTGGACTCATCTGAGGAGCGCGCGCGCCGAGCTTCGGGCGCTGATATCTCAGTCACTCGACTGGCTCAAGAAGCGGGACCCGGCGGGATCAGGTGAGTATAGGGTGCTCCAGCGGGGGTCCGGGAGCCTGTCACCCCGGCACCAGTGGTGACAGGTCTTCTTTAAGTAATTGAACATATTTAGTCATCTTAAATAGATTAATTTTATGTAACAAAACAATAAGGGCCCTATTACACAGAGGGATAAATTGGCAGAATAGGCCGATTCTCGCTCCGTGCAATAGAGACAACGATCAACCGATGACAGTGCCCAAACACCTGTTACCTTACTTCTCCCATTCTTCTCTCCTGTGCTCCGCAGCTTCCTCGTCCCAGCGGCTGCAGTGTCTGAGTGGCCTGGCCGAAGTGATCCCGTTCTGTGATTGGCGGACAGGCCGCTGAGACATTGCTGCCGCCAGGAACCTGCAGAGCACAGGAGAGGAGACTGGGAGCGGGGAGAGGTAAGGTATCAGGTGTTTGGGCAAGGGATGCATGAACATCGCTAACAATGTCCATGCAGCCCTTACTCCCCGATTAATAGGTCCAGTAAATGAGCGCTGATCTGGCAGATCGGCACTCGTTTACTAAAATGATCGGGCCGTAGTTGGCCCGTGTAATAGCACTCTAAGACAATGATGTCTAAAAGGTGGATGTAAAGTTTATGCTTCATAAGACGCTAAACCAACCTTAAGGAACAGAGATGTTAGAAGAAACACAAGCTTGGCTTCAATCCAATTACTGATACCACATTTTTCTTCTGTTTCTAAAGCGGGAATCTAGAAAACACATTGAAAACATTAGTACTGGAGGTAGACAAAAACTTCAAAAGAAAATAACTTATATAAACATACCTCCTTTGTATTTAGAAAGCAGACTGGGTTACTTGGTTCTAAAGCATTTTTAATCCATGTGTTCTCTATGGATTCCTTGAATTCCAACTCCAGCTGCAGAGACCTGAGGTGAGGTAGCTGGACAACAGCAGTAGACACACGTTCTGAGGCACATTCTAGTCGCCCTTCATATACCAGCTTATTGCTTAGAGCCATTATCGTGCTAAGCGAACAAAAAAAAAAAAAAAAAAACTGGTATTAACAGAAAGGCCAAGTTATGTATGTGCAAGGGGAAGAGACTCTCAGGTTCATTACCTATTCATACGATACTGCACAGTGAGCTGGACAACAGCATCCTGGTTTCTCTCTAGTCTCTTAAACAAACTCTCACTCATTCCCAATTCTCTGCACAAAGAAAAAGAAAATTATATCACAGTGGAGATTTCGGTTGGCTGCACAGGTGACTATTCCTGACACAGGGAAACATACAAGACACCTGTGATGTTCTTTTTCTGAATACGACAGGGCCTCTGGAGGGTCAAAACAGGTACAATATAAAAACATGGGGATAATTGATTATGTTTCACATTACTGAAATGACACTGTATTACCGACTGCATGTCTCAGCCTTTGGTTTCTTAGTATACTATTGCTCTTCTGCTCTAAAAAAATACAGAAAGTATTCTGTTTAATCTTTCCTACAATTGTCGTCTTACTCTTACTCTTACCTTGCAAGAGACACTAGCAAATAAATATGTCAGATGTAGGGCACTGGGGTCAGTCACCAAGACCATAACAAAAAGTTGAAAAGAATAGTATAATCAATCTCAGACAGTGTGAAAGAGTAAAGCAGTTACCTGGCTTCTGCACTTTTAACAAGCGGTGGGAGTTGTTGATGGTCTCCCACTAAAACAAATCTGTCTGCAAAGAACAAGGGACCAAGACAAATTGGCTGACTTATTTGAGATGCTTCATCTATGATGCAGAAGTCAAACCTCCTTCTGGTGAAGATGGGATGGTTAACACCCATGCATGTAGTCGCAACTACAGGCTGACAAGAAAAAACAAACAAAGTTAAATAACAAAAAAAACCACTGTATATTTATCTACAATTCTGAATATGTTGAATCTACCTAGTTTCTTATAGATGCATTCTGAATTATGTAATCTATTTAATCCAAAACTAATGTGGTTTACAGGGAAGCTGGGATTTATGTGCTGAGGTGGCACAACTACAGCATAATTTAAACTCTGACTACAGCTTTATGAACATACAACATTACAGTGTTTTATAATTATTATTTTTTTACTGACTTACCATAAGTGGAATAGTTATCCAGGGACTCCTCACTTAGAATACTGCCCAAGAAGATGGCAGCACATTTGCTTCAGCCTACTAAAAAGAAGTGTCCTCTACAAGAGCTCAAATAAAGGTAAATGCCACAATCCCACACACCTGACTGTTGTAGAGTTCCTCTAAGGCACTTAGTGATTTTATAGACTTTGTTTTGCAGATTTCTTCCTCGCCAAATGTTTGAACATCTGGGTGTATTTTCTGTGTTCTACCCAAACGCAAAAATCCGACTTTAAATTTTTTAAGTTTCAAGAGAATGTTATCCACTGCAGAGTGAGTATAGCTGGTCAGCAACACACTAAATCCACAGGCGTAGAGAATTCGTACCTGAAACGGAATACAACAGGTCTTTTAATTATATAAAGAAGCTGCAAACTATCTTCCTACTGTCATAAATCATTGTGATGAATGGGGTCTCCTGACCATCCCTATATAGCCTAAGAGGGGAGAGACTACTGACAACCATCTTGTGCAAAACCTTAATTTATAAATCTTCTAAAAAGCGATTACTACCCAAGCAGCCTCATGATAGGTAGAAGTGTCCATGTGAAATTACACCACAATGATTATCATCATTACAAAACTTACTAAGGTACAGATGGTAGTGGTCTTCCCAGTTCCAGGCATGCCAACAATTAGCATATAATCCTTGGATAGGAGAACACGTTTCATGGCCTGCTTCTGAGGCTTATTGAGGCCTATTGGAAGATACTAAATTATATGTAGACCGGAACTTTAAAGCTAGGAATACAGTTTCAATGCAACATCAAGATAAAACACAAAAGCCACATGCTATAAACAGTGAATCTACACAAGCTATTGTAAGCAAGGAGTGTTTGAGAATTAGTTACAGAACTACAATGCCAGCTTGCCACAACCAGATTGGCCACCATGTGGTTTGTACATAAGCTTTTTTTTTTTTTTTTTAAAGAGGATGTACCACCAGGTACATCCTCTTTAATCTGAGCCCACGGATCGAAAGGCGCAGTCACGGGAAAGCCGACGCCGCGGTCCGTTTCCCATGCATGGGGCCGTTCTATGCACCGGAATTGGCCGATGCTCAAGCACTGGAGGTCGGCCGGCCCGCCCCCAGTGGGAGGGAATTCCCTCCCCTGTATGACACGGCTCCATTCATTCTAAGGGAGCTGCATCATACAGGGGAGGAAATTCCCTCCCACTGGGGGCGGGCCGGGCTACCTCCAGTGCTTGAGCATCGGCCGGTTCCAGTGCATAGGACGGCGCCGTGCACACGAGCCGCGGTCCGAAAAACGTACCCTTCCCCGTGACAGCGCCGTTTGATCCGTGGGTTCAGATTA
Source organism: Dendropsophus ebraccatus (assembly GCF_027789765.1). Taxonomy (NCBI): domain Eukaryota; kingdom Metazoa; phylum Chordata; class Amphibia; order Anura; family Hylidae; genus Dendropsophus; species Dendropsophus ebraccatus. Next base: position 55,834,745 of record NC_091461.1, read on the forward strand.
AAGAGGATGTACCTGGTGGTACATCCTCTTTAAGAAACTAAAAGGATAAAATCAGCCATAAACTCAAATGGACAGGTAGAATAGAAATGCCATATATTAACCCATCATTTCACCACCATGTCCCCCCCTTCCTTTTTTATATTATTTCTAAAGCATAGATTTATGGCAGGTTATATTTCTTAGAAGTACTGCTAAGACCACCATTCAATCTGTTTATATTTTCACACTTTAAGGTCTTATTTGTCAATGCTGGTTGGCATTGGACTGTGATCCTCATCATACTTATTGCAACATATATTGTGTCTTAACATAAATACATAGGTTTAAAAATAAATTAATAATCTGACACAACATACTCATACTTACCTTTCAGTATGTTAGCTACAGTGTCTTTTGCATCAGCGGGTAGAACACTGCTTAAATGTTGAATAAAGCCCGGTTTCTTAAAATCAATGATTAAATCTCTAAGCTTGTCACTGAGGAGGAGAAAAATTGGCTTGTAAGTATGGAAATATATTGCATTAATATTTCTAATGATCTCGCAAAAAGCTGAAGAGTATAAAAATCTATAAATCAATTCCATTAGTGCTGTCCCTGCTGTCTAAGGTCATCCCTTATCTAGTTACAGTACGTATGTGTTATTACTATTAACAGACTTACTTAAGCAGTTGGTGCGTTATTGTGCATTATCTATTATCATTCAAGGGTTTCCATAATATAAGGATGGCTTTACTTTATGATTAGGGGTATCCAGCTTCTGGGAGCTACAATATTCCTGAGAATAAGGGAGCACTGAAGCAGCTCTGCAGCATATCAAACCCTTAAATGATCATAAAGCACAGCATCACTTTCAAGGAGCATATTACCCACAGTATGGTGCTGCATGTATCTAAATTATATAAACTGATTATAGACTACCTATAATTATTATAGACCTTAAAAAGTCCTTTTGTGGAGGGTATTAACTTAAAGCAGAAACATACCTTGCTGGAGAATTTTCCATCAGCTTAGACAGGTTTCCCAGGTGAGATTCCATGCCACCACCTCCTTCCTCGTGATCCAGTCTAAATATGGTACCTTGAGGTATCTTGGCTAGACTTCTGCATAAAAACATATTTCAGTTTGTACATTTATGTAGCATTTGACATACATGTGACCTCACCTATAAACAGGTCAACGTACCTGTCCAAAATGCAGGTTATGGTATTTTTTTGCACCTCCTTTATGTAACCAGTTGAGAGAGCCAGGAACTTCTTTTCCTCTCCACTAACTACAACTCTGTCTCCCGTTATCAGGTTTGTAGCAGGAATATCACCACTCCGACGCTGAAAAGTATGAAGGTTTTGTCCTTCACACAGACTCTGCACACTTCCTATACGAATGAGATTTCCAACACATTGTCCATCTTCTTCTCTGATAGACAGCAAACACAATACAACTGAATGGCTTGTTCAATTCAGGGGCAGCCATACGATCTAACATAGCAACATTAAAGTAAAATACGAGCAAGACACAAACAATTCCTTCACAGTCAGAAAACAAAACCACCAATACCTTTCTTCAGATGAAAGCATCCAGATATTTTTTCGGCCCGTTTTTGATTCTTTTGATAACGCTTCTAAAGAGCACATGAGGTACCAAAGACTGAAGTACTGCAGATGGGAGGCTTTCAGATGAGCAGTCTCATTCTCAATGACTGGAAGCATGTCATTGGGAATGTAAAAGCTACCACTCTGCTGCTCTACAGACCTAGAGAAAAAATAAAAAGTATAACAAGCCTGTCATGGTAACATTAGTATTACTGAAACTGTACATAGCATGCCCTCCCTATTTAGTAAGGACTAAATGATTTATATAAGAAATCCGAGTGCGCTGCTTACTTGCTGTACAGTGCACAGTTTCGAAGCTGAGAACAGTATTTGCAGGCTTGTCGGTCAGCAATGAGTGATGGTAGAGAGGCAAGTTTAACTTCTTTGGTTCCATTGTCAGATTTATGTACCACATTTGTTAGATAAAATGACAGCTCATTCCTAATTTTCAATAATTCTGGGGGGAAAAAAATGTTTCACTGTATAAACGTGGTTAGGAAGTCAACTTCATAGAGGAGGAAGTTAGGAAAAAAAAAATAATAATCCTAATAAAAACTTTTACATTGGCAATTCATACAACAAATAGTGCCCCAAGTTACACATAATGGTAACATGTCTAGTGCCAATAGTTTACCACTGATTCTTGTAGCACATTGAAAACAGCCCACAATGTCTGTGTAAGAGCACAGTAATTTAATAAATGTATGAACTAAGGGTATGTTCACACAGAGCAAAAATTTTGCAGATTTTGCTCAGTGTGAACATACCCTAAGGGTTGGGGGGGGGGGATATATTAAGACTGTGGCTGGGGTTCGTCCGCTAAAAGGTGCAGATTCATTCTGCGCAAAAATCTGCAACTTTTTGCACATGTATGCTCTGTATGCCTGATGGGTGGGCAGGGGGCACGGCAAGGCAGGGAGGAAGCATGGTCTCCACCCACACCTGATTTTTCAGACTTTCCAAAACATACGGCATGGGGACGGGGTTTAATGTTGGATTAGTGTACTTGTAAATGCCCCCCTTAAATGTATTCCAGTAGTTCACATAAACACTCAATAGGATAAGCAACAGACTGCAAAACCAAGGGGTCACAGGAAGAGGATAGAAATCTGATAGACACACCTCTTCTGTCCATGCGATTTGCAGGCACAGTGTACATGTTTCCAGTCTTCAGATATAAAAGCAAGCCGGCTTCAGGATCTTCTCTTCTTTCCTGACTTAACAAAGTATACAAAATAACCTAGAATACAAAAACAAGCAAGTAATGTTAAGCTCCAGCTGTACACAGGAAAACAAAGTGCGGGTACATGTTTTAATAACATTAACCTACAAACAATAGCCAGAGTACTATCGCTGTGCCTTTCTTGCATGTCTCTCCACACACATTAGGGCTGATATATTATGTTGCTGGTGCCCTAATTTCTGTCTAGCTTGTTGGCCGTTTTTTGGTGCACAGGATTTGCCCCTAATAAGAAAAGTGACAAATAGAACCAATTGTCTGCACCTTGCTAGTAAATTATTTTTTTTTGTAAAAATTGATGCATATTTATCTAGGCCAAGTTTGTACCAGTATATTTGGTTCTAATAAAATAAATTATGTAGCAAAATAAAGCTCATAGGTGAACCACCAACAAACAAGTGCCAAAACACTGAAAAATATACTAATTTTATTGATTCAAAATTAGAACAAATACCAAAAACAATTGTCTACGACTGATGATACATAAAACAGAAGGGGGTTTTGAGACAGTACGACTCTTGTCTCCAGCTCAGGTGCGGTTTGCAAATAAGCTCTATTCACTTCAATGGAACTGAGCAGCAAAACTCGGCCCAAGCTGGAGACAAGAGTGGGGCTGTCTCTGGGAGAAAGTGGCCATGTTTTTGTAGCGCTGGATAACCCCTTTAACATCTGAGTGATCTGACTGAGTAGACCAGTGTGAGATAGGATTACACAAAAACCACTGTGATCAGATTGCATCTGGTATGTTTCTCTGGAGCCTCAGAGGGACATTTACTAAAGGAGTCTAATAGGTGCAACTATTCTAATGGGGATTGGTGTGTATTTTGTTCTAATTTCTTGTGACTGATTTATTAAAATGTAACACTGCCATAGTAAATGCATCTAAATAAAATGGCGCAAAAAAGACAACTATGAAAAAATTGCGCAGTTTTATTCACCTGGTACTGACCAGACATAAGCTTGCGCCTGTTTATGCGACTTTTTAAAAAGTCGCAAATGATAAATTGGGCGCTAATCCCGGAGTATGCGAACTTTTGGGTGAATACTTAAAACAGGCAGATTAAAAAAAAGTCGCATCTAAAAATACTGGTTCATAAATAGAACTTAGACCAAAAATGGGTGAAAAATGCAATTATTCACCAAAAATTAGGTGCAAACCCCTTGATAAATGTCCCCCTCAGTCTTTAAAACAGTAAACTAGACTGCCAGATAAGTTATCTTCCTATGTATTTGATCAATAAACTAATAAAAACTATGACATTTTGAAACCAGAACCAAATTATACAAATATAACAAAAGTAGCAGATCACATTTGGGCTATGTTTAGTATTTTGGCCAGTGTTTTACTCCGTATTTGTAGCCAAAATCAGGGGTGGAGCCAATAGGGAAAAACTATAATGGAAAGTTTTACAGTTTCTGTATTTTCGATCCACTCCTGGTTTTGGTTGAAAAAAAAAAAAAAAAAAAAAATACTGTGCAAGAACATAGCCTTGATGTACAGGAAGATGTAAAATATGGAAAAAAAATTGTTGAAATTTGTTTTTTGTTTTTTTTTTTCATTTAGTCTGAAGTCACTTCAAAGAAAAATACAGCAAGTTATTTTCCTGATATTTAGGAAAGTGCTAATGCCAGTGATATTCACACTACATAAAGAGAAAAAAAATCATCCCGGCCTGTACTGCATGGTTTATTGCTGCGCCGCTAGGGATCCAGGCCAGAGCGTATACTATGTGTATACACTTCGGCCAGGATCCCTTCAGCCTGCAGCTGTGATTTCCACGGAACTTACGTAGTGTGAACGTACCCTAAAACCTAGGGCACATGCTAATTAGCCATTCGGTGCATTGAGGAAGGGTATATGATGTCACTTTAGGGACTGTTTAGTAGATGCCATCAGTGCTGGCGCATCTATCATTTCATTTCCAGCTCACCTGACTCCTGTGTTCTATGGAGTTTGATTCTTTACCAGTTTTCAGCTCTAGTGGCATTACTTTATTGACTTTTGACTTCTGGTGGATTTTCACTTTGGCCGTTACATCAATTTTTCCCTTTAAACCAAATCTAGGTGACCAAACGTTTTCCTCAATGTCCAGAAACTCTGACACCTGAACAGCTCTTGCATCTGTAATGTTTCTAAAGGATGATCTGGTAAAAGCAGAAGAATGTAAACCACCAAACATAGTATACATATGCAGTCTAATTCTCTAAACCAGGTGTATATATGTATCTACAAATTTATCAGGGACCAAGAAAAATCCATTTACCTTGCAGATGCTAGACAAAGAAAATATGGCAATATGCACAACTCTTATCAGTTTAACCTAGACACAGATTATAAAATAACATTGATTTATTAATAGAGATGAGCGAACTGGGTTCGGGTTCGAGTCGATCCGAACCCGAACATTCAGCATTTGATTAGCGGTGGCTGCTGAACTTGGATAAAGCTCTAAGGTTGTCTGGAAAATGTGGATACAGCCAATGACTGTATCCATGTTTTCCACATAGCCTTAGGGCTTTATCCAACTTCAGCAGCCACCGCTAATCAAATGCTGAACGTTCGGGTTCGGATGGACTCGAGCATGCTCGAGGTTCGCTCAACTCTATTTATTAACTTTTCATTATTAAAATGCAGCTCCAATGGCAAAAACTCTGTTCACCAGGTATCCATCATTTCTGCAGCATCAAATACCAAGAAACCTCAATGGACCTTATAAGCTAATGGAATTTGTTAATCTTCATTTTGATCCAACAACAGAATTTCCAACGTGTTTTGCATCAAGTTAGAAATAGAAGCCATAACACAAGTGTAAACACAGCCTCACAACTCCCTGGGAAACATATGTGGACTTACAGGTCAAGTGTCCAGTTCGCTTGGGTCACAGGTGTCATATAGTCATTTGTCCATTTCTGAAATGATGGAAGATATTCTTCTATTTCCTGCAGCACATGAGCTTGATTCAAGTTTAACTGATACCTGATAGAGAAGGGGGCAGCACATGAGGCTTAGATTTGGCACAGATTATTATTATTATTATTCCAGAACAAATATAAATATATTATACATAATAATAAAAATGACATTATCATTAATAATAATAAATAATATTAGTTACTTTTATTATTTTTTAATAGTAAGATTCTATACACCAATCTTTTTTATTTTTCACTCTGAGGGCAAAACTAGCACCGCTGCTGATTTATTCAAGCTGTGGTCTCAGCATGCGGTCACTATTCCTTGTACTATAATCATTTTTGTTTAGCAGTGGGATTTCCAAGAGAAGGTTTATCTGTACGCCAGTCTTACCTAAATCCCTGTCCCCAGATATATTGAGGCACACATTTCTCAGTTAAAGAAGCAGTCCACAATTTTTTCTTGTCCTCCCACTGCGCACTGACGCATATACTCACCAGCGATGATCGGTGTACTGCAGAGCCGTTCAAATGCTGCATGCGGTGACTTCATCGCTCATGGCCCCTCCTCTGTCTCATTATGTCGATTGAAGGCTGGAAGTCACGCTCTCCAATACACCTCTATGAGAGCACTCTCTTAGAGCCTTGCAGCAGTCTCAGAAATGTACACCAGCTCTGGTGTAGACTTCCAAATGATTTACCACTCCTTGCAGGTATAAATCATGGAAATCAGGCGCGGTGAAGGGTGTCATGCATGTAAATACTGGGTCATTCACTTTTTTAACTTGATAAACTACTTACATTTCTTTTAGATACATTGGTCCATGAACTGTCTGGAGAGCAAGATTTTGCAAAACATCTCCACTAAACCCACATGTTGTTGCCTTTTGAAAAATATCATGTAACATGGTACCAATCAACATCTGCCGCGAACCTTTATCACAGACCTAAAAAAAAAAAAAAAAAAATCAGCATATGATTATTCTGCAACTGTTAGGCTTCGTTCCCACTGAGCAAAACTAGCGGAATTCCGCGGCGGAATTGTCCACCACGGAATGCTGTTAGCCTCCTTCTCATAATGGGAGTCTATGGGAGGCTCGCGCTCCTGCTCTGTCCACGCTGAAGAATGAACATGTTCATTCTTCAGCGCAGACAAAGCAGGAGCGAGCGCCTCCCATAGACTCCCATTATGAGAGGGAGGCTAACGGCATTCCACCGCGGGCAATTCAGCTGCGGAATCCGCTAGTTTTGCTCAGTGGGAACAAAGCCTTAAACAAAACCCAACATTCCTATAAAATAACATAATATCTTCTCTATGCAAAAAAAAAAAAAAAAAAAAAAGAAGCTAATTACTACAAACAGTACTTCATAAACATTACATACTTACATCCCCTCTTCAACTACCACAAAACTATTCACAAACAATTAACATTACATCTTTCTGTTAACTTGCATAATTCTAACCATCCTGCTACACTAGGGGAATGGTCGTGTGGAAAATAAACCAGTACTAACACTGAAAACAGAAACAGTCTGGCAAGTCAAATGTTGCATACATATTCACACTAAAGTAAAATACCTTGAATTTCTCACTCAACACTGATCTCCGTAAGCATCGAATACCATTTGCTATGCTTGTACCAGATATGAGAAGGTCAGGAAATAAGATAATGTATCCAGAATCCTTGTCTACAGTCCATGTACCTGACTGTGTTACATTGCCCTCCAGGTGAATAATATCTCCTGGTTTCACTTGAAATCCAACCCTGTATGGAGGAAGAAGCAATGTATATATCACAAACCAAACGTTCAAAAGACGGCCATGCAGATGATATGGTGGGATAAAAGGATAACATATGCACACTTTCAATTTATTCTGCTTGATGGACAAAAAAACCTGAATAGAGGCCAGAATGAACACTCTTTTCTAAGTAGTTATGAGTAAATGGCCTTCTATGGGCTGACGGCAAGCAAGCAATGAACGTTGCGACTGGCGTGTTGGCCGTAGTTTCTTACAGTGTCATTATTCGAGTGACCCATCCTTGTCGAACGCACAAAGATCCTATCAGCATTAGTTTTGCTGATTACTATATGTTAAGCTATAAAAGTGTTTTTTTTCATTATTATCATTTCATTATAGATTTAAAGAGCCACTACCACATCATAGAGCCATATTGTCACATATAGTTGTGTTGAGGAAGGTCTGATTTACGGCCAACATTTTCCATCCCAATACAAGATGAAAATTCCACTTAAGGGTAGCTTCACACACACACCATATCGCAGCGGATATTATTCGATCTAAATAACTGAAAAAAACATTAAATCTGCTGCAGATCCTGTACGTGTGAATGCACCCTTAAAGGGGTTTTCCAGGAACAGTTTTCAACATGCCACCCTGTGCCCTAAACCAATAACTGAACGCATACTTACCTCCCCCAGCTCTCAGATTTTCCAGATGCCGCTCCTGTGAACTTCTTCCTCCTCTTGATGACTTTTTGCTCCCCACTTTGTGATTGGCTGTGACCATAAACCAGGTGAGTGGGGGAGGTAAGTATGCATTATGTTAGGGCAAGGGAAGGCACATAGGAAACTACTGTGTTTTCCTTAAAAACATGTTTAACCCTTTAAGAACTGAGCCAATTTTCATTTTTTTCCCTCCATGTTTAAAAGGCCATAGTGTTTGAATTTTTCACCCACAAACCCTAATTTTTGCGACACCAATTGTATTTTGCAATGATAGATTTTATTTGTCCATTAGTTATGCTGCGAAACCAGAGATAAATAATTTGCGAATTTTTAGTATTTACACTGTGGTAAAATTGACATATCTATGTTCCTTGAGTCAGTACGATTACAACAATTGGCCAAGAGGGGAGATTTAAAATGACAAAAAAACCAAACACTTTTTTTTCTTTTTTTAATACACCAACTTGTAGGGTGCTTTTACACAGAGATTTATCTGACAGATTTTTAAAGCCAAAGCCAGGAATGAATTTCAAAGCAGGAAGAATCTCAATCTTTCCTTTATGACCTGTTCCCTGTTTGTAGTCTGCTCCTGGCTTTGGCTTAAAAAATCTGTCAGATAAATCTCTCTGTGTAAAGGCATCCTATGGGCGCATTTGAGTGATGCATTGATTGCTCATAGGGATCAATGGAGCATGTATATACTGATCCATGAATCTTGTTCTCAATTACTATGGGCTGCTAAAGCCCATAGTAATCGAGCACAAAGCATCATTACTAAGGTGTGGCGAGATGCAAGGTGAGGCCTTGCAAGTAGCAAGGATCACCCCTCGCAATCCCATTGTGAGGGATCATCCCGCCACTAAAACACCAAGGATCGTGTTTTAAAGCCATTTAAACGCCACTGTCAGTTTTTAAGGGGGCATTTAAATAGTTAATTAGCTGGCGCAGCGATCAGGCCGCACCTGCTAATAGCCATCTCTGTGCCCTCCTAACTTACCTCCCCGGTTCCAGCAGCGGGTCCCGCATCACGGCGCTCCGGTGCCCGATTCCCGGCCGCTTCCTGGTGTCTGACGCCGCCCGAGACGCTTCGTCTCAGGGCTGCTCAGCCACTCAGTGAAGGAGGCGGGATCCGAGCGGACTTCCAACGGATCCCGCCTCCTTCACTGAGCGGCCCTGAGACGTAGCGTCTCGGGCGGTATCAGACACCAGGAAGCGTCCGGGAACCGGGCACCGTGCCCCCACGCTGGAGCACCCCTTTAAGGAAAATTAGCTTTCTGTGACTAGTTTGACCCCTAAACGTCTGCCTACTGTCCTCTGAGAGTGGGTGGTTCAGCCTAAGTTTGTAGCGACATCCTTGTCGCTGCAGTTGAGGGGGTTTGTGGCCTCCTGCTCTAAGAGCCAAATCCGTCACTTACAGGTCCAGTGGCCTCAAGATGTTGCCATTGGTCATTTCCTAAAAAAAAGCTGAATTTAATAGATTAAGAGAATGGTTATACCAGTCATCCTTAAGAATGCAGAGTTCTTTGTCTTGTCCATCCTGGTGAGCTGTAACAGTGAGGTGCTTCTCCTCTCTAGGTGTATACACCTCCTTCACATCCAGAACACAGTATCTGTTGTACAGACCTCTGCACAGCTTAGTTTTAGGAATCATCTTTTTAGGTGGCCTTAAAAAAACAAACAAAAAAAAAACAAAACAACATTACGACATCACATAGAAAGATCCAATATAAAAACAATATAAATGATGCGCCAAAGTAAGGGATGTTAACAATTTGTTGAAACAGATATGCTCCTTTATGGTAAAGGGGTTATCCAACTTCGTAAAACTGATTGACTGTTCTTAGGAAAGGCTTGTAAGATTAGATTAGCCAAAGTCCAACACCCAGCACCCCACTGATCACCTGTGTGAAGGGGCCTGGGCACTTGCACAGCAGCTTCCTTTTGTTTAATGCTGCACACACCTGCATCCCAAAAGTTGGCCCATTGAAGTAAACTGGGCAAAGCTACAGTACCTTACACTGCTGCTACTAAGTATGGCAATGCAGGCAAACCAGGCAGTGCATATGGTGGGATTGGGAATAGCTGAGTCACCCTATGCTAAGGCCCCTATAAACAGCTGATCAGGAGGCGTCCCAGGAGTTGGACCCTCACCAAATTAGTATTGATAGTCTATTTTGAGGACAGGCCATGAATGTAACACAGCTGGATAACCCCTTTACACAACCTGTCAATGACTAGTAAAAAAAAAAAAAAATGTATGTATGTATGTATGTATGTATGTATGTATATATATATTTTTTTTTTTTATTATTATTTTTATTTTTTATTTTGACTCTTTAAACTCCTTACTGTTCCACTGAGAGACAGACAGCTTCCCTCCATATATTTGACAGTACACTGGGGGGAGATCAGGCAGGGTGGTGTGGATTCCATGCACCTGTGCTATTGGGACCAAATGAAACATCTAGATTCAGAGATTAAAGGGGTAGTGTAAGTTATATATACTTCTCCCCAGGACAGGTCTAAAGGTGCGTTTACACGAAATGATTTTTTTTCATAACGATCAGCATTTAGACGGTACAATATATGGTACGGAAAATTCGTTTTGCGATCGCTTAAGCCAATCTCACACATTGGTTAAATCGGCGAACGACTGTTTACTCGGAACGTTTTGCGAATTTTTGGCGAACGACGATTTGAGAACATGTTGAAAGATCAAAATGAACGATTTCTCGTTCGTCGTTTGATTGTTCACTGCGTTTACACGTACGATTATCGTTCGAATTCGCACGATAATCGTTACGTGTAAACGTACCTAAGTGTCAGATTGTGGCAGGTCTTATGACCAAGACACCCCCGCAACCTCCAGTATGCTGCCCGAGTCCTTTTATCTCATTGGCTGCAGAACCTCTGAGGGATATGGTAGTCGCCATCTCCAATAGCTCCAGAGACTGAATGGAGAGGAGCCGCATGTGGGTCACCAATACATTCAAAACTAAGTCTGGGCCCTTATGTCTTATGCTGTGGATGGGGAATGAGTAATTTACTGGAAATAGCCCTGAGTTTTGTCCATACTAATATATATATATAACAGCTTCCCTCACAGACATACACATACATGGCGCCGTGCTGCCACTACCTGTCGCTGGGCTTCTCCTCTATGTCTGTGAAGCTTCTCTCCATCATCATCTCCAGCAGGTCCTCGTCCGTTGGCGCAGGGCACCCACCGCTGGGAGGATCCATGGCTCAGGCACTGTACACAGCTGGGGAGAAGCCGAGTGCCCGCAGTATGCCCTGTCAGCAGCCGTGCACACTGCCCGCCCTGCTGCTGCTGCTGCTTATACACACTTTCCCCCAGCGACCGCCCTTTGAATCATCCCGCGCTGTCAGGACGGCGGCCGGCACGGTACAAAGCGAAAGTACAGTGTGCCGAGTGGTGCTGGTGTGTGAGGCCGCGCTCTGCTAGGCGCTCCGGTGCTGTTACGCTGCCGGGTCTTATACTGTATAGTAGAAGTAACCTAAGACGCCGTGTCAGGTTGGGGACAAGTACTTTACTATAGGTTTTCCTAACAACTATAACCGGAAATATTCCCCTGACACAGCGGGTAGGGCCGGGCTGCACTGGCGCTCTATGTGCCACCACATGACCTCAGCCATAGGAGTGTTAGAGATCAGAGAGCAGCAAAAGGCACCAAGATCCACCATGGCTGGTAATTTTGTGTCATTTCAGCCACATTCCAGTGTAGTGTGTAAACCCAGCCTTATGGTATGTGCACACTACGGAATTTGGCCGGAAATTTCAAGAGGAGTCCGCTCCGCGCTTTCCGCTTGAAGTTCTTCCCATAGACCCAATGATATTCTGAAGCTCAATACGCTCTCAGCCCAATGAATTGACATGTGGTGAATTAAGCTAAGGAATATCATTGGGTCTATGGGAGAGGCAGAAGTGGACACCTCTTGAAATTTCTGCTCAAATGCCGTAGTATTTACATACCATAAGGGTGCGTTCAGACTATGGAATCCACGTGGAGAACATCCCACAGATTCCACCGCACGCTCCCGCTTACATTTCTGCCCCTGCCATACACTCCATTCTATATGCAAAAGGGGGCAATGTTCTAGAATACACTGACGTTGAGACACGTGATGGTGTCTCTGCGGTGTTTTGGTTGATCTCCCTGAGGTCAACCAGCATCCTTTTGCATACACTCCATTCTAGGCTTGGGCAGATTCTGCCGCCGCCCAAAGAATTGACTTGTTAATTATTTGTGCAGACGATGGAATCCACCCGACCACAGTATGGAGTCTATAGAACAGGCACAGATCCATGCTGGGGGAATCCGTAGGATGTTTTCTGTGTGGATTATGTAGTCTGAACACACACTTACTGTGGAGGTGCCATTATATAATGCACCTGTGTATTTGAGCATGAACTTGGTAGTGCACAGCTTACCTGTCCTACCAGTATCTGCACCCTGAGAGGTAGTCGGCTCCAGTCACATCACCACTTATAATAGAAGCCAAAACCCTGTGCCAGATCCATCACCTGACTGATGCAGGTGTTGCCGAAAATACCCCAATGGGGTCTGTTATGTTCTGCAAGGGTTTGCATCTCTTTGACAGAAGAATAGTGCCGCATCCAACTGTGATCCACTGAACAGAGCCATACAGGAGAGTGATCAGACACCCTAAAGGGCAAACTAGCACAGAGGAAAGAAGAAGAAAGGTTGTGGTTATAAAGGGGTTGTATCATGGATAGAGCCCGACTGGGACTAAAAAGCAGCCCTGGCACACAAGCCCCACCTACAGTGGCTTGTGAAAGTATTCACCCCCTTGGCTTTGTACTGCTTTTGTTACATTACAATCTGTGTTTAAATGGGTTGTTTTTTCAGAATTGTGTAAGATGCATATGCACAAAAGTTGGAGAATTGAAAAGAGAAAAACATTAAAAAAATGTAAATTGGCATGTGAATGCTATCATGCCCCTAAAAAGCTGTGGTGCAACCAATTTCCTTCTAAGTGAAATGAAGTCTACCTGTGTATATGCTGACACCTTTTCTGAAAGGTCCCCAGAGGCTGCAACACCATTAAAGTTATCCAGCTCTACAAAAACATGGCCACTTTCTTCCAGAGACAGCACCACTCTTGTGTCCAGCTTGGGCTGGGTTTTGCTGCTCAGTTCCATTGAAGTGAATGGAGCTTAAAGGGGTTATCCAGCGCTAAAAAAACATGGCCACTTTTCCCCCTACTGTTGTCTCCAGTTGAGGTGCGGTTTGCAATTAAGCTCCATTCACTTCAATGGAACTGAGTTTCAAAACCCCACCCAAACTGGAGACAACAGTAGGGGGAAAGTGGCCATGTTTTTGTAGCGCTGGATAACCCCTTTAACCCTTAGGCGACCCTGGACGTACCTGTACGTCCAGGGCCGCCTCCCCGTGTTCAGAGCGGGGCCGCGCGGCAGCCGTGCTCTGAACCGCCGCGGTCCCGGGTGCCGCTCGTAGCCCGGGACCGCGGGTATTAGCGGGCACGGTCCGATCGCTGTGCCCGCTAATACAGTAACAAGTCAGTTTTACCCCAGGGCGAACGGTGTAAAAACAAACAAAAGAAATGCGTTTTTTTTTTATTTCACCACACTTTGAATTTTTTTTCTGGTTTTGCAATGTACTTTATGAAAAAATTCAGCCTGTCATTGCAAAGTACAATTAGTGGCGCAAAAAATAAGGGCTCATGTGGGTTTCTAGGTGGAAAAATGCAAGCGCTATGGCCTTTTAAACACAAGGAGGAAAAAACGAAAAACGCAAAAATTTAAATTGGCCCGGTCCTCTAAGGGTTAATTGCAAACCGCACCTGAACTGGAGACAAGAGTCTTGTTGTCTCTGAAAGAAAGTGGCCATGTCTTTGTAGCACTGGATAACCTCTTTAAGCAAGAAGCATCACTAACCAAACAACACCATAAAGACCAAGAAGATCTCTGAACAAGTCAAGGACATTGTTGTTGAAAAGTTCTGGGTACTGGGTTATAGAAAAATATCAAATCTCTGATGGTCCCCTGGAGCACCATCAAATCCATTATCATCAAATAGAAAGAACATGGTACCACAACAAACCTGCCAAGAGAGAGCCGTACACCAGACCAGGCAAGAAGAACATTAACTAGAGAGGTAGCACATAGAACAACGATAAACCTGAAGGAGCTGCAGAGACTGGAGTTTCTGTCCATATGGTGACAATAAGCCGTACACTCCATACAGCTGGATTTTATGGAATAATGGCCAGGAAAAAAGCTTTTACTTACAGGCAAAAGTAAGAAGGCTTATCATAAGTTTACATGGGAGGCTACCAAAATGTATGGAGGAAGGTGATGTGGTCGGATGGGACCAAATGTAACTTTTTGGCCACCTAGAAAATATCTGGTGCAAAACAAACACATCTCAAGAACACCATCTCCAAAGTGAAACATTGCTCAGTGCAGCATTGTGCTACGAGGATGTTTTTCAGCAGCAGGAACTGGAAAACTGGTCAAGGGCAAGATGGATGGTACTGAAATGCAGAGATATTTTCGAGCAAAACCTTCTTGGGTCTGTCACAGATCTGACACTGGGATGGAGGTTCAGCTTCCAACAGAACAATGACCCAAAGCATCCTGCTAAAAGGGAACCTGACACCCAGGGCAGAACCCACCCAACCACCCAATACTTATCCCCTCCTGCCACAGAGTACTCGCTGCTCGCTCATCTGCACGCTCTTCTCATTTGCATATTGAGAGTGCAGACAAGCGGGTGGTGATTTCTCTGTGACGGGACTGGCATTGGGAGCAGGACCGGCAGGAGGGGCTAAGTATCAGGGGCTCTATCCATTGAATAATGCTATGTTTACACGGAGCGATAATTCACCCAATAGATCGTTTAACGATTTTGAAGTAACAATTTGTTTTTTATAATGACCAGAAAAAAACAGCCCTCAATACACCATGAACAGGCTCCTATAATTTTAATCACACATTATAAAATAAATCCACAGGGCCCTTGTGGGAAAGGTAATTAAAGGGGTAGTGCACCAAAAAAAAAATTTCTTTCAAATCAACTGCTGCCATGAAGTGCCAGAGATTTGTAATTTACTTCTATTAAAAAATCTCAAGCCTTCCAGTACTTATCAGCTGCTGTATGCCCAACAGGAAGTTGTATTATTTCCAGTCTGGACAGCAGGAAAGGTTTTCTATGGGGATTTGCTCCTGTTTTGGACAGTTCCTGACATGGACAGAGGAGGCAACAGAGAGCACTGTGTCAGACAGGAAAGAAAACACCACTTCCTGCTGGACACACAGCAGCTGATAAGTACTGGAAGACTTGAGATTTTTTAATAGAAGTGAATTACAAATCTCTGGCACTTTATGGCACCAGTTGATTTGAAAGAAAAATTTTTTTGGTGGACTACCCCTTTAAATCATCAGTAGCTAAAATACAAATACCATGTAGAGGTCTAAATGAGAATACAGCAACAGATAAAACCAGTGTTCATCCAGTTTTGTCAGAGCTCTCAGTGCTATTAGGATGTGCAGCACTGGGGATGGGAGATAGTTCTGCACAGGCTCTGGGCTGTAGTAACAAGTTGTAGCAACAAAAGTTTCATAGACCAACAAACCTAATGTCTGCCCAGCCCTGCAAGCCTACACTGTCTGTATCATGTATAGTAGCAATGTCTCTCCAGACAACGGACAGACATTGCTACTATACATGATACAGACAGTTACGTTAAAATAAACAAATCCTTTTTGATCAGTTTTTTTTTTTTGTAATGGAAGTCAATAGAAAAACGGATCAAAACGAATGCACACAATGCAATACGTTTTTTGCAAAAAAAACGGATCAAAAAAACGAATTGCCAAAACATTGTGTAAACCCAGCCTTAGGGCCCTATTCCACAGGAATGATTATCGTTCACATAATCGTTAACGATAAACGATCCAAACAACCGCTATTGCGAAAGACCTGAAATCGTTCACCCGTTTACATGGAAAGATAATTGTTACTTATGGCTGCTGGCCAAGACCGTTTTTCCCAAAAGCATAAGGCTGTGTACACATTGTGTGTTTTTTACCCCCTTATGTACAGTGAGAGCCTGGTGATGTAGCTTTAAATTAACTCTTTGTCGTCCTGTTTTGGAGCCTCATCTTCTCTCCTCCATAGACGACAATGAAGACAGGGGGGAGAGCTTTAAACTGCTTTTTCATGATAATAATGCATTTTTCGGCTAATAAACCCAATTAAAAAGTTTCTTAAAATCGCCTGTACTATTGATTTCGGCAAATAATTTTTACGACAGTGACACTTTAAATAAAATAAAAAGTTTACATATTTGGTTAAACTACATATGGACAAATCCAGTCCTTAAAGTGACTGTCCTACCAGGCCCAGGCTGAAGCACTGGAGGCGGGCCGACCCACCCTTAGTGGGAGGAAACCCTAGCCCATGATAGGGTTCCATTGATTCTAATGGAGTCACGTCATGGAGGGCCTGGTGGTACAGTCACTTTAAGGGTCTGTCCACACGTACAGACTCGCAGCATAAATCTCGCTGCGAGTCTGACAGTTCCCTGTCACTACATACTCATGTAATTCTGCCGCCCCCTTAACCCCTTCGGCTCCTGCCCCACAGCGTGTATACATTACCTATCCTTGCTGCACGGGTCCCGGCGTACCGCTCTCCCTCTCAGCCAATCAGTGGCTGCGGCTGGTCTTTGTTAACACTGAACAGCTCATGCATTACCAAAGAAGAACACTAGATGGCCACACAGTACTTTAGAAACAGTGGCCCAGGTTTATTAACTTGGTAAGTGCTGGATTTTATGATTGAGATGTGTCCCCATACTTCAGTCCATACAGTGTGTGTGGAATATATATATATATATATATATATATATATATATATATATATATATATATATATATATATATCGTAAAAAATATTGCTCCTTCAATAGGAGCTTTTTCAAGCCAGACTGGCTTGAAAAAGCTCCTATTGAGGGAGAGAAACATCGCTGATTTTCCTTGTGTGCATTTTTATGGAATATACCGATCATCGAGAGCTGCAGTCGTTTTTTGCATTGACTGAATAGACACCTGTGGACCAAGGTGGGACAGCAGGCACCCAGCACGTACCATTGGACTTGAGTGCTGCGCAGTTTATATATATATATATATATAAATATATATATATATACACTCACCGGCCACTTTATTAGGTACACCATGCTAGTAACGGGTTGGACCCCCTTTTGCCTTCAGAACTGCCTCAATTCTTCGTGGCATAGATCTCCCGTTCCACCACATCCCAAAGATGCTCTATTGGATTAAGATATGGTGACTGTGGAGACCATTTGAGTACAGTGAACTCATTGTCATGTTCAAGAAACCAGTCTGAGATGATGCTAGCTTTATGACATGGCGCATTATCCTGCTGAAAGTAGCCATCAGATGCAGGGCCGTTTTAATACATTGGTGGGCCCAGTGCACAGCCCTCAAGAGTGGGCCCCCACCTTCCCTTTCGGCACATTGTATAATGTACTGAATTTGCCCCCACACTGTATCAAGAGCCCCAATACATACAGTAGTTACCTTATAACACTATTTCCACCATACAGTGATTACATATTACATTAAAACTGCACTAAACAAAACAGAAAGATATCACCATTGATACTATTACATAATGCCGCCACATCATGACCCCTAACACTACAACCCTATAACAGAGTGCAGTTACATCCAGTGACTCACCGGGGGCGTCTTCTCCGATCAGAGTCTGTCACCTTTTCTTTTTCTCTCCATCCAGCCTGGGCCACCCTGAAGTCTTCTCCTGGCTGTGAATCTTCTCTCCAGAATCTGCCAGACAAATATTTTAGGCTCCAACACATACAGTAGTTAGGTCCCTTGTACCCCTATACAGTAGTTACACCCCTCTGTACCCCTACATAGTTACACCCCTCTGTGCCTCCCTAGTTTTAAGGTGTCCCTGTAGTATATAGACCCTCATGTGCTCCTCCAGTTATATACAGCCCTCCTGTGCACTCCCCCATTAGTATATAGCCCCCCTGTGCACTCTCCCCAGTAGTATATAGCCCCCCTGTGCTCTCCCACAATAGTATATAGCCCCCTGTGCTCTCCCACAATAGTATATAGCCCCCCTGTGCTCTCCAATAGTATATAGCCCCCCTATGCTCTCCCACAATAGTATATAGCCCCCCTGTGCTCTCCCACACAGGGCTCCAGACTAAAAAATTTACCTAGGAGCCATTGGCTCCTAACCTGAAAAATTTAGGCGCCAAATAGAATATTTGGTCGCCAACATTTTAAACCATGTAAAATTAATGTTATGTTAAATGGGACTTACTGTGTGCAGAGGCCGCGGCAGCATCCTCCTCCTCCTCCTCCTCCTCCTCCTCCTCCTTTAGATTCTTTCTTTTCTTAGTTTGAAAACGTTCAACATGGAAACTTGCAACTTGACAACCATATCCAGTCTGACAACCATATACAGTCTGACTCAGTACTTCAGCTTCACTTGGCTAGCCTTTTAATGAGGCTTACTCTTCTGAACTTGAACTTAAAGGGAACCTGTCGACCCCCGTGCCGGGGTGACAGGCTCCCAACCCCCCGTTAGAGCCCCCTATATTCACCTCATGGCGCCGGGTCCCGCTTCTGAAGATGGTCGGGTCACGGAGATCTCAGCCGCTGCAGCCCGGCGCGCGCGCTGAGAGATGAGTCCAACGCTCATAGAGAATGATGGGAGAGTCCAGCGCTCCGTCATTCTCTATGAGCGTTGGAC
Source organism: Dendropsophus ebraccatus (assembly GCF_027789765.1). Classification (NCBI taxonomy): domain Eukaryota; kingdom Metazoa; phylum Chordata; class Amphibia; order Anura; family Hylidae; genus Dendropsophus; species Dendropsophus ebraccatus. Next base: position 55,853,776 of record NC_091461.1, read on the forward strand.
TCATCTCTCAGTGTGCGCGCCGGGCTGCAGCGGCTGAGATCTCCGTGACCCGACCATCTTCAGAAGCGGGACCCGGCGCGATGAGGTGAGTATAGGGGGCTCTAACGGGGGGTTGGGAGCCTGTCACCCCGTCACGGGGGGTGACAGGTTCCCTTTAAAAGCTTGCAACAGTCTATACATACTGAGCTAGACTTATGACTGCAGCCATAGTGACCCCCCACAAGATGTGTATATAGACAGATATATCTCTCACCTAGTGACTAATGCAAGTGACCCCCTACAATACAGACACCTGAGGGGCCCTGATAATAATAATTGTGCATATATCTATCTCCCAGTGTCTGCAGCCAGTTTGCCCTACACTTATAGATGGCCCCCTCCCCTTATAGATGACCCCCTCCTCCCCCCCATTATAGATACCCCCTCTTCTCCCCCCCATTATAGATGCCCCCTCCTCCCCCCATTATAGATGCCCCCTCTTCTCCCCCCCTTATAGATACCCCCTCCCCTTATAGATGGCCCCCTCTCCCCCCATTATAGATACCCCCTCTTCTCCCCCCCATTATAGATACCCCCTCTTCTCCCCCCCTTATAGATGCCCCCTCTTCTCCCCCCATTATAGATACCCCCTCTTCTCCCCCCCATTATAGATGCCCCCTCTTCTCCCCCCCTTATAGATTCCCCCTCACCTTATAGATGCCCCCTCTCCCCCCCATTATAGATGCCCCCTCTCCCCCCCCCATTATAGATGCCCCCTCCTCCCCCCCATTATAGATGCCCCCTCCTCCCCCCCATTATAGATGCCCCCTCTTCTCCCCCCCCATTATAGATGCCCCCTCTTCTCCCCCCCTTATAGATTCCCCCTCACCTTATAGATGCCCCCTCTCCCCCCCCCATTATAGATGCCCCCCTCCTCCCCCCCATTATAGATGCCCCCTCTTCTCCCCCCATTATAGATGCCCCCTCTTCTCCCCCCATTATAGATACCCCCTCTTCTCCCCCCCCTTATAGATACCCCCTCACCTTATAGATGCCCCCTCTCCCCCCCCATTCTAGATGCCCCCTCTTCTCCCCCCCTTATAGATGGCCCCCTCTCCCCCCCTTGAAGATGGCCCCTCTTCTCCCCCCATTATAGATGCCCCCCCTTCTCTTCCCCCCATTATAGATGCCCCCCCCCCCTTTCCTCTATGCTAAGCAATATTTAAAAAAAAACAAACACACAAACTCACCTGACAACCCGCTCCCCCGGCGATCCTCTTGTTCTTCAGGCGCTGTCCCCGGCTGATGCGCAGCTGCCGGGGGTGTCCCGTCCTATCCCCGGCAGCGCGGCGCGTCAGTGAGCTCCTGTACGCCGGGGCTGTGACTTCTGACACAGGAAGCGTCTCTGACGCGCGCTTCCTGTGCCGGAAGTCAGGGCCCCAGGCAGCTCACTGATGCGCCGCGCTGCCGGGGATAGGACGGGACACCCCCGGCAGCTGCGCATCAGCGCATCAGCCGCGCATCTTAAAGAGACAGCGCGCCGCCGCCGGGGCCAGTCGCAAATGGCGCCCAGATTAATAAATCTGGGCGCCATTTGCAAAAAGTCAGTCGCATTGGCGACCATTTTGGTCGCCATCTGGAGCCCTGCCACAATAGTATATAGCCCCCCTGTGCTCTGCCCCCAATAGTATATAGCCCCCTGTGCTCCCCATAGTATACAGCCCCCTGTGCTCCCCAGTAGTATATAGCTCCCCTGTGCTCCCCCATAGTATATAGCTCCCCTGTGCTCCCCCATAGTATATAGCCCCCTGTGCTCCCCCATAGTATATAGCCCCCTGTGCTCCCCAGTAGTATATAGGTCCACGCGTTCCTCTTCTCTTCCCTCTTGTGACCGCAGGAAGTGCGGCCACAAGAGTGACTGACAGGGAGGGAGCCAATGGCTCTCTCTCTGTCAGTATCGCTGCTGCTGAAGCGCCGCAGCAGCAGCGGGCGGGCGCAGCGGCGGACGAGGGGCCCTGCAGGGGGCGCCAGGGAGGGGTAAGTAGATTACCCATCCATGGCGCTCCCCCCGGACAGGCCGGTGGCCAGAGCCCTGTGTGACTGCATTGGTCGCACATAGCAACAGCCGGCCTGCTCGGGGGGGCCCCTTTAACCAGTGGGCCCCGTGCACGTGCACCATGTGCCCTCTGGTTAAAGCGGCCCTGATCAGATGTTGGGTACATTGTGGTCATAAAGGGATGGACATGGTCAGCAACAATACTCAGGTAGGCTGTGGCGTTGCAACGATGCTCAATTGGTACCAAGGGGCCCAAAGAGTGCCAAGAAAATATTCCCCACACCATGACACCACCACCACCAGCCTGAACCGTTGATACAAGGCAGGATGGATCCATGCTTTCATGTTGTTGACGCCAAATTCTGACCCTACCATCCGAATGTCGCAGCAGAAATCAAGACTCATTAGACCAGGCAACGTTTTTCCAATCTTCTACTGTCCAATTTCGATGAGCTTGTGCAAATTGTAGCCTCAATTTCCTGTTCTTAGCTGAAAGGAGTGGCACCCGGTGTGGTCTTCTGCTGCTGTAGCCCATCTGCCTCAAAGTTGGACGTACTGTGCGTTCAGAGATGCTCTTCTGCCTACCTTGGTTGTAACGGTTGGCTATTTGAGTCACTGTTGCCTTTCTATCAGCTCGAACCAGTCTGCCCATTCTCCTCTGACTCTGACATCAACAAGGCATTTCTGCCCACAGAACTGCCGCTCACTGGATGTTTTTTCTTTTTCGGACCATTCTCTGTAAACCCTAGAGATGGTTGTGCGTGAAAATCCCAGTAGATCAGCAGTTTCTGAAATACTCAGACCAGCCCTTCTGGCACCAACAACCATGCCACGTTCAAAGGCACTCAAATCACCTTTCTTCCCCATACTGATGCTCGGTTTGAACTGCAGGAGATTGTCTTGACCATGTCTACATGCCTAAATGCACTGAGTTGCCGCCATGTGATTGGCTGATTAGAAATTAAGTGGTAACATGCAGTTGGACAGGTGTACCTAATAAAGTGGCCGGTGAGTGTGTGTGTGTATGTATATATATATATATATATATATATATATATATATATATATATATATATATATATATATGATGAATAGAATGAGTGCACAAAAAGTTAACTCTGATTACCTTAAACAGAAGTTTAATATAAGAAGGGACAGAACAGTGCAGTATCAGTAACATTTCATTAAAAAATATCAGTCAACAAAGTGTAAAGATATATCCTTACACTCAAAACTAGGTACAAATTTAGTTACCAAATATTGTTCAAAGTTACATGTAACAGTAAATATAATGATCACCTTCTGCAGTATCCAGCAAGTAGTTTACAATATTAGTAGTTCCACTACTACTAAAAGTACAATAGACACTAAATGCCATGAAAAGGATATGAATAAAATATTTGTCATTGAACAATAATCCAATGCTCTGTTTCAGACAGTCCAACTGTAGCTGTATACTAGTGACTGTATTACCGCAGCACAGTTTTACTGACTGACCCAGATCCCCACAGAATCTTATGGTCAGGTGATTGTTATTTTCTAAATGAGCTTAAGCACCAAGCCATTAAGGTATTTATTGCTTAACTGGGTTAATGTGAAAGAAAGAAACAAAATCCCCACTGTCAACTTATACAAAGTAGTTTGGTCAGTATATGATCAATGTTTTTAGACAAAATTTGGAAGGGTTGGACCTCCACCGTTTAATTGATTAAAGGGGAACTTCGGATAAGAAAAACTTTCTATTTTTCTATTAAAAGTTATATAGATGTGTCTATACAATGGATTACTGTATCTGTACAGTTCTTCCACACTGGTAGCTGATAGAAATCCAGGAAGTGAAAAAAGTGGCCCCTGTGCCAATTTACATTGTCTCTTGCTCCTTTTGCTATCCCCCCTAGGAGACAAATCTTCCATGCCTCTGTCTCACATTGTGTGTGTTTGCTGAGCACAGGCTGATGATACATACAGGGAGCAGGGCTGGATCCCCCAATCCCCTGACTAATTCACCATCTCTGACCAAACAGAAGCAGGTGCAGCACAAATTTTGCTGATTGTAATGGGTAGGGGCTGTGATGATCACATGATGGAAAGCATTGCATTCATTTTTTTAACCTCTACCTGGAGTTCCCCTTTAAAAGTGCTGCAGTGCTTAGGCATGTGCCCCACACCTATTACTATCAGGCACAGTACCATGCAGTCACAGACATATCAGTTCAGTCCTATTCACTTGAATGGGACTGACCTGCAGAGGAGTGCAATAAAGAAGAGGAGGCACTTGTGTAAGCACTACAAGCCCATTAATCAGCTGATGGGGGTGCCCCACTCCTCTGATATTGATGGCCTATGCTCAGGAAAGGTTGTCGGTATTACAGTTCCTGTAAACACCTCTTGAAATTGTTCATAGCTACAGAATCTGCCAAAGTTTGTTCTATTTACTTAGAAATTGGCTTTTTATATACATTTGCAACTGTATGAAGTGCAATCATTGGCCTAACAGGCAAATATAGCCGCTGCAACTGGTCTTGCGATCTGCCAATGAATAAACAAACAGTCTTTTGTCAGCTGATCGGGCCAAACGCTAGTTGTGTAAAAGAGAATGTGCCATTGATAGCTGATTGCCAGAAGGGGCCACACTACAGATGGAGCCTTGTAAATCTCGGTGATCGGCGCTCCTTTATAGACAGCCTCAGGGGGTTTTTCATTGTTAGAAAAACATGGCTACTTTCTGCATAGACAACACTTGTCTCCAGTTCAGTTGTGGTTTGTAATTAATGGGGGAGGGGGGGGGTGAAGTTTTCAATATACTTTGAATAAATCAATAGTACAAGTCCATGAAAAAACTTGTATATCTTATTAGAGAAAATGCCTTATTCTCTATTTATCAGGCTGCCTACCACCCTATTCCCTCCTAGAATATTTAAAAACTGCTAAGGCTGTTTTAAACATAGTACTAGTGACTGCGGCTAGCGCTGCAATAATTTGCAGGCTGAACTGGGACGTGATACTGTGAGTGTTAAGGCAGCCTGTAATTATCAGTGGCTGCAATTTACGGATATCTGGGCTGCACCTGGACTTGTCACCCAGCAAGCCCTGGTCCTGCCTGCAAGCACGTGCTAGCGTGTGCAGAAGTATACAGTCTAAGAATGTGCCAGGCTACCCTTATACTACCTATTAAAGAGGACCTGTCACCCCCCGTGCCGTGGTGACAGGCTCCGGACCCCTCGTTAGATGCCCCCTATACTTACCTGATCCCGCCGGGTCCCGCTTCCTGAGCCGGTCGGGTGACTGAGATATCAGCGCCCGAAGCCCTGACCGGCTCAGGAAGCGGGACCCGGCGGGATCAGGTGAGTATAGGGGGCCTCTAACGGGGGGTCGGGAGTCTGTCACCCCGGCACGGGGGGTGACAGGTTTCCTTTAAATGTCTTAATTTATGCCAACATTTTGGTGCACAATGTTGAATCTTAAGCCACACCCCCTTCCAAGTAAAACTATGCCCCTCACAAAATCTAAAGCACATAATAAATATGGAGCACAGAATTCTGGTATTCTGGCATATTTGCAACAGTAAATATGACCCACTCTATGTGTGTGTGTGTGGGGGGGGGCAGTGAAAGCATTCTCTGTGCAGATGCTGACAGAAGTTGGTTGCTATGAAAACATCCTAACAACCATCAGTGAGTTCCATGCACAAGCCCCATTCTTCTTAACAGAGCTTGCTGACACTTAGAATGTTTCCACAGCAACCTGTGGAGGTTTAAAGCAACACTGTACCCACAATCTGTCCCCCACAGACCACTTGTACCTTTAGATAGCTGCTTTTTATCCAAGATCTGTCCTGGGGTCCGTTCGGCAGGTGATGCAGTTATTGTCCTTAAAAGACAACTTTTAAACTTGCAGCCCTGTGTCAAATTGGCGTGGCCTAGAGTGTGTGTGCCCAAGCCTTGCACCACCCCTCCGTCCCTCCTCCCCATCATTAGGAATGCCCTGGGCAGCATTTTTCCTAACAATCACCTGTCTGAACACTAAACATGTGCTGGATTGTTAAGGCACCTGTGCAGTATTCACACAAGTGAGGAATAGGAGAAGTTCTGCCCAGGGCCATTCCTAATGATGAGGAGGGACGGAGGGGTGGTGCAAGGTTAGGGCACAGACACTGTAGGCCACGCCAATTTGACACGGGGCTGCAAGTTTAAAAGTTGTATTTTAGGACAATAACGGCATCACTTGCGGAACGGACCCCAGGACAGATCTTGGATTAAAAGCCGCTATCCGACGGTAGAAGCAGATTGTGGGTACAGAGTCGCTTTAAAAGCACACACAGTGACAGAAAATCTGTCACATTAAAAATACAGTCCAGTCTATAAGCATCATGTGGTAAAGCAGGAGGAGCTGAGCAGATAGCTGTAGTCTTGTGGTAAAAGTTCAGTGATCACTTATCATTTATTCATGTGAACTTCTGAGCATTCTGAGCCAAGTAGCCATGTGGGTGGTCCTACTCCGTGATTGTCAGCTATTAAGTGTGCAGATAAAGAGCGGTCAGTCACTGGCTAGGACTGCCTACTTGACTACCTAAAATGACCAGAAACTTACATGAATAAATTTCCTGGAACTTTTTTTCCCAAAATTATATATATATATGAATATATTCGGCTGCTTACGCTCTATAGTAGTATGTAAAAAAAGAAAGGAATGTTCCGAAAGTAGACTGAAACTCCGCTATGAAAGAGAGTACAGACGAAAAGGAGTTTATAGCACCTAACAATCAGAACTCACTAATTTTTCTAGCACATGGATGGATTAGTTTCCCCGGGTTCCTCAACTTTTTGTCTGCATTTGTCTTCACCCAGAACCAGTATGCGTTGGTAGGATAGCGTTACAGTTTTATTGCAATAAAATTACAGGTTACATAACATCAACCTCAAATTCGAAATATGTATATTAAAATGTGCTTTATACTGTAACTTAGCCTTAAGAGAATGCTGAAACAAGTTAAAAGGTATCTATTAGAGATGAGTTAATTTACAATAATAACGTAGCAAAGCGCTTTGTTATCTCTGCAATCCGCTCATCAGCTGCTGCCTTATAACCCACTGCCGCTCCTTGCCCCTCCCCCCCGGGTGGTGGGAAAAACTAGATTCAGTCCTGGGAAACTTTTCCCAGTTTACCCGGACTGGATCCAGCTTTTCCCAGCACCCAGGGAGGAGCAGCATGGAGCGTCAGTCAGTTAAAAGGAAATAGGCTGATGAGCGGATTGCAGAGATAACTAGTATCTCTAGTATCTTTTATTCCCGTCACTTGACAGGACACCATTTCAAAACTTCAGCAGTCTGCAACTAAAGTAAGCAGCATACAGACCTGGTGGAAGGGCCATTGACTACACTATAATACACTTAAAGTACAGTTTATTGCGCTTCCAGAGGTTCCATACACAATTTTGAAAGGGTATTCTGCCACACAAGCGAAATGACAGGTTCCCTTTCAGGATTCTCCACATTGGACAAACTTTACTAGTTAGAAGGACCCACTGGCAATTAGCGAATTATAAAAAGTACCTCTGCTGGGACCCCCCAGAATCTGCTATTATCTGTGGGAAAACCTGGCGGCAAAAGCAGAATTTCCCTGTAGTCCCACCACAGGCAAAACAAGCATTACACAATACCCATTAAAATCAATGAATTGTCTGTGTAGTACAGGACACATCCTGCAGAGTGAGTGATCCACATTGTAGTCACTCTGGCCTAGAAATGAGGGTCCTAAACAAAGGGTCCCCTTTATTAACCCAGAATACCCTAATAGGGTATATAGAAATAGGTTTTCTAACCTTGGCAACTTCTTCATACAGAAAAGTATGATCCATGCAAAACTGTGATGCAAACCCTAATGGTAAAGCAATTTATAAGAAAAAAAAAATCTGTTATCATTGTGAAATGTTTCTTTTAAGCATGTCTCATACCCTTTGTCCTAAAAATCATGTAGTACTACGTACCTATGCCCAGCTGGTTATTTGTTCTCTGAAAATACTGCTGAAAACAACTGAGCAGGGTTACACAATACTACTTATAACATAATAGGAGGGGGTGCCAAGTCAGTAAAAGGGTACAAAGACTGTTTATCTGTCCTGTGTGCAGAAGGACTAGCCTGGTCTAACACAAAGAATACAGGGTTTCCTATGAATGGTTACTGAAATTAAAAGGACAAACACTGTTTTTTGTTTAGCTGGAAATAAGGCTGGATATATGTATGAGTGTTGGATATTTGGAAGTAGCAGCGAGTCCTGCTCTTCAGTATTGCTCACAGTACTTCTCCCTAAGGTCCTTTTTGGCTGAATGCCAGGTACAGCTGGTTCTGCCAGCTCTTAGCACCGATCAATTTAAAGTGGCAATGTTATTAAAAATATGCACAGCAATGTATGATAGTACATTGACACGGTAGACGTTAGAGGGAAAGACTGCACTGGTACCTATGTTTCTGTTTAAATTGCTAATCTTGCAATGACACTTAAATACACCAACAGGCAACCTACTGCCAACACAAATGGTGACAAAGAAGCAGTCAGAAATGTATATTAATATGCACAAAGAATAGCGAGTGCACCTGATAGATCACATTACATGATGCTTTGTTAATCTTATTAAAAACAAACAAAAAATAAATCATACATTTTCAGCGACATCACTATTCTTGATTTATCAGTATGAAAAAAAAGATTGGATCTAAAACCGAGTGCAAACCGCATTTCAGATTTGTGAATTCATTGTGAATGCCAAGACAAGTTGTACGTCTATATATAAATATATTCTGTAAAATTGATCAGCGAGCTGGGTTCTCTATTCTGATATGCCCTGCACTATTTCTATTACTTTAAGATGAACCATAAATAGAATTCGACGTCTTTATAAAATCCATCTAAAAAGATTGTAATCTTCCAAACAAAAAAAAGTCATCTTATTTACAAGTGTAGTTACATGTAAATCTACAGAATCCTACAAAATGACTAAACAGATGCAGCAGCTTAGAAAATTCCCTCAATTTATGGAACCAGTTACACCACGCAGCCGCCATTGTGTAGTACAGGATCAAGCAGTCTTGTTTAAATGCAGGACCTGCCGCATGAACTCATAGGTGGTGAAGGCTACTGCTTGAGATGGGATACAGCGGATGTAGTTGAGAGATAAGCCTCGGTATATCCCTCTTCTAACGCCATGCTGTTTGTAGACATATTTAAGGGTCTGAAACATGGTCCTGAAAAAAAATAATAATATTAATAATAATTGTGGGCACTTCTGGTGTAAAATGGCAACAGGGCAACTAACTGGGCAGCTAAAATTTGAATAAATTAAAAGTTGTGGTTGCATTTTTGGCCATTTAATTCACGGTCTAGAGACCTATACTCTGTCAAAGCCTGCCAGACAGACCTTGCCAAGAATGTAAAAGAGGATTGTGTGCTCTCCAGGAGCAGTATAAACAGCTCCGTCCTTACAGCTATGAGTATGGATAGAGGGTGTAAGAAATTCCCGGCTCTGATAATCCACACTGACAACACTGTGACAGACATTATATAATATGTTCTACACATTTTTGTTCAACATTACAGGAAAGTCCTACAACATAAGTTGAAATCTTGGAACAGCAGGGCCACAGAAGTTTTGCAATGAATACTATGGCCCAGATTTATCAATGTGTGGAAAACAAAACATTTAATATGCCCATAGGTCCATTTACACAGAAAGATTATCTGCCAAAGATTTGAAGCCAAAGCCAGAAACAGACTATAAACAGAGATCAGGTCATAAAGGAAAGCCTGAGATTTCTCATCTTTTCAAATCCCTTCCTGGCTTTGGCTTCAAATCTTTAGCAGATAATCTGTTAGATAATCTTTTTGTGTAAATGGACCCTAAGTCAAACATATTAATCAGTCGGCGTCTCACTGCCGAGACCCCCACCAATCAGGAGAATGAGCAGGAAGAAGTGCACAGTCGGAACTTTTCTCCCCAGCTCAAAGTTACTGACAGCTACTGTGGGCTTCTTTGTTCTCCTGATTGGTGGGGGTCTCAGCAGTGAGACATAGACTGATCAAAACATCTACATGTCTCTGTAACCTGTTAAAAGTTTTTCCTAATGACAGGTACACTTCAATGAGTTCTGGTGAATTAAAATAAATTCCGAGCTGTGGATGGTTGCTCTGGGCAGATTACACTTTTAGTTTCACAGAAATTGATAACTCTGAGCCTATGTGTAAGGGTCGTATTAGACAGCTTGATGCCTCCTGTAAGCAAGCGCCAATCTGCTACAGCAGCGCTTCCTTACCAAGCCGATTACATGGCTCGATAATCGTTTAGCAAGGCTGCATTGACCTTGTTAGTGATGTCTGTGCAGCCCTTGCCCTTAAACTTTATACATTACCTCTCTATGGCCCCCGGTGTTCTTCTGCCTTCTGCTCACTCCCCAGAGCCGCCGCTGTAGCTTCAGAGCGGGTCTTTGAACTGACAGGCTGCTCAGCCAATGACTGGCCGGGAATGCCTCTGCCAGTGATTGTCTGAGTGGCCTGTCAGTTCAGAGACCAGCTCTGAAGCTACAGCGGTAGTTATGTTTTGTTTTTTTTCCTTTTTAAACAGTCATCAGATGTCGGCCGTGCATCACTATTAAATGTAGCAATGTGCACCCAGCAACCAATGATATAAGGTCAGGACCAAAAGGCGCGATCAGCCGAAACGAAAACTCGTGTCGTTTGTCCATAGCGACAAATCACAGCACAAGTTTAACAGAGCTTGTTAAGAAAAGAAAAATGTGCTGTGATTGGTTATGGGCAAATTACAGCAGTTTTTGTGTTATAAATATTGATAAATCTGGGCCAATATGTGTTGTACATGTCAGGTATTCACTTACCGGCACTTGTCAGAGTCTGGTAGAATAGCTGCTAACTGCATTCTTCGCCGTGTGACATCCAGTGGATATCTGCGGGAGAGTAAAAATACCAACCTGGTTAGAGCCAAGGTCTGGTCTCATCCAGCCAGTGCCAGGAAAGTGACATTCCTGGGCCTGGTGGAGTTCCAGTACAGCTATCCACATATCCTTCATAACACTGCATTCACCAAGTATCAGCCACAGGGGACATGTGTGGCAAGGGAATGCCACATGCTACCAGTTGTAGATAACCGCTACAATTTATACTGATTTCTCATGTAAACTATTGTATATTAAAAGGGTTATTATCATGTTGAAAAACATAATTGAGTTTGTAGGGATTGTTAAGATAAATATTTTTTGCAAATATATTTACCAAACTTGTGTCCTCCCCCTGATATGCTGGTCTTTCCCTCCCATTGCTGACAGCTGCTTGTCTAGGTCACAGACCACCACTCTACTTTAAAAGCAGTGGTCTGGCTGGTGTATGTATAAGCTACAGTGTGTATATATTAAACAGCATATATACAGATATGGTGAACATTTATTAGTACGAGTACGCCAGTCTATAAGTCCCGCTCCCACTTTCCTGGACTCTGGGTAAGTCCGCCAGAACCTGTGCCTTTTTGCTGTGTATGCCAGGGGCGCATTTTGATAAATGTCCCCTTTTATCTCTATACACCTACATTATAGCTATATATACAGTAATAGAGAAACTTACGAAATAGTCTGGGCAATTGCTCCTGCTATTCCACCACATAACAAGCTCGCAGGGGTTTTCAACACCAGAACATCTGGGTTGTCTGAAGAAGGTTTTCCCAAGAGTTCTGGGAAGTGTCTGAGTCCAGTGGTCTTCAATGTTTCAAAGGTAAAAAATGAAAATCCTGTGAAGTAAAACATATGTAGAGTGTTTGGGTATGTTCAGAAGTGATGAGATGTACATTAATTCTGCACCGAAACAAATAAGTGTATATACAATCGGCTGCTGAAAATCTGCACATGGGAATGTACACTTACTGGGCAAACAGCCACTATACTGTTATACTGGTAAATCCTGCCTTAATACCGGACCAGAATCTTTAGACACAAGATAAACACAATCATAGCAATGATTTAAAGGAGAAGTCTGTCGAAAACAACAAATCTGGTGCAGGGCAGGGGCAGAAAGTATACTTACCTATCGACGCTCCCCTGCAACCCTACATAACCGCTCCTGGATCCGATGCCAGAACTAATTTTCCCTCGGCTTGCCCCCTCAGCAGTGTCCTGCCCCCAGTCACTGGAGAAATGCGGGAGGGAAAACTGGAGGGGGCTGTTGGGGAGCGGTAATATGGCGCTGTGGGGGGAAGGTTACGGGTAAGTACCCTTTTATTATTATGTTTCCCCCAGGCCCTGCCTGCACCATTTTTTCTTTTTCTTTTTGACAGACTTCTCTTTTAAGTGGCCGCACAAATCCAGACAATGGAAAATATCCGAACATTGGTTGCCTTGGTGTCCAGGATAACATACCTGCATAAGGAGCCATTCCCACAACAGTAGGCAGAAGTCCTCTGTAATAACCACGAAATCCTCCCTCCTGCAAAACAAAGAAACATAAACATAGGGTCACACAAGCACTGCAGTCAGGTAGTGGTTAAAATATTATTCTCATTTAGCAAAAAGCATATCATATCGCTAAAAAGAAGGGTCATTGCTTTTGACTGGTTAGGGTCCAACCTCTGGGTTCACACCAAAACGAAAAATAAAGGGGGGTAAACCTTATGAAGGAATTCTAAACCAAAAACATTGAATGCTAAACTGTGTGAGAACAATGACTGTTAACAATTTGTGATGTTAAAACTATGTTACTGTGAGAGGCTGGCAAGTTTACTTAATTTGCAAAATAACAATTAAAATAAAAGTGTGCTTTTTTTGGTTTAATTATCAACTTTTATTGGTCGCAGCAGTAAGGGGAAACACAGGGCCTCTCTGCTGCCACAAACCTTCAAGTCGGGAACTGCAGGGCTGCCTATGCTCTGCAGTTCCTGATCCCTTGCTTAAATAGCCCTGCAATTTCCAAACAAATGTTGGTAGCAGCAGGAAAGCTACATGTCACCCCTTACTGTACGGCTATGGCTATAATTTATATAATGTAAATGAGAGGAAAAACAAACACTGTGTTTTGAAAGGAGAAAACATAGAAACATTCTATGAAATCATTATTTACACCAATATAAAAAGTTATGGACAGAACGTGGTGGGAACATAGTAAAGGAGAAAAAATATCACAAACCTTTGTGTAAATGGTTTTGAAGGTGTGTATAATGCCATTGTATCCAAGCTCTCCTTTCACTTGAAATGCTAGACGTGCCCTGACCATATCAAGTGGATAGGTACAAATGACAGCAGTGATACCTAGAGCACCAATAAAAAAAACAGTACACAGTGCCACAATGAAAACTACTCTGCACAAAGCACCTAGTCAGTGTTACTGCAATATACCTTCCTATACTGTCTATTAGCTGTACAGCAGGATACAAACCAGTCTTTGGCTTCTTTCTTTAGTTATATGTTTTTTTTAGAAATCAATAGTACACATGATTTTAAGAAACTTTGTAATTGGGTTTATTAGGCAAATATGCCATTTTCTGCATTGAAAAAGCCTTTTCCCAGCCCCCTCCCCCATCCCTCCTCTCTCATCCACTGCTTATTATCAGTAAATCTTGACTGCTTTACATCAGTCGGGCCCTGTATGTTCTATGGAGAGTGGAGGGGAAGGAGGAAGGATCAAGATTAGTCGGCAACAGAGAACAAAGGATTACACAGTGAGAGCTGTATGAAAGCAGCTATTCAGAGGTCAGAGAGGTCAGTGCTGACCTCAGAGGAGATAGCCTGGTGATGTAGCTGTAATTTAACTCTTTGTTGTCCCCTCTCCATAGAGAACAATGAAGACAGAGAGAAGAGCTTCAAACTTCTTTTTTATTATAAAAATGCATTTTTCGGCTAATAAACTCAATTACAAAGTTTCTTAAAATCGCCTGTACTATTGATTTCTGCAAAAAAAATTAAACAACAGTGACACTTTAACCCCTAGACGACCCAGGGCGTATAGTTACGCCATGGAAGTCTGTCCCCAGACGACCTAGGGCGTAACTGTACGCCCTGGGTGTTTCTCCCGCTATGAAGTGTGCTCCGGAGCGGAGCGCGCTTCACAGCAGGTGGGGGCCGGCTGCAATCAGCAGCCGGGACCTCACCAGCAATGACACGCTGCAGCGATCGCGCTGCCGCGTGTCATTAACTCCTTAAACGCCGCGATCGCGGCGCGACCGCGGCGTTTAAGTGTAAGTGACAGGGGGAGTCCCCTGTCACTTACCGATCGGGACCCCCGCAGTGTGACTGCGGGGGTCCCGATCGGTAAAACGGACTGCCGGAGGTCTCTCACCTGCCTCCGTGCGGTCCGATCGGCGATCTGCTACACTGAGCCTGCACAGGCAGACTCAATGAGCAGATCGCCGATAACACTGATCAATGCTATGCC